>NC_038044.1:39429589-39729589 GCF_002211085.1 Panicum hallii
AACTTGAGGATGCACTCCTTTACAGGAGTTTGACGTCTCATGCCACGTCGTGCTCTGTCTTTGGGAGCTACCTCAAAACTTAAGCTCCTGTGTACCACATTGCCGCATGTGGTGTAGCTGGGCACTAGCTGCCTTCTTAGTTATATATTCTGTCATCATTCTCCCAAAATATCTGTCAGGATCTTGCATGTATGCCTGATTTTTAGTGAACCGATCCCTAAAGTAATCGGTACACCGCGGATGATGAATTCCACATTGCAACCAGTGGAAGCCCACGAACACCTCGCAGCACCCAATTATAAACCTCGGCGAAGTTGGTGGTCATTATGCCGTACCTTGCACCATCGGTATCATAAAGCAACGCCCACTTCTCCTTCGGTTCATTGTCAATCCATTCAGAAAAGGTTTTCACCGCTGACCCAGACCTTCTGCAAGTACGTGCAGTATCTGTTGGTAAAGGACATAAAGCCTCTGCTTCATCTTGTGCAGTTCTGGTTTTTTCTGCGTCCTCGTTTCTTTTCTTCCCAGTCAGTTCATCAAGTTTCTGCCACTACTTGTTAAATTTTTGTTGATTTTTTCCTTGCATAGCCTCTTGAACATATCCATAAGGTGCTTGTTCTGGAATTGCCTGAAAAAGTTTTTGCATCGATGTGTCTCATGCACCACCTACTGTGAACATCACGCCACTTGGGCGGCTCTCCTGTCTCCACACACCCCTCCTACAAATCTAGTATTGCCCTTAGTATGCCGGCGTGACGATCATGAATGAGGCAGACATCTTCCCTATCCCGAACGACTGCAAGCTTAACCCGTTCCAGGAACCAGTACCAACTGTCTTTGTTCTCACTCTCAACAAAAGCAAAAGCAACAGGAAGCAATTAATTGTTTCCATCCACTCCAATAGCTATCAGCATTTGCCAATCTATACTTTCCTGTGAGAAAGGTCCTATCGATGCACAGGAGAGGCCGACAGTGTTTGAATACGTTAATGCATGGACCCAAGCTGAAAAAGACCCGCTGCAATATGTAGCGCGGACCTTCTTCTCTGTCTAGACTTTTCAGGTCATAATAGCTTTCAGGATTTCTCTTACATAGGACGGCCAGCAATCGAGGAATATTATCATATGCAGCATCGAACGTCCCAAACCTCATCTCCAACACTTTCTGTTTTGCACTCCACGTCTTGCTGTACGGATGGTATACTTGTACTTTTCCTGAATATGCCTGATAATATACTTTGGTTCAAATGACATGTTCTCTACTATCATCCCGTACATCTCATTTGCGATGTATTGTGATGTAAGGTTGCGATGGGTCTTCTGCACCCCCGGCAAATGACAAGTGTGCTGAGTGACAATTGAGCATTCCCAATAATCTTTCCATTTTACCCTTATAGGCATGCACCCACCACGGACAGCCCTCCTTCACACATACCACATCGTACTTACGAGATTTGCACTCGACTATTTTGAACTCTCGCATAAGAGAGAGACAACTTCCTTCACCTCATCAATTGAGTAGTACCTCGTACCTTGGACAACTTCGTTCTCCCTGCAATCCGAAGGCACGCTAGATCCCTCATTTACGACAAGATGACTGAAGTCGCTGCTTACCCATTCTTCAGTCACATCCTCGTCATCATCAGACGAATCGGCATTCACTGCTTCATCCAATTCACATTCTTCGTCTTGCAGCTGTTCAACAATAAAGGATATGTTCTCCCCCTCATCAACCACGTATTGAGGTGCTGCGGTGCCACCTGCCTTAATGTTTGGCTCCTCAACTTCTTCATCAATATTTTCATCCCCCGGAGCAGCTTCAATGTTTATCAAAGGGTTCTGTTGCACACTGACAAGGAGTACCAGTCGCCATTACCAATAACTTGCATTTTGCAGATAAGTTAACCAGTCCTCGTTGCTTGCAAGTGGCATTAGCTCTCAGATCAAAGAGTGAGTGGTACGATTTATGACGCACTGAACACTCATAGTGTGTGTCTCCTGATTAATCCTTAATCCCCTCATTATCCAGTTGCATAGCGATTCAAATGTCCTCTCGTGCGGTCTGGTAATTTCTCTGACCGCACAGTTGAATTCACTTAAATCTACCCCATTCGGCCCATAAATCACATTTCCTTCTCCGTAATATATACTGAAAATACCCTTCTCGGAAGACATATTTGTCAATCATTAATAAACTAGTTATACTATATATTAATACATAACGACCGTAAGTTTCAGCGATTCCCAGATTATATTTTCCAGATTCTAAAATATTCAGAACATAAATTATACTAAAAATAATTGAAAATATTAAAACTATTCAAAACATAACTACCCTAAGAAATATTTCCTAGATTATAGTTATTTTCAAGTAATTATACGACTAGAATGAGAATATGCCTCCAAATCGACGTGTGAACAGGGCTTCGCCGCTTCCTTTTCTCTCTTCCTCTCCTTCCTTCCTTTTTTTCTGGTTTTTGCTGAATAAAATGGAAATTTAGGGGCAGGTAGGGGCTTATATAGCGGGGGACCTCCCGCCCGCCCAACGGGCGGGATGCCCCTCGGCACCACCTCCCACTCGTTGGATTGGCGGGACGCCCCCGCGGGGACCTCTTCGCGAATAAGAAAACTTTCTTATTCGCGAAGAGATCCTCGGGGAACCTCCCGCCCCTTTTTTGAATTTTTTTAAATTCTTTTTAAAAAAAATGTCGCAATGGAAACGGTATGATTCGAAGTTTATTCTCCCACGCACGGCTCCCCGCCATCACCGGCAGCCGCGAGAAATGTTAACACCACCCGTGGGACGGGGAAACCCTACAGCTGCACCTTTTCCCGGAAGCTGCAACGCCGGTGAAGAATGTCGTTGCTAACTTCGCAGCTGCTGTCTGCAGGGACGGACCGCCACCGGTCCTGGTTGCGTCGCCGCTGGTGCGTCTCCATCGTCCTCAACAGTTGCTGCCGCCCTCGGTGCGACGCAGCGAACGGCTCGTCAAGAAATCACGTCTTCGTGCGACTAAGTCAGCCCTGCAAGCACAAAATGTTATGATGAAGCTCATGGGCCTCACCTCGGCATCGCACGCCCCGGATGCTTCCTCCTACCAGCAGTTTGTGGCTACCTTCTCGTCCGACCTTACTACTTCGCAGGTTGAGGCGCTGGACGCGCTGCTCCCGTCCGGCATGGGCGCCATGGCGGAAGATTTGGTCGAGCCTACTCAGCCCCTGTGAGCATGCTCTCTGCAGGTAGTCGCTTCCTGGTCGTTTTCGTTTTATGACCAATGATCAAAGATAGGTTTTCGCTTCCTTCCTTTTTTTCTGGTTTTTTGCTCGAATTCTCGGGCTAGTCGCAATGTGGTCCGTGAACTTATTGCGCAGGAAAACCTATCTTTGATATCTCTGCACGAGACTAAAGTAGATGAATGTAATGATAGTTTAGTCCTGGAACTATGCGGTGCTGATTTCGATTACTTCTTCAAGCAGGCCTCAAACATCTGTAGTGGCATGCATTCTCCTGGCTTGGAAGCGCTAGGTATGGTCGGGTGTAAACCCCCTGGTGCGCGTGCACTCTCCGAGAGCGCAAATATCACTGCTCGGCAGTGGTGAGTCCTGGTGGCTGAAGCATTTACGGCCGCAAACTGACGGTGAGAGGATTCAGTTCCTTGATGAATTGCGCGCAATTAGGAGCGCCTGTACCGGTACGTGGATGGTATGTGGCGATTTTAACATCATTTACCAGGCTCGTGACAAAAATAACCATCGCCTGAACCGGCGTATGATGGGTCGCTTTCGTCGCTTTATTGACGACATGGAGTTTATTGACCTCCACCTCAAGGGGAGGCTTGACACCTGGTCCAGCGAGAGAGAAGCCCCCACGCTCGAACGCCTTGATAGGGTGCTCGTCACGAATGATTGGGCAGTTGCTCTCCTGATCATGAGCTCTCGGTGCTGGCCTCTGAATGCTCTGACCACGCGCCGCTCCTACTCCGGACTGACGTACTGGTCCCTGCCGCATTACAAGAGGTTCTGATTTGAGAACTTCTGGCCTAAATACGACGGTTATCTCCGCACTGTTGAAGAGGCCTGGAACACGACTCCGCCATTGTCCGATGCTGACGCCTTCCGGACTCTCGACTTCAAGCTGCGCCAGACTGCCAAGGCTCTAAAAAGCTGGAGCGCCAAATGTGTGGGATCCGTGCACCTTGAGCTTGCGATCGCAAAAGAAATTGTGCTTCGGTTTGACTGTGCATAGGACTTCAGGCAGCTATCTTCTCAAGAGGCTGCTTTGCGGCGTAGGCCTAAGTTATGTTGTCTGGGTCTTGCCTCCATGCAGCGGACCGTTGCCGACAGCGCGCCCGTATAACCTACCTGGCAGAGGGTGATGCAAACACAAAATTTTTCCACTTACAAGCTTGTCATAGGAGCCGGAAAAATCACATTGACAAGATCAAGGTGGATAACTCTTTCTGGTCGAGGATGGCGAGATGGCTGATGCTGTTTATGAACACTTCAATCAGATTCTGGGGAGCGGAGGGGAACAGCAATGTCTGATCAACTTCGCCGAGCTGAATCTCCCGTTGCTGCAGTCCTCCTCCGTCGACTACTGCTTCAGCGAGGAGGAAATATGGCAGGCAATCTGCGACATGCCGGTGGACAAATCCCCCGGCCCCGAAGGTTTCACGGGCATTTTTTACAGAACGGCATGGTCGATTATCAAGCCGGACATCATCATCAGGGCTTTCAACGCTTTATGGTCGTTGGACGGGCGTAGCTTCTATTTGGTAAATCAGGCACTCAACATGGTCCTTCTAAGAAAAAAGAAAGATGCAGTTGCAATCGTTGACTTTAGGCCAATAAGCTTAATACATAGCTTCGCCAAGCTCTTTACAAAAGTATTGGCCAGGAGACTTGCTCCATTGATGCACTCGCTGGTTAGGCTGAATCAGAGTGCGTTCATCCAGGGTCGGCTTATACACGAGAATTACAAAGCAGTGCAACTCACTGCCAAGTTACTCCACCGGTCCAGAACACCATGCTCGCTGATCAAAGTGGATATTGCCAAGGCGTTCGATACGGTGAATTGGAGATTCTTGCTCAGCCTCCTGACTCACCTTGGATTTTCTATGTGTTGGATTAACTGTGACACTCAGGTAATTAGTTAGGTTATACCTTAGATTTTAAGCATGCTTGTATGTTCAAAGTTTGGCAAAAATATACTTTATGTATGCAATGCTATGAAAGAAAGGATGTTTATGTAATTAATATTAATTAAAGGTCCTTTTATGCAAAATGGATGGGGAATGAGGGAAAAGTTTAAAAGCATAAGGGTTATTTTGCAAAAAGTAATATCAGTGGTTAAATTTCAAAAATATGTATGAAATTACCATAGGGTGTATGTGTAAAAGTAATTTTACTTAGGGATTTACATAAAATATGAAATTATTACTAAGTCTATTCTATTTCCAAAACTATTGCTCAAATGTAGATGAACCTTAAAGAGAAGTTGTAGAGTTTGAAAAACCATGCACTTTTGATTTTTGGACCATCTTCATTTGAGCATTGGTTTAAAAGTTACAAGCCCTTTACAGTAAGGCCCCTGTCTTTCTCTGAAATTACAGATCAGTCCCTGAGTCAGTTCACCCCCTTCTTCCTCCCTGCGTTCTGCCCCCCCCCCCTGCTCTGCTTTCTCTGTTTCCTCTGTCGCCGGAATTATGAGCCGCCCTGGCTCACCGCCGGCCATCTCCCCTGCCCTCCCCCATCCACGTGTCGCCTGCTGCTTGGCTACCGCTCTACCCCCCCCTTGCTGGCGCCCCGCCCGTGTGCCACGAGCCTGCGCGCTGTCTGCATTGCTCGCCGGCGCCGCTTCTGCCGCCGCGCAAATCCGCGGGCGAGCCTTATCCCCTCCCCTTCTTCTGCCTACGGCACCAGTGGGCCGCCATTACCCGTTTGTCTATAAAAAGGCCGCCCGGGGCACCTCGCGCGCGTACAGAACCTGCCGCTCCACCATTGCCGCCGCCGTGAAGCTCGGGTCGCCGTGGAACCCCCTCCTCCGCCCTTTCCCTCCCTAAATTGACTCCGCCCGCAGCTTCCTCGTGCCTCACTGCACCTCCTTAGCTCGTTCCTCCCCTTCCCCGCACGCCGGAACTACCCGCCGCCGTGCGCCTCCGGCCACCGGCTCGGCCCACCGCGGGTAGCCCTCCTCCGACCGCCTTGACCCCCTCCGAGACCACCCACAGGTAGCTTTAGCTTCCTCGTGCTCCCCTCTCTTTCCCCTCACCGCCGGCGACGTCCCCGGCCGGAATTTGGCCGGACATGTGCTCCCCGCCGCCGGTCATGGCTTGGACTCAATTGCTCTCTGTATTTTTCTTCCAGGGGGTTTTCTGCAAAATGTTAAGGGCTGATGTGTGAAGAGAGTCTGTTATTTTATGTGGGAGCTTCACCTGTCTTGTAAAATTCATATCAATTCATAGAAAAATCTAAAAATAGTGAAACCAACTTTGTCAGAAAGTAGATTTCAAACTCTATGACTCTTGTTAATAGAGTTTAGTTTGAAATAAAATATTTCTACATGTATTTGGAATTTAATGTTAAAGGGTAAAATACACTCAACCTTAATATTTCATGTTCTTTTGTTCTTCTTAAAAGTATAATGTGAATGATTGATGAACTTTAGTTAACTTGTGTTAAGTTGCAAACTTAAACTTGATTTAAATTTAACTTCTCTTATTTGAACTTTCAAATTTGAAATATTAAATAAACTTATTATATAACCTCTTCTAAATTAACACCATTACTAGTCTCTAATGTGATATTTTATAATCAATTTCTAAAATCTTTTATTTAAAAGTTTTTAATTCAAATTTGGGTTCATTTCAAATTTAATTTAAATATTTTAGTTCTTATTACAATAAATTCTACCATCTCTTTATAAATAGTGTTTCAAATCTAAACCCTCTCTATTTTATGTTTGTGTGAGTTATAATATTTGAAATGTGAATTTCCAAATTTAAATTTCACCTTATTAACTTATTGCATTTCATATAGAATCAACGACACTCGACGACGGGGATTACGAACTGGTCTTAGGACAAGACCAAGGTTTTTCAGAAGATCCAACACAAGCCGTCGAGGGACTAACTGAAGTTCCGAACCCGAGTTCGGAAATCTCTGACTCTCCTGCCCCTACCCCCACTCCAGAAGGCAAGCCCCGGACATATCCCACTACTTTATGTGCACTGCAATCTATGTCTATCTATATTATATTTTGCATTAAGTCTAGGAATTGAAGTGAAACCCTAGATGCATGAATCCTAGGAATCCAATGTAATGCTCCCGAGTCCTTATCGGATAGTTGCTCCGCTAATAGGACCGGTAGAAGTCGAGTGATTTCCTGTCACTCGCGCGATATAGGAGTTGCATGTTTACATTTCTGCAACTACTATAAGGATGACGGACAGGGTCATGTGCCGTATCATGACCTGAAGTTTTACCCTGTCTGTTTTGTTAAAAGTTGATAAGGTCGATCCATGTGGTAGTGGTGGCTAAGTTTTTGAAAGTACTAGCCACATACCGCGAAATATGGTAAGCGGTAAGCCTAGTACCCGAATGGCCCGGCAAATGGACTTGTCTCCACCACTCGACTTTTATTTTATGTTTACACGCACCGACGTGTGGGAGTACGTTCTGCAAGGCAGACAGGAATACGGGTTTTGTAGTCGCGCTACAGACGTATGTCCTGTACACATTGGGTGTGCGTACGGTCCTGCAGTCGCTTGTGGTGGCCCTGATCCATAACCCGGAATATGAGGGAAACGGTTGCTTGGAACGCCCTGTTGGTATTCCGAGCGTGTGAGTTAGGTGTACCTTGCAAGGTTAAATTCGATTCGAATCGTCCGCCTCTCACGAGGATTGAGATTGCTTATCCCTTTTACCACATTGAGTAAGAAGTGGAACTAATGATGGACAATCTTGATAGATGATAATCACTACCTTGCTTGCTTAGTGTAGGTGCTAATTTAGAATAAATACTCAACTAGAAAATGAAAGCTAAAACTTGAAAATAGTTCATACTCTTTGTTACTTTTCAGCTGAAAATAAACCCAGAGCCTTTGCAATGCCTTCATGAGTCTAGTTATGGGCTAAGTATACCCAACCCCGGGTAAGCCTTGCTGAGTATTAGAATACTCAGCCTTGCCAATGTTTGTTTCAGGTATAACCTACGAGAACCCCACGGACAACCTTGGGTGGCCAACGTCCGTTCCGTTTGGCTGGTCCGTGGAGTGGGACCCGTCCCCGGCCAGCACAGACCTTCCGGAGTGACACCAAGCCCTGGGCTAAGCTTGGCGTTCGCCTTCGCGACGTGTGTAGTCGCGTAAAACTTTTCTTCCGCTGTGAGTTTAGACAAGCTGTTACGCTTGTCAGTTTGAACATGATTGTATAAATTTACTTCTCTTGAACTCGTTTTGTAATAATATATATATATGGCTGTAAATTAAAGTTGAAGAGCTATTCTGTGATGTGAACTCGCCATCGTGCGAGGTAAACCTGCTTCGATCCTGCCGAACCGTGGTTGAATCGGGCGGAGACCCGACAGACCAAAGGATTGTTCCGTTTGAAGTGCGTTAAGCTGATTGCAGTTGTACGGCGATCAATAGCGCACTTGAGCCGGAATAATTCGAGCGGTTCTGCCACAGCTGGTATCAGAGCTGTAGGTTTATCCCTACATCTGGAAAAGCTCTTAAAAGGTGTTTTCTGGATAAAAGTTGCCAACAAATGATTTTATAAAGAACGTTGGATCCGTTAAGGTTGGTGATTAGAACGTAAAGCCCTAGGGATTTATATGGGAGAGTATCAGGTGGCAATAAGATCATATATATGTAAATCTGACTTGCAGCACTACTTTCTGTCAAAACTTAAATTGTTGTACAACTCAATTTTACTTCCTGTAACGACATCTACGTACGGAGGTAAGAAGGTAAGGATCCTCAGCCAACTGAGGGAGCTTGGCCTTCCCGTCGGTGATGCGAGCCGAATGCTGTTTCTCAAGCAGTGGCCTACTTGAGATGCTGCCAATATACCAACTTAGGTTGATTATATTGGGAGTATATGGTTCGGCGCAGGGTATGGCGATCGCTGTTCATACCCCCGCATTTTGCGGTACCCCCGTGAATACGTTGTTTCGATAACGTATGTTAACGTTGTCTGTACGGCGGTAATTGTACAGATGCTGTTTCTATAGTGAACAGTAATGTTTGGGGACGCTTTCATGACGTGCTGCCATGAAAGGTTCATGAGATATATATATCTGTGTTTTCTTCTGCAGGTACACTAACCACGTTTATGCTATTAGGACGCGTAGGGTTTACCGACTAGTTATATATAGTGAGAGACGTATGGTTATGCCACCGAAATTAACTACGTAAGTCCGAAAATATTCGGCAGTTGTTTTGGTTGTGAGGGCGAGTAGCGCGTGCATGCATCTTTTGCCAATAAAAGAAATTTTATACATTATGGACATGTTGTTTGTTTTTGGAATGGGGTAATGAAGAGTTAAGGATAGCTTTAAGTTGGGTATCTTATATGGGATCTTAGTTTTCCATCTGATTTCCAGCCTTTGCTGTTAACAGAATTGGTTTTCTTGATCTGTTTATCTTGTATTCTCCTAACAAGATAACAAGTTTTACCATTTGCATCCTGGTCGCAGATGGCAGCACCTTCCAATGTTTCCTGGGATCCGGAAGGGCATCTCCACACTAATGCCCTTCACTGGGAGGGTTTTCCTCGCTTGCTATGGGAATCTTTGCAGGCTTTCTATTACACAGAACCCCCTCAGTACGATGCTGTTGAACATGTGGAAGACGGAGTACATAGGGCCCATGTCAGGATGAGTATACCTCAGCATCCTTTCCGTTCACAATGGCAGCCTATTGAGATCAGCACGACGGGCTACAGAATTATGGACACCATTGAAGCAGCGGCCCTAGAAGCTATTTATGCTTTTTGCAGTCAACACCCCGAGGAAGTTGTAGGACAACCTATAGGTTTGTTTGCCACGACAGATCCTGGTGAAGCGGAGCGAGACCTTGGAACAATTCCTGAAAGTCATAGACTGGAAGGTCCATCAGAAGAAGTAGTGCAAGGAATGAGGCGTTATACGGGCGTGCAATACCACTATCACATGCTGCTACGCCGTGAGATAGGTCATCTGATCATTGCTGCGCGAAGTTTCCACGGGGACGCTGCCAGATACTTTACCCAGGCCGATCAACTTCAAGCAGTGGTACTTGAGAAGAATGGAATAATCGCTACTCAAAACGAGACCATCCACCATAGGGAGGATCAGATTAATGAAAGCGATCATATAATTACCCAACGGAACACGGTTATCGAGTTTCTGCAGACGCAAGTCCAAGACCTAATCCTTGCGGTGGATGACGCTCAAGCCCAGATCGAGGAATTGCAGCAGCTTCCGAATCCTCCAGATGCACCGGCAGCACCTGAAGCTGAAGAGGAAGAGGAAGATCCCGAGGAGATTGAAGGGGTCTCTGAACTTGATTCTGAGCATGGGGATCCTGCTGTCAGTCCCCATCATTCCTCTTCTGGAAGCCAGTCATCAGTGGGCAATTTTGATGACTTTTAGTCATAGTTGATAGGGTGATGGTTTAGATGTAATAAATGTATAAGATGTAATATAAGTAGTGTGTAGAATATTTAGCTATAAAGCCACTTGTTGTATATGTGGCATGTACTTTTGGGTAAAAGTTTGTAACCTTGGGAGTGTACTGATGTAAAATAGTAGTATCTTTATAGTAATCCAAATCCTGAGTTCTGGTTATTCTGCTCGACATCTGTGTGTCTGTTATAAGTAGATTGAATGGAGCATATGCATTACATTTCAGCTGGATAAATTGCATATTATCTGAAATTGGAGTAAGATTATGGTTGATAATGGATATCTTCCTTATTTCAGATGGTTGGAGCTACTCGAGGAACCCCGGAAGGATTCCGGGCAGGACAACCTGGTAGTTCCCAGCAATCACCACCGCCACCTCCAAACTTGGCAGAAGTTATGGCCCGGCAGACTGAACTTTTAAATCAGCTCGTACAAGCTCAGATGGGCCATTTCCAACAGCAACCGCGAGGCCGAGGTGAACCTCTGTCAGCCAACTATCAGGATTTCCTCAGCACCCAACCTCCTTTATTCCATAAGGCCGAGGAGCCTTTAGATGCGGATGCCTGGTTGCGGACTATTGAGTCCAAATTCGCTTTACTGTCAGCCCCATGTTCAGAGGAAAACAAGGTGCTCTTCGCCGCCCAGCAACTCCGAGGCCATGCACGTCTTTGGTGGGA
The DNA here is from genome assembly GCF_002211085.1 of Panicum hallii. Lineage (NCBI taxonomy): Eukaryota > Viridiplantae > Streptophyta > Magnoliopsida > Poales > Poaceae > Panicum > Panicum hallii. The sequence goes on from NC_038044.1 coordinate 39,440,932, forward strand.
TCAATTTCATGCAATGCAACCCGCCGAACACGTGGTTATTTGGGATGAATTTCGAACTGCTTTCCGGGCCCATCACATACCAGCTGGACTCATTGAGCGAAAGCTCAATGAATTTTTAAATCTGACCCAAGGTACCCGCACAGTTACACAATATGCACAGGTTTTCAATCACCTGTGCCAATATGCGGGATCACACGCGGACACAGATGCCCGCAAATGTGATCGCTTCCGTCGAGGCCTAAACACCAAGCTCAAAGAATGGCTGAATTTAGTGAAGGCCAATGATTTCAATGAGTTGGTCAACATGGCCATAACTCAAGAAGATTGTATTGCCGCCCACAGGGCGGAAAAGAAACGGAAAGCACCCACAGGACCTGCAACTCCACAGTCGCCTCGGTATCGGCTAGTCCCGAGTAATGCCCCTCGAGCTCCGCCTCGAGGCAATATATCAGGCAGATGGGTAGCCCGACCTCCCCAGCAAGCACAATTCAATCGACCACCCCTGCCACAAAATCAGCAACAACCTCAACAAGGTCTGCGGCCGAGCTTTCCGCCAGCTACTCCCGGAAACAACAATAATCGTTGTTTCAATTGCGGAAGCCCGTCCCATTTCATTAAGGATTGCCCTCAACCTAGGAAATCATTCCAAGGGCAAACATCTAATCCAAACTACAAAGGCAAGGGTAAGAGACAAGTGGTGCAGGTCCGACAAGGGAGGGTGAATCTCACTACGCTCTCCGAACTTCCTGAAGGGGCACCGATACTGACGGGTACATTTTCTATCAACTATCACCCCGTTATTACTCTTTTTGATACTGGTGCCACCCATAGTTTTATCAGTATGGATTGTGGGACTAAATTAGGCTTGGATATCTATCCTGTTAATGGAGTATATATGATAACAACTCCGGGTGGTAATATCTCCTCAAATCAGGTTTGTAGAAGTGTACCAATTCAAATGGGTAACAATTTGATGAGGGCAGATTTACTCTTACTAGACCTAAAAGGAGTAGATGTTCTTTTAGGAGTAAATTGGATGACCCAACATCATGTGTCTCTAGATATTCCTTCAAGAACCGTGGAGATAGGTTCCCCGGAAAATGAGCCTACCATTCTTTATCTTCCACAACCAAAATCCTTTAACTCTTGCACCTATACCATATCTAAAGTCAAACTTGAGGATATTCCAGTCATCTGTGAATATCCAGATGTTTTTCCGGATGACTTACCTGGAATGCCACCAGACAGAGATATCGAGTTCATTATAGAACTCCAACCTGGTACAGCCCCTATTTCTAAGAGACCTTACCGTATGCCTCCTAATGAGTTGGCTGAATTAAAAGCCCAACTCCAAGATCTCTTAGATAAAGGTTTCATTCGTCCAAGTGCATCACCATGGGGTTGTCCGGCCTTATTTGTGAAAAAGAAAGACAATAGCTTGAGGCTATGTGTGGATTATCGTCCTCTCAATGCGGTGACTATCAAAAATAAGTACTCTCTACCCCGCATTGATATCCTCTTTGATCAATTAGCCGGAGCCAAGGTGTTCTCTAAAATAGATCTTCGTTCCGGCTACCACCAAATTAAGATTCGGCCCAGTGATGTTCCAAAAACCGCCTTCTCCACTCGATATGGTCTATACGAATATCTTGTTATGTCGTTTGGTCTCACAAATGCCCCAGCCTATTTCATGTACCTCATGAATTCTGTTTTCATGCAAGAGCTCGACAAGTTTGTCGTGGTCTTCATTGATGACATCTTGATCTATTCTAAAACTCCAGAAGATCATGCTAAACATCTCCATGTCATCCTTCAGCGATTAAGAGACCACCACCTGTATGCCAAATTCTCTAAATGTGAATTTTGGCTAGATACAGTCAAATTCCTGGGCCATACCATTTCTGGTGCCGGAATATCCGTCGATCCCAGTAAAGTACAAGAAGTGATGGATTGGAAACCCCCAACCTCCGTCCATCAAATTCGTAGTTTTCTCGGTCTAGCTGGCTATTATCGCCGTTTTATTCCTGATTTTTCCAGAATAGCCAAACCCATGACCGAACTACTAAAGAAAGGTGTAAAATTTTCCTGGGATCAAAAATGCGAAGATGCATTTCATACTCTCAGAAATCATCTTACGACTGCTCCAGTCTTAGCTCAACCTGATGTCTCAAAGTCTTTTGACATCTACTGTGATGCATCGGGAACTGGACTTGGTTGTGTACTTATGCAAGACAACCGAGTAATTGCATATGCATCACGAGCACTTAGGGTTCATGAACAAAATTATCCCACCCATGATCTCGAACTCGCAGCAGTTATTCATGCCCTAAAGATCTGGAGACACCATCTGATGGGTACGAAATGTCATATTTATACCGATCATAAAAGCCTCAAGTACATCTTTACCCAGGCAGATCTAAATATGAGGCAAAGACGTTGGCTAGAACTAATCAAGGATTATGATTTAGAAGTACACTATCATCCCGGCAAAGCTAATGTTGTTGCCGATGCTCTCAGTCGCAAGGCGCATTGTTCTTGCCTATCCATTGAAGCATTCGACAAAACTCTCTGTTGGGAAATGAGTAAGCTCAACTTAGAGATCATTTCCCAAGGTGACTTAAACCATATCTCGATTGAAGCCACACTCAGAGGTAATATTGTTCTAGCACAACAGCGTAATGAAGGGGTCAAAATCATTAAACGAAAGTTAATCCAAGGTGAAGGAAAGTACAAATGCTTCCGAGCAGATCCTGAAGGAGTTTTATGGTTCAACGAACGTATTGTTGTACCCAAGGACCATAAGCTCCGTAGGCAAATAATGGACGAGGCCCACTTGTCCAAATTCTCTATACATCCTGGCAGTACGAAGATGTATCAGGATCTGAAACAGAACTTTTGGTGGACTCGTATGAGGCGAGAAATTGCCAAATATGTGTCAGAATGTGATATCTGTCAAAGAGTCAAAGCCAGTCATTTGAAGACTGCTGGTATCCTTCAACCTCTACCCATTCCCTCGTGGAAGTGGGAGGATATCAGTATGGACTTTATTGTTGGCTTGCCCAACACTTCTCGGAGGCATGACTCTATTTGGGTAATCGTTGATCGATTAACCAAGACTGCACATTTCCTTCCCGTGCATACCACGTATATTGCTAAGAAGTATGCCGAGATCTATTTGGATCAGATTGTTCGACTTCATGGAGTACCTAAAACGATCATTTCTGATCGTGGAGCACAATTTGTTGCCCGGTTCTGGGAATAGCTTCATGATGCTCTTGGGACTAAATTAATTCGAAGCTCTGCCTACCATCCTCAGACAGATGGGCAAACTGAGCGAATAAACCAGATTCTGGAAGATATGCTCCGAGCTTGTGTACTCCAATTTGACAAAAACTGGGATAAATACTTGTCATTAGCAGAATTCTCTTACAATAATAGCTATCAGACAAGTATTAAGATGGCCCCATTTGAAGCATTATACGGTCGCCGATGCCGAACACCTTTGAGTTGGTCACAAACCGGCGAACGTAAAATTTTTGGACCCGATCTGGTTATAGAAGCAGAAGATAAAGTCAAACTTATCCAGAATAATCTAAAGGCCGCCCAATCTCGACAGAAAAGCTACGCGGATATACGAAGAAGACCATTACAGTTTCACGTCGGAGACTTCGTATATCTTTGAGTATCTCCTATCCGAGGAGTTCAAAGATTCGGTGTAAAAGGGAAACTTGCTCCTCGATACATCGGACCCTTTGAAATCCTTGAAATTTGTGGACCTGTAGCTTATCGTCTCCAACTTCCACCTCAATTAGCGGCCATCCATAACATCTTTCATGTATCCCAACTCAGAAAGTGTGTTAAGATGCCCACCGAAATCATCAATTCCCAAGTTATCGAAATCGAACCAGATCTGACCTATACAGAACAACCCATCAGAATTCTCGACACGAAAGAAAGAAGTACCAGAAGAGAGACCACCAAAATGTACAAGATTCAGTGGAACCATCATACAGAAGAAGAGGCCACATGGGAAACCGAATCTTATCTCCAGCACAATTTTCCCGATTTCTTCCAAACCAATCTTCGAACTTGATCTTCCTGCCCTAACCTGCTTCGGAATCTCGGGACGAGATTCTTTTTAGGGGGGAAGGCTGTGACACTCAGGTAATTAGTTAGGTTATACCTTAGATTTTAAGCATGCTTGTATGTTCAAAGTTTGGCAAAAATATACTTTATGTATGCAATGCTATGAAAGAAAGGATGTTTATGTAATTAATATTAATTAAAGGTCCTTTTATGCAAAATGGATGGGGAATGAGGGAAAAGTTTAAAAGCATAAGGGTTATTTTGCAAAAAGTAATATCAGTGGTTAAATTTCAAAAATATGTATGAAATTACCATAGGGTGTATGTGTAAAAGTAATTTTACTTAGGGATTTACATAAAATATGAAATTATTACTAAGTCTATTCTATTTCCAAAACTATTGCTCAAATGTAGATGAACCTTAAAGAGAAGTTGTAGAGTTTGAAAAACCATGCACTTTTGATTTTTGGACCATCTTCATTTGAGCATTGGTTTAAAAGTTACAAGCCCTTTACAGTAAGGCCCCTATCTTTCTCTGAAATTACAGATCAGTCCCTGAGTCAGTTCACCCCCTTCTTCCTCCCTGCGTTCTGCCCCCCCCCCTGCTCTGCTTTCTCTGTTTCCTCTGTCGCCGGAATTATGAGCCGCCCTGGCTCACCGCCGGCCATCTCCCCTGCCCTCCCCCATCCACGTGTCGCCTGCTGCTTGGCTACCGCTCTACCCCCCCCCCTTGCTGGCGCCCCGCCCGTGTGCCACGAGCCTGCGCGCTGTCTGCATTGCTCGCCGGCGCCGCTTCTGCCGCCGCCGCAAATCCTGCGGGCGAGCCTTATCCCCTCCCCTCTCTTCTGCCCTACGGCACCAGTGGGCCGCCATTACCCCGTTTGTCTATAAAAAGGCCGCCCGGGGCACCTCGCGCGCGTACAGAACCTGCCGCTCCACCATTGCCGCCGCCGTGAAGCTCGGGTCGCCGTGGAACCCCCTCCTCCGCCCTTTCCCTCCCTAAATTGACTCCGCCCGCAGCTTCCTCGTGCCTCACTGCACCTCCTTAGCTCGTTCCTCCCCTTCCCCGCACGCCGGAACTACCCCGCCGCCGTGCGCCTCCGGCCACCGGCTCGGCCCACCGCGGGTAGCCCTCCTCCGACCGCCTTGACCCCCTCCGAGACCACCCACAGGTAGCTTTAGCTCTCCTCGTGCTCCCCCTCTCTTTTCCCCTCACCGCCGGCGACGTCCCCGGCCGGAATTTGGCCGGACATGTGCTCCCCGCCGCCGGTCATGGCTTGGACTCAATTGCTCTCTGTATTTTTCTTCCAGGGGGTTTTCTGCAAAATGTTAAGGGCTGATGTGTGAAGAGAGTCTGTTATTTTATGTGGGAGCTTCACCTGTCTTGTAAAATTCATATCAATTCATAGAAAAATCTAAAAATAGTGAAACCAACTTTGTCAGAAAGTAGATTTCAAACTCTATGACTCTTGTTAATAGAGTTTAGTTTGAAATAAAATATTTCTACATGTATTTGGAATTTAATGTTAAAGGGTAAAATACACTCAACCTTAATATTTCATGTTCTTTTGTTCTTCTTAAAAGTATAATGTGAATGATTGATGAACTTTAGTTAACTTGTGTTAAGTTGCAAACTTAAACTTGATTTAAATTTAACTTCTCTTATTTGAACTTTCAAATTTGAAATATTAAATAAACTTATTATATAACCTCTTCTAAATTAACACCATTACTAGTCTCTAATGTGATATTTTATAATCAATTTCTAAAATCTTTTATTTAAAAGTTTTTAATTCAAATTTGGGTTCATTTCAAATTTAATTTAAATATTTTAGTTCTTATTACAATAAATTCTACCATCTCTTTATAAATAGTGTTTCAAATCTAAACCCTCTCTATTTTATGTTTGTGTGAGTTATAATATTTGAAATGTGAATTTCCAAATTTAAATTTCACCTTATTAACTTATTGCATTTCATATAGAATCAACGACACTCGACGACGGGGATTACGAACTGGTCTTAGGACAAGACCAAGGTTTTTCAGAAGATCCAACACAAGCCGTCGAGGGACTAACTGAAGTTCCGAACCCGAGTTCGGAAATCTCTGACTCTCCTGCCCCTACCCCCACTCCAGAAGGCAAGCCCCGGACATATCCCACTACTTTATGTGCACTGCAATCTATGTCTATCTATATTATATTTTGCATTAAGTCTAGGAATTGAAGTGAAACCCTAGATGCATGAATCCTAGGAATCCAATGTAATGCTCCCGAGTCCTTATCGGATAGTTGCTCCGCTAATAGGACCGGTAGAAGTCGAGTGATTTCCTGTCACTCGCGCGATATAGGAGTTGCATGTTTACATTTCTGCAACTACTATAAGGATGACGGACAGGGTCATGTGCCGTATCATGACCTGAAGTTTTACCCTGTCTGTTTTGTTAAAAGTTGATAAGGTCGATCCATGTGGTAGTGGTGGCTAAGTTTTTGAAAGTACTAGCCACATACCGCGAAATATGGTAAGCGGTAAGCCTAGTACCCGAATGGCCCGGCAAATGGACTTGTCTCCACCACTCGACTTTTATTTTATATTTACACGCACCGACGTGTGGGAGTACGTTCTGCAAGGCAGACAGGAATACGGGTTTTGTAGTCGCGCTACAGACGTATGTCCTGTACACATTGGGTGTGCGTACGGTCCTGCAGTCGCTTGTGGTGGCCCTGATCCATAACCCGGAATATGAGGGAAACGGTTGCTTGGAACGCCCTGTTGGTATTCCGAGCGTGTGAGTTAGGTGTACCTTGCAAGGTTAAATTCGATTCGAATCGTCCGCCTCTCACGAGGATTGAGATTGCTTATCCCTTTTACCACATTGAGTAAGAAGTGGAACTAATGATGGACAATCTTGATAGATGATAATCACTACCTTGCTTGCTTAGTGTAGGTGCTAATTTAGAATAAATACTCAACTAGAAAATGAAAGCTAAAACTTGAAAATAGTTCATACTCTTTGTTACTTTTCAGCTGAAAATAAACCCAGAGCCTTTGCAATGCCTTCATGAGTCTAGTTATGGGCTAAGTATACCCAACCCCGGGTAAGCCTTGCTGAGTATTAGAATACTCAGCCTTGCCAATGTTTGTTTCAGGTATAACCTACGAGAACCCCACGGACAACCTTGGGTGGCCAACGTCCGTTCCGTTTGGCTGGTCCGTGGAGTGGGACCCGTCCCCGGCCAGCACAGACCCTCCGGAGTGACACCAAGCCCTGGGCTAAGCTTGGCGTTCGCCTTCGCGACGTGTGTAGTCGCGTAAAACTTTTTCTTCCGCTGTGAGTTTAGACAAGCTGTTACGCTTGTCAGTTTGAACATGATTGTATAAATTTACTTCTCTTGAACTCGTTTTGTAATAATATATATATATGGCTGTAAATTAAAGTTGAAGAGCTATTCTGTGATGTGAACTCGCCATCGTGCGAGGTAAACCTGCTTCGATCCTGCCGAACCGTGGTTGAATCGGGCGGAGACCCGACAGACCAAAGGATTGTTCCGTTTGAAGTGCGTTAAGCTGATTGCAGTTGTACGCCGATCAATAGCGCACTTGAGCCGGAATAATTCGAGCGGTTCTGCCACATTAACTGGCTGTCAATCCTCCTCTCCTCGGCAAGCAATTATCCTGAACGGCACTCCAGGTCGTAGAATTTGCCATACAAGGGGCCTGCGCCAGGGCGACCCACTTTCTCTGCTCCTCTTTGTCTTGGCAATTGAAGTTCTCAACACTTTACTGCGGCTTGCACACACCAAGGAACTCTTCCAGTCGCTGGACAGAAGAATCAAGGAGAGGGTGTTCATGTACGCTGATGACGTGGTATTATTTCTCTCACCCAAGGAGCAGGATCTGATTCTCGCAAGAGGTATTCTTGAAATCTTTGCCAGGACCTCAGGACTAGCTACCAACATCAACAAGTGTCTTATTTCTCCGATCCATGTGATCTCGAGGCCATGGTGTCACTGCTCAATTTTTTCCCTGGCAAGTGGCAAGGTCGACCCATTCCAAATTACTTACCTTGGCATCCCGCCGAAGAACTGATGACAACTTACCTTGAGGTGGAGATGGACAGCGGACAAATCTTTCTCCACCTCGTCGGCTTATCATGCATTCTTTGTGGGAAAGCATGCAGGCTGTTCTTGGCGCTAAGCTCTGGCACAAGGCCCGGGCGCCTGGGAAATGCAAGTTTTTCATTTGGCTCGTCCTTCATTATCGGTGCTGGACGGTGGAACGTCGTAAGCGCCATAATCTACAGGATGATGACTCTTGTGCGCTCTGCGATCAGCTGCCGGAGACAATCGATCACTTGTTGATCGGCTGTCCCATCTCTAGGGAGGTTTGGCACAAAACCCTGCGTCGCTTAGGATGTCATCAGCTCACGCCACCTAACAATTCGGCCTGTTTCGCGGACTGGTGGGCCTTTGCAAGAAAGCAAGTTGCACGCGAGAACAGGAAATGCTTCGACACGCTGGTGGTTTTGGCGTCTTGGCTGATTTGGAAGGAACGCAACAGGACTTTTGATCATGTTGTACGTAGTCCAGAGGAGCTGCTAGTCTGTGTGAAGGACGAGGCCGTCATGTGGCTGAAAGCTAGGCACAAGCAGCTTGAGGGCGTTGCGCTTGCTTTTGGTCGCACAAATGATGTGGTGTATAGCTTTCTTTTGTCTTTTAGTTTTTGGACTGTAAGGCAGGTTTCGCTTCCTCCGAAACCACTTGAGGCCTTGTAACTTATTTCTTCTCCTTTTAATGAAATATGTGCTACGGCAAGGTCACAAAAAATCTGTAGCTTCAACTGTGTTATTGTGTCCGATACTAAATGATTATTATGTGTTGGCTTGGAATCAGTCTGTTTGCTTGAGTGGATGTCTGAGAATATTATGTTATTGTGCTATGTTCAAAATGTGGGAAATCCGTTGCCCTATCTGAGAACAAATGGTAGGTTTTAGCCACAAACTGGTATCGATAGTGGGTTTCCAATGTGTATTGATAGTGCATTTTGTTGTAGTCCATGAAAAAGAATGAAAATTAAAGGGAACATTACAAATCCATAATTTATTGATGATTCCATAGAAACAAAATATTTCATAATCGTGCCATTTGCACCTCCAGACAATCCATATCTTTTTCAAATCCAGGTTCCCCTGAACCATGTTGAACACTTTTAAAGCATGTATTTCTCACTTCAATCCATAGCTCACCTCCTTGTTCATGATGTGTCACCGCATTTGATCGACCATCCTTTCCATACATGTAACCTAGTATCTTCCACCTCCAGTTTTTATGACTAGCCTTAATCTTTTTTTTTTTAAGAAACGACTAGCCTTAATCTTCAACTGGTGCTTCTCAAATATCGACATCTTATTACCTACAATACACTTACTTATGAATCCACATGGCATCTGATCGTATGGGTCATTAGGATCATATCTTAGTATCTAATATAATGATTAACCTCCTATCCTTTCATACTAATCGAACTTATTAAGTTATTTGAACACTTATGTTCAGTGCTCAGCGTATAAAGTAAAGACAGGGCTCCAGTCTCTTCTTCGTATGTCGTCTTTGCTGGTTAGAGTGGAGTTCATATACACTTCACAAGATGATTCCTGCCATGGTCAAGTAGAACAGGTATTTTCATTTGCATTTGCCGAAGCTCCTCTAACCTGATCTCTTCTTCGCATTCTCTCAGAATACTCGACAATGTCGAGGCCCCATGTGTTTCGTCCGCCAAATTCAGACTCCAGCTTGTCTGGGTCAAACATGTCAGTCATTATTCTCAGGCTCTCAGAATTGTTAGAGTACACAAATCTCACTTTCTCTTTCATTTCTGGCTCGATGAAGTAACTCATTATCTACAAAAAGAGGAAGTTTTTAGATCTTGGATGCAAAAGCTCATGGAAGCACAATTTAGGACTTCAAATGCTCACTTTCAAGGTTCAGCTAAACCTACACTAGGACAATATATACTACTAAATTTGTTCTATGTGTTTTGGGTGCAATAGTATACAAAGGTTTGGACAAGACACATTCTACAACAAGCATCTTTGTCATTATTCCATTGTACTATGTCATAAAAACATATAAAAATAATACATTAGAAGCACAGTTAAAAATTGATGTAGTAAAGTCCGTATGTGTTTTCAAGCATTGTTGTATCACCTCTATGTAACTCTACTTGAAATTAATAAAATCTCCCCTTTCAGAAAAAATAGGACCTATATATAATTTCAAGTATATAAAGTTTGTAGTTAAAGTCAAGAATGCTTGAGAATTTGTATCTTAAATGTTTAGGTAATGTCATGAACAGGAATTTAATATGTTTTTGTTCGTGAATACCTTCCAAAAAGATTCGAATATCTTAGGTGGGTTGCAAAGAATTGCAACAGCTACCAACCCTGGATAATAGTTCTGAATTATGTCAAGTGACTGACGGGTCATTGCCAATGGCGTACTTGATAGTGTCCATCCTCGGAAGTCAATTATCCAAACAGCATTTTCTGGTGCATTCTCTGAGCTCATGGTCAAATTTTCCAGGTTGTACACTAGTTGTTTGATCTGTTCCTTCACTGAAGTTACGCTCTGTTTAAACAGGCAAAGATTAGTATATATAATATAAAAGAAGTAAAAAATACAAGTTACATAAAATAGTACACACGACTATTGATTCCTTTTGCAGGGGTTTTGGCTCGGGGTGGTAATGGATAATACCATCTTCACAATCCAAGGCGGGCCTTATGTATTCTTAGTTCAAAATTTTATAAAATATAGGTCCGACTCTTTTTTAACCCAGGCATTAAATTATCTATGCAAAATTTTAAGACCACTTACCATCCCTAAGTTTGACCCTCACATGCAGAGTTAGTATAACATTCTTATGTCCATGATGTTTGAGAAAAAACGATATCATACACCATAGAAGTATTAGTCTATACATTTTTTTTCAGATTAATTTGTTATTCCCTGATATCTAATGTTTAAAATAGCGGTGGTGCTATAGCGGCGCTATAGCTGTTTCATGGAGCTGCCGTTATGCCCACTGCAGTAAAAATAAAACCGCTATAGCAGGCTATAGCGATGCTAATAGCGTTTTTTATCCTGCCGCTAAATCTTATAACCCACTATTTAAAATATTGCTGATATCAACTAGCTTAGTAGCTAATCACTCTCTCGACGGAGACCCTCATGTCACCCTAGCGGCTAGCGCGTCATAGGTTGCCAAACGCCACCAGCACCAAGGCCCTCTATCGCTCCACTCTGCCTTTCCGCGGCTAAATGTACTGGTTTCTGTAAGTGAGCACACTCCATGCATGAGGACGGCAGTAGGGGGCTTATTTCGTCTGCAAATCTTCTCCAACCCAGGGCTTATCCAGTTTATTGCTTAACATGCACATTTGTTAATTTCTAACTATTAGTTTAGTAGCAGATTAATGTATTTATTTTCAATGGGGCGCCTGACCTCTTTGGCCCGCATGTAGCTCCATCAGTGCGCCCCACAATGCGACAGCAACAGCCCATATCCCACGTCTCTATGATCAGATCATGCACATCCGTCGCCAGATCTGGCAACACCCACTAAGTATAGAAACCCTCATCGATTTTTGATATTCATCCCGTCTGGAGTTGGACTGATGAAAGCATTAGTCCTGAGTCCAATGGTTAGGGGTCGGAGAACTATTTAGTCCAGTTTGAACATGGTTGGATGGATGGCCATGGGCGACCTGCTCACTAGCAGCGGGCTGACTTCTCCTCACGAAACTGGTAGTGGAAGACTTGTGCGGCTACTCCTCATGATAGTGTCTTCATCTCCAATAAGATACGTCCTTATTGGTTCAGAGGTTGGAGTCATCTTGACATTGACTTACAGATTCGTTTTGCTTTAGATGGGTCCCGTATATTTTGGACGTGTGCCTATTAGCTAGTTTGCGATACTATCTTCCCGAGATGGTACGGCTAAAGAAGAGTTCGTGACCTATCGTAATTGTCCTAGCTCTCAGAGGTATGGCGTATGGCTGCATTACCTCTGAAAGTATGGAAAGGCAGCAGTTGTGGACTTCAATGTGGCGGTGTCTGTTTGAGTACCAATTCCTCGACTCCGGGGAGAAATTCCTAGGTGTGTGTGGTATTGGTTGGTTGTTTCTAGGGATATGATGGTGGCACTGTTGTTTCTTTGCTTGTTGAAAACATTGTGTGGATTTTGACTCCACAAGTATTGAATTATAGCAACAACAGCATACGAGTGTACCGTTTCCCTTCTGGAAGTGTTGCATTTGGAGTGTCTTTCTCGCGGTCCAAGTGTTGCTACCGTGGTGCATGGTACTCAGGATTATGTTGACGTGAATGTTCAATTATTATAGGTTGAGTATGTCAAAGTTGTGCAAAGGCTAGAAGTGGTCATTGAACCACTATATCAGTTTGATATAAAAGTCTGAAGTCAATAAAGTTCATTTATCTGAAAAACAACTATAATATTGTTGGCCCTAGCATAAAAAACTCCATAGCATATTAGCATGTGCAGTAGAAAGGATAATCTCACTTTTATTTGACCGGAAAAATGTGTGTGCATATTTATAGAATATTTTGGACCACTGGATTTGTAACATTCTGCTTCGTGCATCCACTAAAACTGACCTTTACTGACGGCCTTGAAACCAACACAGTACGCCCATTGTTGTCAAGGTAGTCGGTTATATAGGCTCTCTTCACCTCATTCTCCCGTTCAGCAATGTCTTCCTATCATAGAAAGTAAAAGCAAGCTCTTTGTGAATATTGGAGTTACAAAATAAAACACAAAGAATAGTACATGTTTGTAGCTAGACAATTTACATTGGTAAACTAGTGTCTGTTTGGATCGAACATGTCCATTAGGTATTTTCGAGAATTCTGTTCAGATTACGGCATATATAAACTGAGAACATTTACAAAAAAAAATATATCCTCTCTCCAGTCACCCCCCGATAGGTGCTCTCAGAAAAAAAAAGTCACCCCCGATGGGCAATTGCAATACTTACCCAACGGATTTTTTCTGGCTTGTACTGACGCCTCCATTTGACAGCTTCTTTCAGAGTCTTGGTGGCCTGAATCGTGCTCCAATTTCTTGCATGGAGAAAGCGGCGGATGGTGGCGTCCGACAAGAAGCCCGGCATCTCCGTCGGCAGCTCCCCGAGGAGTTCCCGGACCTTATTGATCTGCATGTTCATATCGATGTGGTTAATGGAACTCCTGTCTCGAAACGCGCTACGATCAACATGCAAAAACCACTTCTGTATTCTGACAGGCGTACACCCAAATGAATCTCTCGTGGCAACAAATTCATATAATATGTTTTCTGCAGGAATTGTTACTTTCATCAAAGGAGAGTATAGTTTAACTTCGAGCACTGCTAGCTACTGTATGCTCTTTTCAAAACGATGCTACACAGCAGCGGAAACGGCAGAGCTTGTCGTCTTACGCTCTTACCTTTGCTGCTTGTTCTTCTGAAGCTGCATGTTCCTGCAGGGGTGGTTCCCTCTCCCTCCTGGTCTTGAGCAGGTAACTCATTGCTTCTGATCTAGTCACGGTTTCTGGATACTTTCTCATTTCCACTGGAGTTTCTCCAGGATTTATAGAGTCTCTCGAGTATCATTCCCACATCCAGCGCAGAGATAGGGATACGGGCGAGAAGATCGTAAAGCGAGCAGCTGGTAGTTGAGCAATGGAGGATAAACGCGAGCATTGAATGTGTTCAACCATGAACCAATGCTACCTGTGTTCTTGACACATACGTGTCGTTCCTGCAGAATTAAAGGACGCCGATCTATTTCAGGGGACCCCTCTTGGATGGACGTGGTGGTGCAGTTGGCCGGTGATCCTAAAGACGACAGACACGTACGGCTGCCGTCTCTCGCATTTCTCAGGATAAATCACAAGGAAACAAAATGCAACACGAGACACGTCATCTACCGGACGACCAATACACTATATTCCCTTGGTTCTAAATTAATAATTGTTTTGCTATGCATAATTTTTGCTATACACCTAGATGTATGGTGTGTATAGATATATAGCAAAAGCTATGCATAACCTAGAAATACCAAAATGATGTATAATTTGGAATGGAGGGAGTAGTTTAGTAGTAGCTACAGAGATGTTACCTTAGTTGGATCCTGATTAGATCAGCTAGAGCTAAAATTAACTACATATCTCTAGCTAGGGAAATCCAAAGAAATCAACCTTTAGATGTCCATGGTACAAGGTGAGGATAAATTTTCTTCTGATTGACACAGATGGTCATATGAGGATATTAATTATGACGGCAACATGAGATTCTTAATGGCTGAAGAACGAGATTCATCCAGCGAAATACCTGCTTTTTTCGAAAAATATAAGTAGCAGGTATGGTGAAGCCTATCGAATGGGAAAAATTCGGAAAATTATTAGCCATTAGACTTGACCATACCTGCTACTTATATTTTTCGAAAAACTACTACTTATGAATTTATTGGCAGTACATTTAGAGCAAGTTGATCGCTGTGTTGGATCAAATGCAATAACTATTTTATCAATCGATATTTAGGATTTAAAGGTGACCTGGAAGTAAGAGACGAGGGAGTATGTGCTGCTACCATGGACGACCAGCTGTACGCTAATGCGAGGCTACCTCCCACGTGCTAGACCCGCACACAACAAACGACTAACATGCGAGAGACTCACAACAAACAACGACATGCGAGAGACTTTGGGTCCCAAGAGGAATAAAGGATACCGGAGACCACGGCGCGCCGGACAAATATTTCAATCGTCTGTTCACGAATCAAACTTTGATTGTATGGGACGTGAATGCATGGAAGGTTGGAGACATTTTGGTTTTCGGAAAGCAATATTTGTGAAAGAAAAATTATTCATATATAAGAATTAGTAAGTACACTTGAAAATATTCCTCTTCTCTCTTTAACCACTCCACACGCAACTCGCGTTACACGGCTGGCCGCAGCCCAGCCCACGCGTGTGACACAGCGCACCATGTCCACATACTAACTCATTTCCTGCACCGAGAACACGTACTCACTACTTTCCTCTTTCCGCCAGCGAAAGCCATTTCCGCTCCAGCCACCTCAGCCGCTTCATTCTTCTGCCTGGACGCGCAGAGGTAGTGACATTCCCCTCGCTTCGAAACCAACTTGACCCCAAGTCGATGAAGCAGGGAAACGACGTTTCATGTCACAAAGATCCTCCAAAGTTGCCATTTTAGCCGGCAGTCATTTCCACTCCAACAACACAAGAGGTATCATGGACGTATCATGGACTTACCTCGTTTTGTCAGTTTTTGCTGAAGCACCTTCTCTGGTTCCTGGGTTTTCTGCAACACTGAGGTCGCTGGAGGAAGCGTCTCGGCAATCAGCATACCAGGAGTATCCGCCTTCTTCAGTTGCGATATGTGAGCCACTGGATGGATTTGACTGGTGGGAGGTAGCTTCAGTTTGTAAGCCACTGCTCCTACCCGTTCCAACACTTCATAAGGTCCATCATAGCGAAACGACAGCTTCTGATTAGAACGATCAGCCAATGATGTCATCTGAATGTAAGGTTGCAATTTGAGACACACTTGATCACCCACTGAAAATTGGCGATCTGTTCGGTGCTTATCAACTTGCTGTTGCATCTTCTGTTGAGTTTTGAGTAAGTCGTGTTGAAGGAGTTACTGCATGACCTCTATTTCTTTGAGCCAAGATGCCAAATCAGGCACTGTACATTCATATAACTATTGTATGCCAAAGTGACGAGGCTTCTGGCCATAGATTACTTCAAATGGTGTAACTCCATGAGTTGTATGGTAGTTAGTATTCGGCTAATGGAAGCCAATGAGACCAGTTGGTAGGACAAGCATGAACAGTACAGCGCAGATATCCCGACCCGTTCCATTTGACCATTTCAAGGGTCAAATCGGAGCTAGCGATTTAAAGATGCTTTGAAGAAGAGCCATGTGTTTCATGTGATACATGCTCTGAGCTACGACATATGTATAGTGTAGGCTTGTTCTAGATTGGTTACCTCGTGCTTCTATCTATTATATGTTCATATTTATATTCATTTGAGATTAATTGTCTCAACTATAAATATGAATCCATGTGCTAATGCTTAGTTGAATTAGTTCTTAATAACTTATTCCATAGATTGATAAACCTTTGAAAGAATACTTTAAGGGAAAAATCTACAATGATATGTGTGTTGCGGTTAACAAATTAGTGTCCTAAGTCGGACCCAACACAAGGTCATTGAGCAGAGCCTAAATGAGGAAGATGAACATCCGATTGGCCTCGAACCGTTGGGTTGACCGGCTTAGCCCGATTAGGTCCCTGATCGAGCTCCCATTCAATCAGATTGAAGTCCATGAAGATAGTAGGGTTTCCACTTCGGGGAAATATTCAGTGGAACTGGGTACCCAATGCAAATGTAGAAACCTGAACCATATCCGTTGGATGCGAAATGGTTGGTTCAGTTGAGCTTCCCATACTCCCAACAAACTTTATGAATAACCCCCCCCCCCACACACACACACACGCTTCACTTGAAATATTTCGCATGGCACACCCTGTCCAAATAAATATTTAGATGAAACCCCCTCCTCTATCGTCTCCGTCGTCCCCAAATTCCTCGACCTAGGGTTTAGGCCAAGCTATGGCTCCACGCCAGCTCCATTGTTCCAGTCAATCAATTGCCTTCACTTGAGTCTTCAACGGCTTTAGCGCAGTTCAAATCAGGTATTTGCTCTTAACAAATATTACGTTAGATTTTCAGCTCGGGCAACTCACAGGGCGTGCGGACCATGGTTTAGGTGCCGGCGGTGATGGCGACAGAGACAGCTTCGTTGTAAGCTCAGAGGCAACTCACAGGGCATGCGACCATGGTTTAGGTGCCGCCGGTGACGGCATCGATATCGACAATGACGACGATGGAGATATTAGCATCAGCCTATCTACTGTTGATTTGCTCCACCAACATCTCTGTAGGTATGGATTCATCCAAGTCCTATTCTTCTGAGGATTCTTTAGTTTTGCAGTATTGATTCTCCCCTCGTATGCATTGTACATGGGATGCTTGGTGTTCCGTAGCAGTATGTTATTAGGATGCAGCTATGCTTTATTGTATTTATTTGTATAATCTTAAAATTCTACAATCAGTAAAATCATATGAGAGTACTGACATGTAGAAACATGTGGAAATAGACTGGAAATGAAGTTGGGCCTGTGGCGTGGTTCCTAAAAATGTGGGAGTCATTCGACCTTGCGATATTCTTTTGGATATCATCTAGCTGTTAGAGAATCTTTACATGCAGAACTCATGATTTATTAGTCAGTAGCATCAGCCTGAAAAATTCAATAACTGCCAGCTAGAACTATGATTTCAGGGATGCATACTTGGTTAATCTGAACTTCAATTTAATTCAGGAAACAAAACTGATGAAGTTAAAACAGCCTAAAAATTACTGTAAAGGTGAAGCCAAATGATTTAGTTCGCTCATACATGTTTCATCTCAGTATGAAATTTACTTGAACTTAAGTTTTGATTTCAAGAAAATGCAGCATGGGTTTGCACTTTGCTTGGTTTAGTGAAATTAAGAAGACTGAAACATTGAGTTCTCCCAACACATATGCATTACCGTGTTATGTATCATATCTTTTATTTTCGTGTTGCCGAGCACGTGCATGACAACATGTGCCTGACCTCAATGTGTTGACCTTGTACAAAGGATTGAATTCAATCTGAAAATGAGCAACATTGGAGCACCTGACTTACCTGACACATTGTCTGGTGTGGAAATGGTACTCCAAGTGAAACCCACTTTGGGCGTCAGATCTATAACTCCAAACAAATCACATAATGCACCATTGAATGTAAGAAAATGTACTATCTGTTTCAAAGATATAGTTCATCTCTACTATGTGATATTCTACTATGTGATATGTTCATACTTTATTGTGCAGGGATCATCCTTGACATCAAAATATGAGAATATCACTTTGGGTGTGGTGTGTACAACACCACAAAAATTATGGAGTGTACCATTCTGTGTAAGAAACTATGTGTTGTCTCTATGTTACAAAAAGTAGTTTATTTATACCAAACATATAATTCCAATGTTGTTTTTGTGTAGGGATCATTTTACACACCGGAATGTGATGATTCCTTAAAGCTAGCAGTTGGTATGACATTTGAGGACATAGATTCAGCCAAAGAGTTCAACAAAGCCTATGTTTCCCATGCTGGGTTTCCAGTACGTGTGGATCAGCACAAGGCAAAGAATGGTTTGGTGACAAATAAGCGTTTCTACTGCTTGAGGGAAGGATTTCGTAAGGATAAAGATGAGATACAATCAGAACTGAATGCAGTGGGAAAAGGAAATGTGAAAGGAAAATCACTTGATGTGGATGTCTGGCAATGGTTGCTCTCAAGCGGACAAAGGAAAGTAAGTACATCATAACCACTTTTGTGGAAGAGCATACACATGCACTTGTCTCACCTAATAAGCAGCATCTCATAAGATCAAATAGAGAAGTTGGTGAGAAGTTGTTCAATTTTCATAGGGCTAGCATTGGCACTTCAGATGCATATCGTTTCCTTCGTGTCGGCCTTGGCAGGTTTGAGAATGTTGAGTGCACACTAAGAGACCTACAGAATTACCACGGGAAGTTAAGGTGCTTGATAAAGTCACCGGATGCTCAAATGTTTGTGGGCCAACTAAGCAGAAAGGCGCTTGCAAATCTGGCATTTTATTTTGATTATGTCATCAATGAGATGGGCAGGTTAGTCCATGCATTTTGGGCTGATGCCACTGGTAGGAAGAATTACCCTCATTTCGGGATTTAGTATCTTTCAACTCTACATACAGCACGAATGAGTATAACATGATATTCACACCCTTTATTGGAGTCAGTCATCACAAGGCAAATGTATTGTTTGGGGCTGCATTGTTATCTAATGAGAAGATAGAGTCCTACACATGGTTGTTTAAGACATTCTTGAATGCAATGGGTGGTGTGGAACCTACTATAATTATAACTGATGAAGATGCTAGCATGAAGGTTGCAATACAAAATGTTTTTCTAACATCTACCCATAGGATATGCATGTGGCACATACTGAGGAATGTTCCTTGATAAGGTTGGTCCTGATCTCAAGGAGGATGATGAGTTTCATAATTCTCTGAGCTTATGTGTATGGTCATCTAAAACTCCAGAAGAATTTGAGGAATGATGGGCAAAAATTATGATAAGTTACAACTTGAAAAACCATGACTGGTTTGTTGGGAGGTTTGATATTAGGTCATCATGGGTACCAGCTTACTTTAGAGACATTCCTTTGTCAGGACTTCTGAGGACCACTTCTCGGTCGGAAAGTGCCAATTCTTACTTTTCTCGGTTCATTGAAGCATGCTTTGGTTGAGTTTTGGCTCAGGTTTGATACAGCTTGGAAGATCAAAGGCAAAAGGAGCTGGAAGCTGACAATGTGAGCCTCCACACAACCCCTGTGTTGAAGACATCATGGGGAATGGAAAAACATGGTAGTGAGATCTTTACCTATGAGGTCTTCATGGAGTTTCAGCAAGAGCTGCTAGCTGCTAGAGAGTATTGAATCTTTTGCTAGAGAGTATTGCATCTTTGAAAGCATGCAAACAGATGGAGAGTTGAGAACCACGAGAGTAGCTGATAATTCCAAGAAAGTAAGGGTGGTACAGCTCAATGCATCGACAATGTTTGCTTCCTGCTCATGCATGCTCTTCGAAACACACGGCATTCCATGTCAGCATAGTATCCATGCCCTTAGAAGTCCAAGATTGATGAACTCCCAAGCATCTATATACGAAAAAGGTTCAGGAAGGACTATAAGAAAGAAGTTGTATTGAATCCAGATGGTATCTTGTTGGAGGAAAGGACCAAAAATCCGATAGACCCAGTACTGCAAAAATTAATTTCAGATACATCCAATAAGATTGAATCTCTATTCATTCAAGTTAAAAATTCACTTGATGCTATGCAACTTTTGAGGGATGGTGTATATGCACTTGGCGACAGAATTACTGACATGGTTCCAGCCAAAGAACAAAGTAGACTTGAAGAGCTTGAAGAGATTTTAGGAAGTCCAATTCCTATGCAAGTTGATATCCACCCCCCAAATGATATCCGTTCAAAGGGGAGAATTAAAAGAATCAAGGGTCATGCTGTCAAGGGGCAACAACAAAATAAGAATGAGCAAGAAAGAAGAAAGTGCTACAGCCACGAAGATGCAGTGCATGTAAGGTGGTCGGATTGCATGATTGCAGAACTTGTCCTGAGAAAGCAAACAAAGGATGAGTTAGGTTAATCTCATCATTCTTAACAAATAACTCTATCCTGCTAGTAATGTAAAATTCTGGTTGCAGTGTTCTGTTTCGAGGGAGTAAGGTATCTCGGTTGCTGCTGTGTTAAAAGTATTGTCGCTATGAAGTTGGAAGTTGGCCAACTTTAGTATTGCTAGTAGACTGGACTAATATATATCTCAGACAAGACATATTTTTATGATTAATTGTATTGTGCTCATTGTAAATATATTGATGCAATGAAGTGTTTCAATGACAAAAGTTCTGGAACAGTGCCATTTTATTTTGCTTTGTACTTTTGGAAAGTGTCTCACTCTAGGACTTTATATGGACACAAAATCACCAAATACGTAAACATTAGACTACATTAGACTGACCTATATATATTACAGGTCCAGTTCCCAGGACCAAATACTTATGTACTGACAATAGACTTTGATGGTTAGAGACATTACAGATATTGTATATACAGTAAAATGTATCAGACTATGGCCCTGAAACTGGCATTTTACCAACTAATGACTAATAGACTAGTTTATTCAGTTTATTTTCATATATTTCTATAGGCACACTCAAAGAAAGGCAGCACTTTGAATGATTTTAGTTAATTCATTAGCTAACCCACAGATGAAGCAGATTTACTTTCAGAATAGCAGGTGGAGAACATTGCCGCAGCTATGACAGTCCTACTCTTGCAATGTTGAAAAGCTGGTTGCATCTATGTCCTACATCTATAGATATTCAGGGACGGGACAGCGACAATAGCTGCATCAGCGGTGGATCCAGAGATGATATCAATGACTGGTGCTTACTGAACCAGAATGAACAAAAGCTGGATGCACCTGGAGGATGGAAGGAACTGGAGTTAAGCACCGCATAGAAAAAATCGACAGTGAACTTGTCTTGCTGGCCAGGCAACAACAACAGCATCGCTGTTTTTTGGAGTACATTTTGATGGTTGTTGGCCTAATTTTCTTTGATGTCTAACTGGATTTAACTATATATCAAGCAACTTTGTGTAAACAAGTAGTTTGGTTAGTAGTCTGTGTTCTTTCTGTCCCAGATGGAGGACATATGTGCCATTTTCCAGCAAGTTGGGCTTGCTGTTTGGTCTGTTTTACTGTAAAAAAACTTCGAACCTGTTGTACTTGTGAATGCATTCGGAGAGGGGATTAATCCCTGGAATTCTAAAAAAACATCTTGTTAAGTAAAAATACATAACATATATAGCTGCATCTCCAAATACACGGCTTGGATGATGTAGCAGCCCTGAAGCAAAGCTGGGAGCAAATAAGCAGCGGCCAGACATCAATCGCGAGGTGGGCTGCTGCAGAAGTTGTCGGGGGCTGCCGTCGCCGAAGTTCCCGTTGCCGCCGCCTAAACCATTGAATGCAAGCCATGCCATGCTCACGATGTGAAAGTCGCACAATCATCAACAAGAGGAGATCCCTGACCTTACCCATTCCTGAAATGTTGTTGGAGGCTCAATTGCTCGAGTGGATGAGCAGAGCTACTGCGGAGCCGTCGCCTATCCTGACCAGAGCTCCGAGTGGCCCGAAACTTGGGGCCGCTGGTTGTCGACGAATAGACGAATACAACAACTCGGAGGGGTAAAGAGAAGGTCATTGCAAATCTTCTATTATACAGAGTGTTCTATGCGAAATGTTCAAAGTGGAGCGCGGGTGTTTCAAAGAAGGCGTGCTGGGCTTTCAGTAGCTCATCTAGATCACACATTTCGCTTTCGACGGCTGAAATTCAGGTTTCCATGATTGCACTGAGCGCCTGGTTTGTACCTAATATTTTCCCTTCCACTTCGACCATTCGTCGAGAGAAGGTTCTCGAGGGTTTGCACTTGACATGACCATATTTTACAAAATCCCCTAAGATATTCTCTCCTCTCAATGGATATGAACCAAGGGAAAATGTGTCTTTGCACAGTTAGCCATTTGAGTGAATTCTAATAGTAATATCTGTTGTTATTTCTTCTGATCCACAGATTATATTAAATATACGATTAATATCCGTTGTAGTATTTCACTCAGAAATATTATAGAGTATCGCATTTATATTTTTATAGGGAAGCACTAATGGCTAATAAGGCCTAAGGCCTAAGGCAATCCATAAATAAATCCCAAGAACCTATCGTGACTTAGTGAACAGCAACATAGCGGAGGTGATGATAGGATATGTGCAGTATGTTTGACACATAAGGAGACCCAGGACAGATAAATAATATGAGCGGTCTAGGTAGTGGAAGCCTGAAGACTTCCAATGTACTTGAACCAACTCTATTGACGAATAAACTCAGCACAACATAGACTAAAATATATCCTATTGCAGCTAGCTCTCACTACAAGAAAAATGATCTTTACTGGACACAATTTAGTTCGGTACTAAAGCAAGTCCAAATTTAAAAGCCCGCGGAGCCATTTTAGTAAGAGGCCAAGACACCAACAGTACAAAATGTCACTATTTAGTATCTGGTGGTGTGTTGGCCTGGTACTAAAATAGCGCGTCCATTTAGTACCGGTTGGTAACACCACCCAGTACTAAATGTCACTATTTAGTACCGGTCGGTATCTTGGCCCGGTACTAAATGGTCCTCCACGGGTTACTTAAAAAAATGCATCTCCCATCTATTCACATGTGATGTGTAGGTGGGATGGTAAGGAAGTTATACGTGAGACCAGGTTGTAAGTTCGAATCCTCGTGGCCGCGCACGCGCATTTATGCGTGAAAAATTCGTGCGAGCTATTTAGTACCGGCCAGTAGTACCGGTCAGCCCGCCTAATACTAAACGTGCTCCGTGCCCGGTACTAATGTTTGCTTGTCTAGCAGTGTCTATATAGTCTACATACATAGGGCGCCCGGGCTGCAATGTTTCTTAGATAGGGATGAGAAGGTGAATCGATGCAACCATTCGTAGGTCCTATAGCACGAACTTCTCTCACATAGTGAAATATGTACGCCTCGACAAAATATTATAGCTATACAACATAGAGTCGAAAAGAAAATTATATACCTATAATACATCATGCATACTTGGGGAACAAAGTTTGTACACCTTGAACACCAAATACTACTCCTTTAACTAGAAAAATATTGTTCATGTCAAAAAGATCATATAACAAGAACCAATTATATATGTAAACTAAATAAAAATATACATCCAGAAAAACATATTGTGTATATACAACCAAGAGTCAAACACATATTATATACCTGGAACGATTTATTTATACTTTTGAACAAAATTCTATACGCTTGAAACAAAACATCGTGGATATGTGAACATATCGTAAAATGATAGAAAAATATTGTATGAGCAGAGAAAATTTTATGAGCAGATTAAATCCAAATACAATATAATAATGGAACCAAATCCAATAGAGTAGAAAAATGAAATTAGCCTAACGAAACATATTGCATGTACCTTATATGGGCCAAACTAATAAATATGGAAAAAACAAACACCAGGGCAAAGCACACATTGTCAAAGGGAAAGGTGATTCAGCCCACATAGACCCATCTAACTAGTTTGCTTGTAAAATAGAAATTGGGTGGAGAGGGTGGTCGAAGGGCTGTTTCCTGACCACTAAATGGCATATAGTATTTGCGCGCTAGGGTTGCCGTGGCACCAACGGCGGATGAGCGAGCAAGAGGGCATGGTGGCGTGGTGGGATGTCGAGAAGAATTAGAGGAATGCGACGGGTCATGTTGGGCCAGTTTGGGTAGGTCAGCCTGACATCATCAGCCTAGCAGGTTCGTAGCAGCAAGCCGATTGGAAGGGAGAGAGGAGGAGAGTGAGCTAGGATTGGGCCGGATTAGATTAAAAACAAATTAAAGGGTAGAGAATAGTTTGTGGGCTGGACTGTTTCTGTGTCGGCCCAATGCTGAGGTTGGGATTTTGTTGGTATTTAGGGAACTGAAATTTGAATAAAATTCAAAATTGATAAGTGTTTGGTGGATGTAGTATTTATTTTTAGTTTGAATATACTTCATATTCAAATTCAAATGAATTGTTTATGTTTAGATAGATCTAATTTTCTGGAACATACAGAAAATGCTAAAAATTTGAATATTTCATGAAAAAAATAAATTAGGAATAGTTTAACATTCTTATAGCTAATAAATGAAATAAAGGAATTAGATTTTGTGGAAAAAATGATAAAAATTTGGTGAATTTAAAATGCTCTAAAAATGAGGTGTTAGATCATGTCGTGCACTCCCTTAATAAACATCTTCTAATAAGATATTATTAAGATACCCCGATACCACTTTCATGGGCTATTGGGAAGGTGATTTTACAATTCGCCAATAATATCATCTCAGTACAACTAATATATTAGGAGAGCTAAATTTCTCCCTTTATTTTAGAGAAGTTCGGATGAAATATTGGGATACACCAATACTTATTGGGGAAAGAGAGAGAGCCAATTGGGAAAATACTGGATCACATCTTTTCGCAATATTAACAGTTTATTAGGGAAAGAGGGGCTACCGAGATGCTCCTACACTTATAGATGGAAAAATGCCATATAAACAAATAGAGAACATATAACATAAAATTTGGACTAGTCTAAAACTTGCGCCCTGACTTTTCTCTAAAACCTTTTGCTGCTCTTAGATCTTCTTATACAGGACCTACATCGCTGTTTTATTTTTCTTTCCTTCCATAGACACCAAGATATATAAGAGCATAACTAATATCCAGATTGCCTTGTCCAGGGTATCTAGATGTTGGTGACATTCAACCACCATTCCTGAACTGTGGTGCTTTGTGGGCATTCTGCTGATTTGGCTTTAGGAAGAGTAACCCAAGTAGCCATAAGGTTCCAAACCCGCTGCACACGGTGATAAGGTGGTTTGTTATCTCTTGTTCTTGCCGGCATTAGGGGCATGTAGGGCTGTTCTCAACCTCTTCTAGCCTGTCATTTGACATCCATACTCGGCTTTGTATGACGAGCCATCAGATGAAATTATATTTTTGGTGTCCAAGATTTTCAATTCATAGTCTTGTAAGGTATTGAGGTAGTGCCAATTAATTGGGCCTCACAGGTAGAGGTTATTGTGTACTCGCCATGAGCTTTAGCTTCCAGGTTACATGATCAATGGTTTCTGGCTCAATTTACATCTCGCAATGCTCGCAACAAATTTACAAATGCTACCAGATGTTGGGTTGTGATCCCAGTTGAAAGGTTGAGGTCCGGTGTCCAAATCCTATCTTGTAAGCCTCCTCATAGTTCATGGTCGCAAAAAAAAAAGCCTCCTCATAGTTTCCTTCACAATCCTGGAAAACATCTTCCTTGCGTGCTCAGCCGTGTCCTCTTTAAGGTGAAGTTTGAACCGCTCCAATTCTCCAAGTACAAATGTACATCTAATTGTATTGTAAGAAAGAGTCGGAATTGCATCTTTCTATTCTTAATTGTTCACTCTCTTTCCTTACTTTTATGTGTTTATAATTTGCACGTACATCAACAAAGAAACTACCTAGTTCACTGCACCAAAGCCGCTCATTTTCGTCGGCTATATAATTTCGTCGGCCAAAAAAACAA
This sequence comes from Panicum hallii, assembly GCF_002211085.1. Lineage (NCBI taxonomy): Eukaryota > Viridiplantae > Streptophyta > Magnoliopsida > Poales > Poaceae > Panicum > Panicum hallii. The sequence continues at coordinate 39,466,951 of NC_038044.1, forward strand.
CGAAAATAACGCACTTATTTAGTCAGCCAACTAAAGCCGATGAAATTATAATTTGTTTTCGTCGGCCTGCGATTGGCTGATGAAAACAGGTCCATATTTTCATCGGCTAGGCAGCGGCCGACGAAACAAAGTTCCTATTTTCGTCGGCCAGCCCTAGGCCGACGAAAATAAAGGGACCCTAATTAGGATGATTTGGATTTTTCTAGGCCCGCACAGCACACTGCGCCCCCGCGCCCGAGCCCCCCCCCCCCCCCCCGCCGCCACCACCCCCGGCCCAGCGCCCCACCGCACACTGCCGCCACCGCCGCGCCGCCCACCGCCCCCATGCCACTGCCCCGTGCGGCCCCCCCCCCACGTAACATCCTAATGTAAATTTTCTAAATTTTAATGAATTTAATTTGGCTTAAATAAAATTTCTAAGGTTTTTCTTGATTTATCCTACATTTAAACTAATTTTATACTACAGAGAATTAAAATTTATTTTAGGAACAATATGATTATGCATTCATGCCGGTGCATATGTTTTATTGGAATGAGTGCACAGGGTTTGAATTCAAAAGTTCATTTGAATTCAAATAGATTTGGGGTTTCAAAAGGATTAGAAAAGAAAAAGGGAAGGAAATGGAAGAGCAAAACTAGATCCCAGCCAGCCCAGCCCGGCCGCCTCCTTTCTTCCCCTTGGGCCGATTCCTTTCCCCTGCGGCCCGATCCCCCTCGCTCGGTCCATCGGCCGCCCAGCTCGCTTCCATCGGCCGCCCCGCATCGGCCGCTCCCCGCTTCCCATCGGCCAGCCCGAGCCGTGCCTCCTCCTCTCTCTTTCTGGCTCTTTGGCCCCACCTGTCAGCTCCCCCGTCTTCCCTCTTCTTCCCTTCTCCCTTTCTTCCCCGCGCACCGGCCGCCCGAAATCTCTGGCGAGCCCTAGCGCCGGGCCCGCACGCCAGGACCCCGGTTCTCCCCTTAAAGCTGAACCCTAAACCCTCTGCGCCCTACCCTTGCCGCCACCCGAACCCTAGCCGCCGCCGCGCACCGAAGCTCAGAACGGAGCCGCTTCTGCTCCGACGTGGGCCGGTCGCTCCGGTGCACCCCAGCTCCGGCCAAGACCCGTAGCAGCTCCGCCTCGCCGCCAGGAAGCTTCCCGAGGCTTCCACTCTCAACCCCGAGCCTTGCCACGCCGGAATCGAGCCGAGGACCGCCGTCGGTATCCTGCTTCGCTCTTGCGATTCCTCGCCGCCGGTGATCCCCGGACCTCCCTAACCCCTGTAGAACCTTCGCAGGATCTCCACGAGTCGATCCCCGGTGACCAGAAGCCCGGAGACGCCTGCATCAGTCCTCCCCACGAGCGCCACCCGTCTCCGCCGCTCGGGCCTCGTCGCCGGCCAGCCTGCGCTGCTTCTTTGGCCCATTCAAGCCCTCGGTGAGCATCACATCATCCTCCTGGTCGTCTTGCGCTAGATGTCGTGGACCTAAGCTCGCTCTCGTGGCTGGAACGCGTGCACCGGCGATGCGCCGCCGTGCCGATCCACCCCCGTCGTCATGCGCGCCACCTGAGCCCTCCCCGAACCCCGCCTTAGCCCTGGGTGGATCACGCATGACGCGCTGATCATGCCCGACCCAAATCCCGGTCGATTTGACCCCCGGAGCGCTGTTTAGGGCGAAGTCTGGTGAGTCGAGCCGCGCGCCGCCGCGGGAATTGGCCTCCGGCGACCAGCGCCGCCGCCCCGCAGCCGGTCCATCGTGAACCATCCGATCCGAAGTGAACGCCTACGATTAGATCCAGATCAGATTAGGTCCGAGCCATTAGATCCAGATCCGATGGCCCAGATTGGAAGGTACCGATTTGGCCTGGTTTTTTGTTAAAGAGTCCCTGGGTTTTCCAGGAAACAACCCGCAGTCCAGCGCCGTTCAAAAGTATTTGCAGATCAGCCCAGTTTTTAGCGTTTAGGCCCTCGGATTCCTTAGAAATAGAACCCGCAGTCCGGATCTGGTAGTTTTACGTGTTAGCCCCTGCGTCTAGGGTTTAAATAGGTTTAAGCCCTTGGTTTTAGCGCAGAAACCCCCGGAATCCTCTGTTTTCTTACAGAAAAGTCCCTAGACCTTGTTTTAACCCTAGTTTTCGCATCTTAGCTCCGTTTTAGGTGGTTTTCGCGCTCACGCGATCGTCATAACACGTAGAATAGCTTTAGTTCAGTTTTGTGTGCTGTTTTACTGTATTGTTGTACTGTTTCTTATCTTTTGCCATTGTTTGCATGTATGTGCCTGTGTGGACCATATTTTGGCGTTGCGATCATGAGTAGACGTTGAGCCATCGGAGGAGTACCAGGAGCCACCTTCTTCAGAGCCCTTTGAGCAGCAGCAGGAGAACTTTGAGGAAGGCAAGTATAACATGAACACCCTATCACTTTTAAATACAATTTCATACTGCATTTAAATATTGTACGCCTATAAGGATTTCCTAGCCACTTTTATCCTTTATATAAAAACCTTGGGTTGCAGTTTGGTTAGTTGCGCTAGGTGCTGCGCTCTCGCATGTTATGGTCCTTTTTAATTAACTTTGATTAATGGTATATGCAACTTGATCCTGAGAGTGGCCCTCTGTGCTGTGTGCTTGAGCGGCTCACGTCTCGTTAAAAGATATTTTATTAGAAACATGGTTTAGGGGGCCAGCACGGTGCTTAGTGCTTGGTTGGCCACTCTCCATAAGAACCGGTTCATAGAGCGACAACCTGGGACAACCGCGCAACCACAAGACTGGAATGGGACGGTCTTGACTTACTAATTAGGTCATTTTGGTTTGGGAGTAACTTATCTGCGGGGCAAGAGGGGTGGTAAGCTTCAATGGTCCCTGCTCCTCCGGCTTGGTCTGTGCTGTGTGTCTTGTACCCCCGTGAGGTGGGCCCCATCGTCGCTGATCCAGAAACCTTAGCGGTTACACCTTACTAACGTAATCCTTTGTAACGGTCTCGTAGTGTGCTTGCTAGTCATCTCACCTAAGGAAGTGTGATGAACAACTAGCGTAGCTCACGACTTGTGGGTAAAGTTGTGCAACCTCTCGAGAGTGTAAAACTGGTATACTAGCCGTGCTCACGGTTATGAGCGGCCCAGATCCTCCGTCTGATTAGTGGGGTTTACCTTTGGTGGATTGGCTTGGTTTTCAGTAGTCTCATGATTAATTTTGATTAATTATTATGCAACTTGGGTCATGGTAATTCATCCACTTGTAGTAAATAGCTCTAATAAAAATTTGCCAAGATTAAAAGCTAATACAGTTGAGTCAGCTAACCTTAGAGCCTCATAATTCGTGTTATACTTATTGAGTACAAGTTGTGTACTCACACTTGCCTTCTCTACTCTTCTGTTCTCTTTGGGATATCTTCGACTTTTGCTCAGTACCAGACAACATGGAGGACTACATCAGCGGACTCGACGATTTCTAGGCGTTGTCTCCTAGCCGACGTCCCTGTGGCGCCCTGTTCTTCATGTATTTATTTTACGCTTTCGCATTCCTTGAACTGATTCTTGATTCAGTTGTAATAAAGATATTCATTTACGATTTATACGCTTTTATTTCGAGATACGCGTTGTGATATCTTGATGATTCTGTTGTATATATGCGTGACTTGATCCTGACGCATACATGATTGCTCGGTTTATGTTCTTATAAATCGGGTGTGACACCCCACCACCCCCCCGCCCCCGCCGGCCCCGCCGCCCAGCGTGGCCCCCCTCGCCGCCCAGCGTGGCCACCCGCTACCGCCCCCCCCCCCCGCCCCGCAGGCCCTCGCCACCGCTTGACTATTGCTCACCAATTCTCCTTTCATTCAAAGTGCTTTGCTGCAGCTCCACACTGATTATTACTCATTCATAATTATGTAGTGTTCACATTCATGATTACAAAAACTTTTGTCATGGAAAACATCTGATGTGCTATATTGCTTTAAAGCCTTTGATCATAACTACAAATTCTCGGGAATAGTAGTTGAAGTCTCCATCCACTGCTCTCTCTTGCATGTGTGCATGTTTAAAACATTTTCACAGTCTTCATGTTATGGAAATTATGGATTTTATTATAAGAAATTGTTGTTCTTCTGCTGGTTTCCAGGAAAGTGCTGAGGGAGGTGGCATATGGAGGGCGTGATGCCGAGTGGGTGAAGCTTAAGCTGAAAATTGTAGCAGAGGTGATATATCATCTATCTGTCTGCATCTGGAGTTTCTGTCAATTAGTGTTTACATGCAGAATTGAGAGACATCATCCTCGTTTGTCAAGAGTGCCAACTTTATCCACGTCACTTGTGGCATTTGGAAAGAAAGTAACAGAACGAGCATGATTGAAATGGACTCTAATTTCAGGAGATACTTTTTATGATCTGGTTAAACAAATCTGTTGTTTTTGTCCCTGCTATTGATTTGAGTTTACTTTGCTCTTCTTTGCTTTGTTTGATATTCTTTCCTTGTGCTACCAAGCCTTAACCATTTGTATCGATTGATAATTGAGTGTGTCCTTTGTTTTGGAATGAAGTCTGTAGACCATGACAAGGAGGGATCTGTCTTACGTCTGCGTGGAAAAAATATCACCGAGAATGATCATGTGAAGGTTAGTGATTCTTGGCTTAATAATGCTACTGTATTAAACCTAGTTAAGCTGACCTCTTTCTTCCTGAATGAAGATTGGCCAGTTCCACACTTTAGAGCTTGAGCTGAAGAGACCTTTTGTTCTATGAAAGGTATGGTTTAAATATCGAGCAAGTTTATCTAATTATTGTGCATTTTGACCATACAGTATAGCATAGTCCTCACTTTTCAGCTAATGTTGAAAATTTGTTTGACTGATTATTTACAACCTACATATCAGTTACAAGTCCTGTAAGACTAAAAAAAAAACCTCGACCTGCCGGGGGTACGAGGTCCTGTAAGACTAGTTAGGCCAAAGCTGAAATGGCTGCTTTCCACTTATTTTACTAACGGATTTAAACTTGCAGTTTGATGGCATGATAGTGCTATCCTTTTGTCCCCTTACTTCTGAGCTTGTTGATTGATGCCCATGAACCTAATGTTCTTTGCAGTCTTTGTTGTTTATAGTTTTTGTAATAATTTTGTAGTTAGGACTTGGGAAATAAATCAAGAAGTTATGGCTTTTCTGTTTCCGTCTGTTGAGATTAGAATAGCATCGTCTCCACTATGCTTATTATGGTGCATGGTCGCGATGACACATTTCATTCTGCTTTGTTGCTACTGTTTCTTCAATGAAGTTTTTGCGTCTTGTGTAGGAAATTTGGGATTGGTTAGCCCTTGAAACTATCCAGCAAGCATGTGGTATGTGATTTTCTCCCATCGTTTGTAAACATGGATTATCTGCTTAATCAAATATTCACCTCATCATCTATTGGCAGAAGGTGAGTAGAATTATTGCGCCATCACTAAGCAACAAATATCGATTTCTATAATATCTATTGATTTGCTTTATTCTATGTGTAAGGTGATAATGTTGCTATCTACATAACAGTTTATATCTTAACAATTAACTCCTCTGAACTCTGATTTTCTTATGCTAAGAGTGTTTGTGTATCACTTTGTGAATCCTTGATTGCTGCAAACTGACAAAAGCTTCCTGGTGTTCCTCAAACTGACGATGCCAAGCACATTAGCAAGGACATCCATATAACTACTGTAGTAAGGAATTTCTTATCATGGAAATTTATAATCAGAATAAAGGCTTTAAATTTTCATTAATAAGCTCAAATGGATTCAACATTGCTTATTGAACACTTCAGACCTTTTACCTCTCACTCAGATTTTATGAATTGAATTGTGTCAGAGCACAATACGTGTAAACATATATTTTGAATGGATTTAACCGATTCCCTTTCCACAATTCCATCTGAAATTGTTCTATTTGTGGAAGTTCCACATATATTATGCAGCTGTTTTTTTAGCAGGCGCTCAGCATTTTCGTCGGCCAGGTGGGCCGACGAAAATATGATGTATCATTTTCGTCGGCCCAGCTGGATGGGCCGACGAAAATGTGAACATATTTTCGTTAGCCAGCACGGCCGATGAAAATAGCTTTATTTTCGTCGGTTGCCGACGAAAAAGCGCTTATTTTCGTCTACTTTATTCCGTCGGCCTAATTTCGTCGGTTGACCGACGAAAATAGCTATTTTCGATGGCTTTCGGGATATTTTCGTCGGTTTCTGGCCGATGAAATTACACTATTTTCCTGTAGTGGTTGTGATAAATTTCACAAAGCGACTTTATTCATTCCTTGCTTTATCCGCTTACACGATTTGTGATATTTCATCTCATTCATGGTATGAAAAATAAATGGAGACTACACAACAGTTCCATTTTTAGGCATGGGTTTCCCACGCAGGAAGTGTTGAAACAGTACGAGTGCCTGTCTTGGGCGGTGGAGAGGAACCTCATGCCCTGCCCCACGGATGGTCACCAAGGTCAGCCCCTTGTACACTTGGCTCCATCCACCAACCTATTCAAAGCAATCAACCAACCAACCAGCAACAACACAAGCACAGTTACAAACTCGTCGTGTGATGTCTATCATGTACGATTACTGGCGTATTGACCAAGTGTAGTTGACTAATTAATTTGCTAATCCTTCAATGTGACTAGATAACTCTAACTTTGAAATAAGATAGTATGCCCAGCGGTTTTATTTGAGGGAGGCAGGTTGGGAGGAATGAAGAAGCTGACCTCTTTCTTATTATACCACGGGTACCAACTAACAACAGTGGGAAGGCCCAGAGCGTCGATGGAGTATCTTGTTGCTGTCAAAGGGACTACTGAGTCTGTATCTCCACTGCAAATAATAAACAGAAGACCAATCATTCTATTAGTTTCCTAGCTAAGATGACCAGACCAACCACGGAGTCAGAGGTTTGGATAATGGAAAAAAAATTCAGGCATCAAATCATAATTTCCTGCCACTGTATTTTGCTATCAGCATATCAAAATGGTTTGCGAAGTAAAAGAAAATTTTGATTTTGAGTGCTTGAACGCAGATGCAGTTTTATGTCACTTTCCGACTTTCTTCTCGCTAATGTAGTCTTCTTGGTGACAGATGGACAGTCACACTAATCGTATCAAAAGAAAACTTGTGTCTAATTGACCAAATTATGTAGAAGACTACAAGTTCACAGAAGTCACTGCACAAGACAACGGGTAGTCAATTTGTGTCCTGCTGCTATTCCACATTTTCCCTCGAGAAAATGACTACTGAACACAGGAGTAATTTTAATTTTGGCATGACACGTATTATATCTTTATATATTTATAGTCTTTGCACGCATGAACCTACAGCCTGCTCAGACCATAATCATTCAGTCAAAGCACACTACTGCACGTGAGTCATGGAGTGACTTCAGTCCCTGGCCGCTTGCGTGTCGCATGCCATGCAGAAGTTTCGATCAGTCAGAGAAGCATAATCCTATCAGACTATTTAAGACAAGCAGGGACGACCCAATGATCTCTCAATTGTCAAGAGAACTCTGATTACATCGTGGACTAGTGCTAGTCATATCGGTGATATTTCAGTGACTATGAGTATCGTCGATGGCATTGGTTTTTCCCAAATTTTGAAAATGGTTCCGAAATTACAGCAAGTTTTTAACCTACAAAAATTAAATTTATGGGCTGACATATTTGTGATAACCGGCTGCTTTGGCATGCAAAAGGGGGTAATACTAGAACTTTGGACGAGATCGAACTGTCTAGCAAGCAATGAAGCTCCAATGCAAGTAATGGAAACAAAGACGATGTACCTGAAGACCCATATCCTCAGGCCAGCTGCAATAAGCTCCTTATAGATAGGAAGCATTGATTTTGGCGAATCTCTCCAGTTGGTGCTGATGGTTTCACTGCGGGTCATTAGTAATCAGCACATGCATGTGAGCACAACCACATCAACCAAATTAAACTTGCCACTACTCAAAAGAATAACACCCTTTGATTTTGCTGTATATTGCAGGTTCAGAATCCAAATACGAAACAATCTCAAGACTAGTCAAACCGTGGGTTTGAACTTGGAGCTAGTACCGATCAACCTACGAAAATTTTCCGACATACCCGAAAATAAATTCCTTTCTTTGATGAAAGATGAATCCCATTTAGACCAGTTTTTATATATAATTATTATATAAGAAAAGTTGGAGCACATTTTCGTGTGGCCATGCACAAACCTGCAGGTCGTCCACGTGTAGTTGATGCCGGTGACGTTAGCGTGGAGAGCCCGTTGCACCTCCGGCCGGTTGTAGTACACCATGGAGTGCCTTTCGGTGCACGGGTCATAAGGCTATCTCCAGCGATGTCCTCTAAATTTCATCCTCTACTTCCATCCTCCATATCAACTTCATTCCCTATACCAAACCTAACTCCAACGATATCCTCTATTTGCATCCTCTATACCCCACAATCTCAATTTTTTTCTATTTTTCCAACCGCCGCAACCCCCCCTCCTCTGCCTCCGCCCCCCTCCTCCTCCTCTCCGCCGCCCGCCCCTCCTCGTCCTCCGCCCGCCCCCGCCTCCGCCGCCGCCCACCCCTCCTCCTCCTCCTCCTCCGCGCCGCCCGCCCGCCCTCCTCCTCCGCCCGCCGGCCGCTCCTCCGCGCCGCCGCGTCCATCCGCCCGCCCCCCTGCCTCCTCCTCCCGCCCGCCCTCCTCCTCCTCCTCCGCGCCGCCCGCCCCTGCTCCTCCTCCTCCTCCTCCGCGCCGCCCGCCCCCTCCTCCTCCTCCTCCGCGCCGCCCGCCCCTCCTCCTCCTCCTCCGCGCCGCCCGCCCCCCCCTCCTCCTCCGCGCCGCCCGCCCGCCCCTCCTCCTCCGCCCCCCCCCCCCCTCCCCCCGCCGGCCGCTCCTCCGCGCCGCCGCGTCCATCCGCCCGCCCCCCTGCTCCTCCTCCTCCGCGCCGCCCGCCCCCTCCTCCTCCTCCTCCGCGCCGCCCGCCCCCTGCTCCTCCTCCTCCTCCTCCGCGCCGCCCGCCCCCTCCTCCTCCTCCTCCGCGCCGCCCGCCCCTCCTCCTCCTCCTCCGCGCCGCCCGCCCCTCCTCCTCCTCCGCGCCGCCCGCCTCCTCCCTCCTCCCTCCTCCTCCTCCGCGCCCGCCTCCTCCTCCCTCCTCCCTCCTCCGCGCCCGCCGCCTTCCGCGCCCGCCCGCCCCTCCTCCTCCTCCTCCGCGCCGCCCGCCCTCCTCCTCCTCCTCCTCCGCGCCGCCCGCCTCCTCCCTCCTCCGCGCCCGCCGCCTCCTCCCTCCTCCCTCCTCCCTCCTCCGCGCCCGCCTCCTCTCCCTCCTCCCTCCTCCGCGCCCGCCGCCTTCCGCGCCCGCCCCTCCTCCGCGCCCCTGCCCCGCCGCGCGCCGTGCTCCTCCGCCTCCGCCCCCCGCGCCCCCTCCCTCCTCCGCCTCCCGCGCCGCGCCGCCCCGCCGCCTCCCGCGCCGCCCCGCCGCTCCCCTGCCGCGCCCGGCGCCGCCCGCCGTCCCGCGCCGCCCCGCCGCTCCCCTGCCGCGCCCGTCGCCCCTCCCGCCCGCGCAGCCCGCCGTCCCGCGCCGCCCCGCCGCTCCCCTGCCGCGCCGCCCCGCCTCCACGCCGCCCCGCCGCTCCCCTGCCGCGCCGCCCCGCCGCTCCCCTGCCGCGCCGCCCCCTCCTCCGCGCCCTCCGCCTCCGCCGCGCCGCCCGACGCTCCCCTGCCGCCGCCCGTGGCCCTCCCGCGCCCGCGCCGCCCCCCTGCCGCGCCGCCCGCCGTCCCGCGCCGCCCCTGCCCCGCGCGCCGCCCCTCCGCCTCGCCCCTGCCGCGCCGCCCCTGCCGTCCCGCGCCCCTCCGCCCCGGCGCCCTCCGCCCTCCGCCCGTCGCCCGTCGCCCCTCCCGCGCCCGCGCGGAAGCTGGTGAAGATGCGGGCCCCGCGACCGGGATGGAGGACGCATCCTCTGTGCGGGACGGATGCGGGACGGAGAGGTGGTGCTCCATTTTACCGCACCGCATAGCGGTTACCGCTGGAGCAACGCCGGATGCTACAGTGTCCGCTAAAATAGGGAACAGATCGTTTTACCGGATGCCGGTGGAGATAGCCTAAGAACCCCTCATCCAGGGCTGCACACGTGTACACACCGCACCCCCAGAAAATTGATCAGCAGACGAAACCACGAAACCAGAAAGGGAAAACAAAGGTGCAACCAAAAGCGTACGTTGCAAACTTTGCCACAGCAACCCCCACCCCCCCCCCCCCCCTCCCCCCCAACTTAACTTGTCCCAGGTCCAAAGGGCCGGCGGCGTTTCGATAGCAAAAGCAGCGTTGCTTTACACAGAAAAACGACGCGGACAACGAAGGAGAATTCAGATCGATATGCTGGGAGGATAGGATATAGCTAGGTAGCTATACTAATACTCACGTAATGGCCCTTGAGCTTCCGGTTCTTCCTCGCCGTCGACGGCGACGTCTGGTTGCACGTGGGCGTGTAGAGGCTGTACGGGTCGATGTGGCCCTGCTCCGCCGTCGCCGCGTCGTACGCGGCGTCGCATGGCTGGGACATGTGCTCGATGCTGCCGTGCACGCAGGCGGCCTCCAGCTGCCGGTACGTGGCGTCGGAGATAAGCCCGTGGTTCCACCACGACTCGAATGTGCCCACCTGGTCGTGGTAGTCGTCCGTCACCGCGTTCCCGACCTAATGGAATGGGGTTTCGGTTTCAGGTCACTACGATGACTTTCTGGTATAAAATCTGTCACCATGGATGGATGGATGGATGCACGGTATCCACTATTCATTACCATGAAGCCTTTGAAGTTTATGTGTGGTTTCTTGACGCCTTTGTTGTGCCGGTACACCAGCTGGGACAGCTCGGGAACGTAATGCCCTGCCGATTTTACATGTTATATATTGCAATGAAATCAAACAGAGATCCAGCAAACTGAGCAGAATAGCACAGAGCAAAGGAGAAAATCAAGTATATATATGTTACCTGCGTAGCTCTCCCCAGCAATGTAGAAATCGCGGTACCTGTACTTTGGGAACCTCTCGAACCATTTCACCAGAAAGGTGTAGGAATCATGCGCTGCGTGCAAAAGTTTTGCAAAACGTCAAAGACATGGGACCAACTGATGGTAGGACAGAGCAAGGGACGTGAAACTGATGAACCTGTTCTCCTGTCGCCGGAGTTGTAGAGATCGGAGGTGGTGTTGGTGTACGAGAACCCCACGCCGGCCGGCGAGTCCAAGAACAGGATGTTCGCCGCTGCAGCCGTTCACAGTTCAACCAACGTCAACATCTATCACTAGTGACAGCGACAGAAGCCGCCGGTGCAGCAACTAATTAAGGGCGTACCTCTGTTCCACCGGAACTTGTTGAGGAAGGGCGTCGTGCCGTCCGACCGGATGCGGAACGCGCCGAGCTCCTCCGACGCGCCGTACGCCACCGACGAGCACCCTGGCCCGCCGTTCAGCCACAGCACCAGCGGCGCCGGTTGGGCCTCCACAGGCACTTCCTGGAGCCAATAGAACAGTGCTCGGCCAGCGTGCTCGTCGACGGTGACGTACCCTGAGTACATCGGGAAGTCCACGGCCGGCTGGCCAGGCAGCCGGCCGATGCGGTCTGCTTGATGACCCATGCCAGTGGCCGCCACCGTTGGCCGGAGCAGGCATGCCCATGCCAGAAGCGCAGCCACGAGTACTTGGGCTGGATGGAAGCGACCGCCCATGGTGCCTGTTCTTGGATTACAATTTACCTCTTCTTCAGCCAGTTTGATCATGAAACAAAAAAACTGTATTGCAATTCGTTCGATGCTTTAGCACTGGGTGCGGAAGAACAGGGAGTATAAATAGAGGAGTTGATGTCACTCTTTGGTTTGGCCCTACTTTCCTTTTCCAAAGCTCAGTTTTCGCTGGACGAATCTGACTACGGCAAGAAAATGCTGAGCAAGATTGTGAAATTGTCCAACTCCGTACGGATCAAGATGGTGACATTATCAGGACAGTTACAGGCCGGATGGTCAGAGCAAGCGGCCAAAGAGAAGAAATCAAAATATTTGTCTACTGTACTTTCCCTGAAATTATGTAAATGAAATTAAGTACGTTGCTTAAAAAATCTGCCACACAAACCCCAAAGAGTACTATGTCAAAATCTGCTTACAATAAACCTAATATAGAAGGTTATAGGGTTGATTGAATAAACTTAAATATGTGCAGTGAAAAAACTGCTTTCATGATTCAATGGCCCTGTTTGTTTCCGCTTATCTGGAGCTCACTTTTCTGAGAAGCAAGATTCTATAATAAGCTAGTTGTTTGGAGATTCAGCTATCTAGATAAGCTGTGTGTTTGGCAATTCTGATTATTTTGAGTCGATTCTCCGAGTTGAGTGGTAAAATATCTAAAGTGCTACTGAGGCTGATGATATCTCTTTTTTAACTGAGCAGACGTCAATAATTCTTATATTTTTTGTGTATCTTGACTACACAATTATATTACAATAATATCAAATATATGTTAATCCAAAACTAATTACTAGGGGGTTATCTGTAGAGGGAGGTGCGGCAAAGGTAGGGAGATGGGCGGCGGGGAGGGGTTGCAGGGAGAGGGTCGGCCGGAGACTTTGTAGAGCGGAGGGCAGGCGAGGAAACAGCACTCGCTTACCAGGTAAGCGGGCTCGGGAATGCCTTGGAGGAAATCGGAGTTCACGTTGTATCGGGGATTCCTAGGTAAGCCTTATCCCAAATAATCAAAAATTAATCAAGGTGTTTGGGTGGGATTTTGGTTTATTTTCATCTAGAATCGGCTTATAATCGTATCCAAATAGGGTCAATATCACAGGAGGGACTTAAAAACTTCTATCACGAGTTTGAAAAACCTTCTGTCGTGATTCAATATCACAGGACGGACTTAAAAATCTTCTATCATCAGTTATTAAAACTTTCTAGAGTTGTATTGCATTATTGCAAATGGATCTGTTTAAAAATGTTTTATTGTCAACATCAAAGACAATTTCTCATTTAACACCGTTGCAAATATAGGTAGTCATTACATGCTGCTTATATAAAACCCATCTGTGATCTGTCATTTATATGTCATTGAAATTCTGCCTTTTTCTCTACTTGCTGGGGGGTGTACTGGAGGACCAGTCTGTCCTAGAAGGCGGAGTCTTGACCGGCGCTCGTCAGATAAGACTTGAAAATGTTGCGGCACCTTCGGCTACGGCTACTTCGACTGCATCGGCTTTTGGAGCAAGGTTAGTGAAGCGTGGAAATGGATCCATCCGCTGATTGAAACTCAAGAGCGAAACTGCCCGCAAAATCAAAATTCTATAGAATCTAAAGTTAGGACTTGTGTAAATCAAAATATGTGCGTGCTCTTTTCTCCGTACCCTTATTTCCCACTGGGTTTTTTTATGGAGTTTTTAGCAAGGCACACATGTATAGGTTGCAAAGGACATTCCTTGCGACCAGAGTCCGGATCGTAGCTAGGCCTCTTTTAACAGAAGTAGCTATTTTATCTCGTTGTGCCAGCCAAGACCGAATAGCTAAGGGGCTACTGTTTGGGGTGCGTCTTATTCCACCTAAGGCTAGGAACCCCCTTTTGTATAAAATAGGCTAAGTTGGAAGTCTATGGACCTAGTTCCAATGATTAGGGATCGTATTGTAAAATCTAGGGATCTATTTGTAATATTCAGCCCCAAGGGCTTGCAGGAGAGGATTTTTGGCCACTTGCTTACTTGCTCATTTATCTTGCTCTTCCTCTCACTCTGAGATTATTTCATTGAGCTTTGGCCCCCCTCTTAACCTTTTCTGCTTGGTTTCACCTTGTCCGACACCAATAGAGGTGCCCACCATGATCTCAGCTCGAGTAAACAACCTTCGATGGCACCCACAAAGAAGATGAAGAAGGTTATTTAGAGAGATGGCACCATGCTCGGTATATTTTAATTTTATTTAAAGAGATGATGTCGAGATCAAGAAGGTTATGTTCCACTTCTACAAATAAAATACTTTAATCCGTTCATAGGTGGTCCAAGGCATGAAGCTGTTGTCACCACCTTTGTTCAAAGGTCATGGTTTTCGAAGAAATTCCCTAGTAGAAGGTTATGACCTTATTAGTTTTCTATCTTCATTGACCTATAGATAAGGTCAGGGCTTTCGAAGAAGATTATAACAAAGGTTATCACCTTATTGGCTTTCGAAGAAGGTAATAATAAAGGTTATCACCTTATTGGTTTTTGATCTCTATTGACCCCGGAGAAGGTTATGACCTTATTGGTTTTCTACCTTCATTGACCTATAGAGAAGGTCAGGGCTTTTGGAGAAGGTTCTCACCTTATTGGTTTTCGATCTCTATTGACCCCCGGAGAAGGTTATGACCTTATTGTTTTTCCACCTTCATTAACATATAGAGAAGGTCAGAGCTTTCAGAGAAGGTTATAACAAATGTTATCACTTTATTGGTTTTCGATCTCTATTGACCCCTGGAGAAGGTTATGACCTTATTGGTTTTCTACCTTCATTGGCCTGTAGAGAAGGTCAGGGTTTTCAGAGAAGGTTATAACGAAGGTTATCACCTTATCAATTTTCTACCTTTATTGACCTCTAGAGAAGGTCAGAGTTTTTGGAGAAGGTTATAACGAAGGTAATCACCTTATTGGTTTTCTACCTCTATTTACTTCTAGAGAAGGTCAGAGTTTTTGAAGAAGGTTATAACGAAGGTTATCACTTTATCTGTTTTCTACCTTTATTAACCTCTAGAGAAGGTCAGAGTTTTTGGAGAACGTTATAACAAAGGTTATCACTTTATTGGTTTCTTACCTTTATTGACCTCTAGAGAAGATCAGAGTTCTTGGCGAAGGTTGTCGGTGTTTTACCGGCTACCCACTGAGGGGTACACCCACGGTGGTAAGTTTAGGTGAGGAGACGCTGAGATCAGGAACTCCAAGGTGCAAGGAACACAAGATTTTAGACAGGTTCGAGCCGCGAGGCGCGTAATACCCTACGTCCTGTATGGTGGTTTGTATTCCCTTGGGTGTTGATGTTGTGTTTTGAATGGGTCCCTGCCCCCCCCTTATATATCTGGGAGGTCAGGGTTACAAGAATCCTAGTCCAATACTAGATAAGGAATCGTAACCGAATACAACTCGAGTAGATTCCTTATGTACCGACTAGCTTTATCTCCTATTCATACGAGATAAATAAGAGATAAATGAGACAAATAAGAGATAAGACAGGCTTTATCTCTTAAGCCTATTTAAACTACATTATGTACACAGTCCCGTGGCCCCGGGTCTGACAAAGGTTATAACGAAGGTTATCACCATATTGGTTTTCCATCTCTATTGAATCCTGCAGAAGGCTAATCGTCATAACTAAGATCATCATCTTATTGATTCTCTATCTTTAATAACCTTTGAGGAAGGTCATAACACTTGGAGAAGTTTGGGATGAAGGTCCTTAACTTAATTGGATTTCCCTAAGTCCTCATGGATGGCAGCATTCTTCAAAGCAAAGAACCTTCAATGACAAGTAATGTACTTGAGAGGTCCAACTTAGAAGGTCCTCATTGAATCTGGCCATCCATAAGATGTTTGTTTGTCACCTTAGATCATGAACTCATCATATCAAGAAAAGGTCAGGATTTTTGTTGGAAAATGCTAGAATTTTTTAAGAAGGTTATAACGTAGGTTATTACCTTATTGGTTTTTCATCTCAATGGAATTCTGAAGAAGGCCAATCATGGTTTCCAAAAAAAGTCATTACCAAGGTCATCATCTTATTGATTCTCTATATCTAATGACCTCCGAAGAAGGTCATTGTTTTTAGAGAAGGTTGGGACCAAGATCCTTTACTTAACTGGCTTTCATTAGTCCTCATGGATGGTGGCCTCCTTCAAGCAAAGAACCTTCAACGACAAGAGATATTTTTGAGAGGTCCAACTTAGAAGGTCCTCGTTTAACCCGGTCATCCACAAGATGTTTGCCCATCACCTTAGATCATGGACTCATCATGTTAAGACCACTACAAACAAAGAATATATTTTAGAGATTGAGGTTACAAGGTCCTTGAGGAACCAAGTCATTTACAAGGTGATTTTTGTTCACCTTATATCATGTTCTCTCCAAACAACAAACCTCCAAAAGTAAAGAAAATATTCGAGGGACTAAAGATAGAAGGTCCTCACTCAACTAAGTTATTCTCAAGGTAATCATCACTGACCTTAGATTGCTGTTTCATCAAGCTTAGAACCTCTACGAGCAAAGAAAGAGCTAGGGAAGACCAAGCAAGATATCTCGAAGGTACCACGTCTAGAGATGCTCATCTACTTTGCAATGCTCAACTGCTTGTCAAAGTGCTTCATCTAATCATGGTTTTGCACTAACCCTTTCATCTTTAAAAGAGAAATGTGACCTCTTACCTTCGCAAGCAACAAGTTATAAGGGCGATTAAAACACTTGATGCAATTCAGGTTTTTCTTTTGTGTCCCTGTCGGTGTTTTACCGCTGCCCACCGAGGGGTATACCTAAGGTGGTAAGTTTTAGGTAGGGTGATGCCGAGATCAGGAACTCGAAGGTGCAAGCAACACAAGGTTTAGACAGGTTCGGGCCGCGATGTGCGTAATACCCTACGTCCTGTTTGGTGGTTTGTATTGCTTTGGGTGTTGATGTTGTGTTTTGAGGGGGTCCCTGCCCGCCCTTATATATTCAGGTGGATAGGGTTACATTAATCCTAGTCCGACACTAGCCTAGGAACCGTACTCGAGTACAACTCGAGTAGCTTCCTTCTGTATCAGCTAGTCCTACTTCGCATGCGAGTAGAGTACAACATGGATAAGGTATAGGACATGTCCTACCCCCTAATCCTGTATGAACTACGTTATGTGCACAGTCCCATAGTCCTGGGTCTGACAAGCCCCCGAGCTCTTCGTAGCTGAGTACTGCAGGCTCCTCGAGTACTTTCGAAGTAGTCTTCAGCTTCTTTTGAAGCTCCGTCTTGAAGTTCTTCGAGTACTTCCTTGGCTGCATCGAAACTATGAGGTGCTCATGCCTCGAATTATTTCTTTGGTATGGTGTGCGATGAAAAATCGCACTCCATATGGTGTAGCCCTCGAGCCTTAGGTTGAATCGAAGAATCAGGCTGAGGGTCATATTAGTCTTGAGTCTTCCTTACTTACTTTTTGAATAAGTTCGAAAAATAAGTAGTCGATGCCATGTATCCCATAGCCCCCGAGCCTTGAATCCAAATCTCTCAGGTTTGGAAAAAAGGATCCAAAAGTCGTGGCATGCAGTGAAAAAATGTTTCCTAGGGAAATAATTGGTGTGATGGTACAGATGATGGAAGTTAGATTTAGAATTCGAGAAACCCCTTTTTTAGGATAATTAACCCAGAAAAAATGATTAATAGAATAATTTATCCAAAATGACTCCTCGGCTTCCGATTATTCCCTTTGACGACTCATCAACTTCGGAACAGTAAATCTGTATGCGCCTGCTGGTTATTTAACCCCGCGGTAACTTGGGGTAAAATCCGTGCTTCCAATCTTCAATCCGCCGAAAAATTTCCGAATCCCCAACCAAATCCGTGCTCCGCCTTCACCCCCTTTGAGAAGACCCAAACTAGCCAAATCTCTCTGCCCCTTCTTCGCAGCCCCTGAGCAACTCGTGGCAAACAGATCTGGAAATGGCGCCCAAGAGATCCAACGAAAAGGATGGGAAGGGGAAGGAGTCGCAGCCGCCATCTGGGGAGTGGACTTACAGTAAGTGCTCCAACAATGAACTCCTGAATCTTGTTTCTGAGGGTTTGCTTTAGGAAAAAAGTCTTGTCAACTGGTGCCCCTCTTTTCGCGAACTTCCTCCTATGGAAAATGTGGACGAAATCGTCTCATTTTACCATTTTTTTGAACGTGGTTTAGCTCTCCCCTCCTGCTCTTTCTTCCAGGGCCTTCTTTATTTCTACGGACTTGAGCTCCATCATCTCAACCCGAATTTGATCTACCACATTGCTATATTCATCCATTTCTGTGAAGCTTTCCTTGGAATTGAACCCCATTGGGATCTTTTCCGCTATCTTTTCCAGATAAAGCCGCAACCCACCTCCAAAAATCCATCCATTGTAGGGGGCGCCGGCATCCAGCTTAGGCAACAGGTCGGTGATAGATACCTTTCCTACAAATTTCCCTCCAATATTTCTAGATGGAAAAGCCATTGGTTCTACATCGGAAACCATGTCCCCCAACTCCCTGAAAGATCCGGTAAACCGCCTGTCGTGAGGCCGGAGTGGAACACCGAACTCTCTAAAGTGCTTGTCGACTGGAGTTGGAATTTGGTTCTCTCTCCACTCGGCCACAAAATCGACTAGAGCTTGAGACTTGATTGCAGTGCGTGGCTTGAAGTCGATTGACAAAGCCCCCAGTTCCACTGCCCACTTTGATATACACCCCATGGCATCTTGATTATGCAGAATATCCGCCAACGGGAAATCCGTAATCACGGTGATCTTGTACTTGTTGAAGTAATGGCGCAACTTTCTTGATGTGATCAGTATTGCATATAAAAGTTTTTGAACTGCCGGGTATCGTACCTTAGATTCGGAGAGTACCTCGCTGATGAAGTACACGGGCCTCTGCACTCCAAACGCATGGCCCTCCTCGCTGCGTTCGACTATAATGGCACTGCTAACAACATGAGTTGTCGCCGCAATGTAGAGTAGTAGATCTTCTCCCGGCAGTGGTGCTGTAAGGACCGGAGGTGACTGAAGGTGTTGCTTCGGATCTTGCAGGGCCCATTCGGCCTTCTCCATCCATTGGAACTTGTCTTGGCATTTCAGAAGTTTGAAGAAGGGTAGTCCTCTCTCCCCAAGTCGGGAGATGAACCTGTTCAGTGCTGCCATACATCCTGTTAGCTTCTGCACATCCTTGATTGTGGCCGAAGCCTCCATGTTAGTGATGGCCGTAATCCTCACAGGATTGGCTTCAATTCCCTGGTTGCTGATGATGAACCCGAGCAATTTCCCTGATGGTACTCCGAAAACATACTTAGATGGGTTGAGCTTCCACTGAAACTTGCGTAAGCTGCTGAACGTTTCTTCCAAATCTGCAATCTGGTCGTCGGGATTCCTGGTCTTGATGACCATGTCATCCACGTGGGTCTCAACATTCCGATGCAGCTGATCAGCGAAGCACATCTGAATTGCGCGTTGATAAGTTGCTCCTACGTTTTTCAACCTGAAGGACATAGTTTTGTAGGCATTTGTCCGAATGGGGTGATTGTAACATCCCAGTTTTCATCACCATTGAAAGAAATGCAAGGCAACCCTCTAGAACATTCTCCACTAAGCAAGAGTGAGATATTTTCCATGGAATACTCTAGAATTAGTAATAAGTAAAATTTTAAAAATGTTAGAATATTTTGGAATTCTCTAGAAGGGGGACACTTATCCTAATACCATGGCTCCCCTTGACCTATAAATAGAGCCCCCCCTCCTTGCCATGGCATCCACCCATGAGCAAGGTAGATGAGTTGTGGTAGGACTAGAAAGGTGAGTGCTAGGCTAGCCACGTAAAGGTGTGTGTTCCTCTATAACTTTATTGCTCCAATAAGGTAAGTGTCTTTATAAGTGTTAGTCTCCTGGTTAAACTTAAGTACTTAGTGTATAAGTTGTGATTCATCATAGGCTGGCTCTGTCACCCGGAAGCCAGCTTCATCTATTGGTAGGCTCTGCCTCCCGGAAGCAAAAGGCGGCTCTGCCGTCAAAAGGACCCGGTACACTAAGTAACTAGAAGCTGACCAACTCTGAAGTAAGTTGGTGTGTCATAGGGGTAGATCCTCAACTTAGTGGGTATTAGGGCCACCTCAATTTCCAACAACCACTAGAATAAAACTTATGTTGCAATTAAACTAGTAACGTAAAATAATACTAACGTTATATGAGGTATTACATAACTACTAGGCAGACTATTTTATACTCTTGCCTTGCGTTAGTACATTCGTTCCCTTCAGTAACCAGCATACGCATACTTGCACCTACGACAAAAATCATCTCGTCTCTCTCCATAGAAGCCTCTCGAGTCACCGTACCACGCCATAATTCCCCAGACAATCAGGATAGCGCCTACCCTCTTCGCCATAACTTCATCATCCCCTGGAAGCCACAGAATACCCACACCATTGACCTTGAAATGACCCATCATGGCAGCACTCACCCCAATTCCTGGAAGCCGGCAAGAGTGCTCACAATATTAAATAACCCATCATGCAAATATGGCGGCACCCACCTCGCCATAAATTGGGGTCGTCGCGCACAGTGCCAGCCTAGATTTTTCCGCCGCGTGAACCGCCTCACCTCATCCATAAAAGAAGCCGACGCCCCCTCCCTGCCATCCTCACCCGCACTCGCTCCCGCTCGCGCATGCGTGACACGCCGGCCCCACGACGGGACTGCACACTGCTGTCGGCACCACGCCGTGCCACCCACCTCCGCGTCCCCACCTTGCCCACGTCGCTGCAGCATCCTCGCCGGCTTTGCCGCCTCGACGCTCGCGCCTTCAGCGCTGCCACTATTTGCATTGATGACGAGCTGCCGCAGCCCACGCCGGCGCCCGTCCCTGCGTGACGCAGCTGCTGGTCTCCTCGCCTACAAAAGGAGCGAGGCCGTGACGAGCCCCATCATCAGCCCAAGCACACCGAGCCGCTTCACTCCGCTAGCTGAACCACTTCTCATGAGCCCAGCTCACCCACGAGATGAAGCTCCAATAGTTGACCCTCTTCCTCGAGCTGTTCCACGCCAAGGTGAGATGGCAGGCAGCTCCCCGACCATTAACTCCGCAATACTAATAAAGGCCCAAAACACCCGCGAGCCCGTGAGCACTTAACCCAAATCATTCTATTCTCGGAATTAAATACCAACCAATACTGTAAACTCAATATCGCCTTCATATCAACTCCTTTTCACGTAACTCTTTTTCCTAAACCCTCCACAAATCATATACTATCTATTCCTCCTATTTTCATCTCCATTTGAGCTTATTTTATAGCTTGCTTATGTTTGTTTGCCGGTTATGCCATTCTCGCTCGTAGATCACGAAGTGACCGAGGAGGAGCCTGCCAAGGAGTATGAAGGCTAGTACAGCGAGCCGGAACCAGAAGACCCATACCGTGAGCAGGAAGCCGCCGCCGCCAACGCGTACGTAAGAGAAGGCAAGTTTCATCGGCCCCTACGTGAGCGGTTGCATCCATGTGAGGACATCTAGTTGTAGCCCTGGTTTAGGATCGATTACATATACCGGTACTTGAGTGATTGAGTGTGCTCATACATGCATATGAGTAGTTATGCATATCCAGAGTTGACACTAGGATATGAAGTGATTTGACTGAGGCTAGGGCAGCTGGGTATGCTGGAGCCGGCGCTACCGTGGTGGTAGACTGGCAGGTGAGTGCTACCGTGGAGGTAGGCTCGAGTTGACATGTTGAGGGATGGTTGCTGCCCTGGTGAACCATAAGGACCGAGTTGTTTTGACATGTCACCTAGCTTACGTTAGTACGACCACAGGTTCCGTTATGGGCCGGACTTAGCCTAATCCCACTGGTTAGCCTGACGGTCGTAGGGATGGTTCACGGGTATAGATCATTGGGGTCAGGGCCCGAGGGTTTGTGCGGCCGGGCTGGGGCGTGACCACGGCTGGGTGTCGGCTATGTCAGTTGTCCGTTCAGTCAGTCGAGCTTGTGGGTACAGTTTATGACCTCTACAGAGTATAGAATCCATTCGAATGGTTCGTGTCCATGGTATGGACAGGCTACGGTGTGGTCCTGACAACTAGTGAGTTACCTACTATGGGTTGTGTTGGGAAGAGTTGCATACCATGAGTTGCATTGCTAATGCATTGTGCTTAAAGTGCGCCGTGCATGTCATTCCCCTCCCGTAGGGTGAGGTGGAACTTGCTGAGTACTCTTGTACTCAACCCTTGTTGATTTCTCTCCAGAGGATCCTGACTCTGTGCCAGAGGACGGTGAGTAGATCGTGTCCGCACCCAAGCTGATCGAGTGGAGCCGTGATGGATGAAGAGCTAGTCCTCCATGCCGTCATGCTAGTCGTTATCCTATGGTTGTGCTGTGTAGCTCTGTGTTGTCGCTTTACCCCTCGTGTACTTGTTGAATAAAGCTCTGTATGACTCTGGACTCCACTGGATGTAACATGTATTATGCCGGAGACCTTATTCGGTAATTAATACATGGTTTAGCCTTCATCTTTGGGTCGGGGCGCTTCAGGTGGTATCAAAGCTATGCTTGGCTGTAGGACACGAACCGGTAGTAACGATGACCGTAGGAGCCCTAGGATGGTCAATCCTTGAAACCCTATTACTTCTTAAAAATTTATCCTTATTATGCTAACCCTACCTTTGTAAGTTAGATGGCGGATGACTGGACCACCACCTACTGCATCAACGAAGATGGATTCCCCAGGGTGCTTTATGCTGCCACGGTGCGACTCGGTATTCCGGAATGACCGGAGTATGTGGGTTGCG
Source organism: Panicum hallii (assembly GCF_002211085.1). Taxonomy (NCBI): domain Eukaryota; kingdom Viridiplantae; phylum Streptophyta; class Magnoliopsida; order Poales; family Poaceae; genus Panicum; species Panicum hallii. The sequence continues at coordinate 39,489,431 of NC_038044.1, forward strand.
AGTTCATGGAGCATGGCACCGAAAGCTATGAGGTCACCATCCGGCGCCAGTGATAAATACTTGGAGATGCAACCCTGGAGCGTCATCGCCACTGGAGCCCGTATGCCTGACACCATTCAACTTGCAGCTCACAAGGCACTGCGGTACCTACGTCAGATGTTTGAATGGCACTTGGGTTCCACTCCCATGAAGTACTTTCCACCGTTGAGTCGTAGCTGTCCTGCTTGGGCGGCGAGGATCCGCAACCTGGAAAGTCCCGCAGGGACAGAGAAGAACCCCACAGTTGTCGCTATGTCTGGCTATTTGCTTAGCCTCGATGATTTGTGCAACCAACTGCATCAGCGTGTGAGAGATTTAATCCAGCGTGCTGAGGGAGCGGAGTCCCGTTGGCATAACACTAAGCTGGCCTTAGCTCAGGCAGAAGTCCGAGCGGCTGAAGCTGAAAGCCGCCTCACCGTGGCCGAAGAAAACCTTAGGGAGCAGGCAGACCACCATAGCCAGCTTCTTAGAGGTGTCTACCTAGTAGATCGTGGCAAGCATAAGGGACACCATCCCAGGACTGCTGTTGAGTCACCAATCTTGGAGGGGATCCCACTGTACCCTTTGTCCCAACCGCGCAGGAGGATTTGTGAATCAGTGCCGCCCACGCCTCCCGCGTCTCCCCGAGATCCCGGAAACAGTGACCCCGAAGACCGTGTTGTAGGGTCCAGTAGTCGAGTCGTCCCAGCCGACCCTTAAAAGTCGAGCCGCGTTATTATAATCCGTCATGTCATGTATCCCTGCTTGTTTGAATGAGTGCTTGTGTGGTGCTTGAATGATCCGTTTGTGTTGTGTGCCATTATATATATGCAAATCTACCCCAGTAATAAATTAGGAGAGCCACCTAATCTTACCTTATCCCTCCTTGACCGCAGATGTCCTGTCGTTCGAGCCGAGTCCAGGGACTCCATGCTCAGGAAGACGGTGACGAGGTCAACCCGAGAAACCAGGCCCCTCTGAATGTAGCCCCAGAAGTACCAGAAAATGGACACCTACCGCCACTACCTCCCTGTGCCCCAGCACCCATTGATCTGGCAGCCATTCTGCAGCAACAGAATCAACTCCTTCAAGTTCTTGTGACCACTCTCACAGCTCAAGCTCAAGGCAATCTTGGCAACAATAGACCTGCAATGCATCATAATGGCAATGGCAGCAGAATTGCAGATTTCAACCGCTTGCAGCCACCTAAGTTTGGAGGATCTGATAACCCTATTAAGGCAGGTGATTGGCTGCGAGAGATTGAAATGAAGCTCGAAGTGGTCCATGCAGATGACAGAGACAAGGTTTTGCTCGCAGTACAGCAGTTAAGGGGACCAACCCTTGCTTGGTGGCAGAGTTACCGGGAAATAAATGAAAACGCTAACGGGATGGTATGGGTTGACTTTGTCAAGATCTTCAGAGAACATCACATTCCCAGCAGTGTTATGAAGCTCAAGAGGGATGAGTTCAGAAAGCTTCATCAAGGTGGTATGAATGTGACGGAGTATCTTCATAAGTTCACAGAGTTGTCTCGTTATGCACCAGAGGATATCAATGATGATGAAAAGAAGAAAGAAGCTTTTCTTGGTGGGCTTAACCCTGAAATCAGGACCTTGGTTGAAGTCACCACCCACAGTGACTTTAATGCCATGATTAACAGGGCTATCACCACTGAGAGAAATAGGAAGTCAGAACTCAGTGAGCGCAAACGACGGTTTGAAAGCAAGAAGCCCCAGCAGATGGAGAAGTTTCAGAGGACTCAGTATCCGGCTCACTCAGGCCAGAGGAGCCAGGGTGCCTTCTCATTCAAAACGCACCCCGGTTCTTTCCATAAGCCAGCCCAGTCAGCTCCTGTTATGAAGACTCAGAATACCTCCCGCAACCAACCGACTGGTGGAAGTCAAGTGACCAATGTGAAGACCTATTTCCACTGCCGCGAGGCCGGACACTACAGGGCCAACTATCTGTATCTCAATCAGCCCGCCCCTTCTATTTTCTCCAACTCTATTCAAGGACCAAAGCAGCCGACAGGAGCCAATCGTACAGCACCAGCTAGGAGCCAGCAGCAGTCCTTCGGCAAGGCAAAGGTGAACCATGTGAATGCTGAAGAAGTAGAGGATGCACCAGGAGTGATTTTCGGTGAGTTTCTAGTCCAATCAGCTCTAGCCTCAGTGCTCTTTGATTCTGGAGCATCGCATTCCTTTATATCCTCCCACTTTGTGGAAAAGCATGATATACCTACTATAGCCCTTAAGAGGCCGCTAATGACACGTTCGCCTGGAGGTCATATACCTTGCCACTTAGGTGTCTTAAATATCCCTATAAACCTAAGTGGGGTAGTATTCCTTGCCAACCTAGTAGTCCTTACCTTTGAAGGGATAGATGTCATACTCGGTATGGACTGGCTCACCAAGCACCGAGGAAACATAGCCTGTACTGAGAGAGCAGTGACAGTCACCAACCACCAAGGGTCAACAGTCACATGCCTAATCTAGTCTAGCCTATCAGACTCCATGGTGAACCACATTCAAGCAGAATCCCCAGAAGATGTGCCAATAGTTCAGGAATTCGCAGATGTGTTTCCAAATGAATTACCCGGTATGCCTCCAGAAAGAGATGTAGAGTTCACTATTAACTTAGTCCCTGGAACCAAGCCTATAGCAAAGAATGCCTATCGGTTAGCAGCCCCAGAGCTTGCCGAGTTGAAGAAGCAGCTTGAGGAGCTTCAATAAAAGGGATTTATTAGACCTGCTGCTTCTCCGTGGGGAGCCCCAGTGCTCTTTGTGAAGAAGAAAGATGGAAGCATGAGACTTTGTGTGGACTACCGTGACCTGAATGCAGTCACCATCAAGAACAAGTACCCTCTGCCTCGGATTGATGACATGTTTGATCAGCTGAAGGGAGCTAAGTTCTTCTCCAAGATAGATCTGAGGTCAGGTTATCACCAGCTCAGAGTGCGACAAGAGGACATCTCTAAGACTGCCTTCAGGACCCATTACGGCCAATATGAGTTCACAATGATGCCTTTTGGGCTAACTAATGCCCCTGCCTTTTTCATGACCCTCATAAATAAGGTGTTTATGGAGGAGTTAGATCGGTTTGTCGTGGTATTCATAGACAACATACAGGTCTACTCTAAGAGTGCTGAGGAGCATGGACAACATCTCAGAGTTGTGCTGGGAAAGCTCAGAAAACACCAGTTCTATGCCAAGTTTAGTAAGTGTGAATTCGGATTGTAGAGAGTCAGTTTTCTGGGTCATGTCTTAACAGCTGAAGGTGTTGAAGTGGACCCAGAAAAGGTTGAGGCAGTATCAGAATGGAAGCAACCAACCTCAGTGTAACGCCCGTGTTTTTATCTTATTTAAATTACATTACCAATTACTCACTTAAAAATCTTTTAAACCTTTTCCGCCGCTTGAGCTCCTGAAGCCCACCTCCCAATTTTCCGCCGTTCCGACATCGCGCAGTCTCTTCCTCTTTTTCTGTGGAGCCGCCCACCCCTTTTCCTTTTCCACCAACCCTGCCGTCCTGTTACATCACCATCATGTCGCGGTCGGCATCTCGTGCGCCTGCCCGGCCGCGACCGTCAGTGCCGCACGCATGTTCTATCTTTTCATTTCTCATATTTTGTTTAAATCCATTTTATTTCTCTCTTCTAATTTTTTTCCCAGACTCTTTTTTTGCTGGATTCCTCTTTCTTTTCTCCCCTGTGCTGCCTGCTGCCTGCTTGAGCTGTAGCCCGCTCCTTGCGCGCACGCGCGGGCCAGCGCACGACCCGCTGCTGCCCGTGCACGCCCAGCCGGCGTGCGGCCCGCTGCTGCGCCGGCCCGTCCCGTCCCGTCCCCTCACCCTCGCAGCTCGTGCTTTGTCCCCGAGCATCCCGGCCGCCATTAATGGCGAGGCCCCTGTACTGCCCGTGACCCCCCCCCCACGCCGGCCATCCTCCTCCTCTTCCTCTCGGCCTATAAATCAGACCCCAAGCCGCCCCTCACTCCACCCACACCGCCCCAACACCTCTCCCCCTCTACCTCATGCTGCAGCTCGCCGCCGCTGCTCACCATTGCCGCCCACCACCCATCACCGTGGACAGCCCCCCGTAGAGCGTCCCCGCACGAGGTGAGGGCCGGAATCGGACCCCCTCGGCCTCCTCTCTACTTTTTCCCCCTCCCCGGGTGTTGCCATGCTCCAGGGGGCCGGCGCCCATGGCCTGGCCGCCCCCCTCCTACTATTCCCCTCCCCCTCTTGTTCGGTCTCGAGGAAGAAGGAAGGCAGACTTCTGCATAACCCCCTCCACTTTTCCTCTTTATGCAATCTGCAGCCCCCATTTCATGCGACATTATGTTCTGAATCGATTCCAAACTCCACCACGCATCAAATATTCTCTCCAAGTCCCAAGATCCACATCCAACAAATATAATAGCCTCCTCTATTTTTAATAGAAGCTCTCTATTTCCCTTTTTAGCTCGTCGGCGAACTTTGTTTTATTGTGTGATTGTTTGTGTGTTGTAGCCGATGGTGTGACCGGGGAGGAGCAGGACCACGAGCCGGAGCCCGAAGACCCATACCTCGAGGAGGAGCTTCCGGAAGGCTTTGAGGATGGCAAGTCCAATCCCATCCTTTGATGCATATTTATCCCAGTTTTATAAACGCAACCTATTGGCCTGTTTTATAAAATGCATGTTTTATTGCAAGACATGGTTGGATAGCCACCCCTTGATTGTTATGACTATTCCTTGATGACCTAGGTTAATGTCTATATAGAGATGCTTATTACCTTTTATTCCCTTTATTATATTTTAATCATGACCACAAAGCGCTTTACTGAAAATAAGGGTGTGAGTGTTTTAAAAGATAAAATGGGATTTTGGGAAAATCAAAGAAAGATATAACCCGATGAGATGGACGGTGTTTTCTGTGTGAAATGCCACTGGTGTGCTTGTACCTTTGTGGTTGAGCATGGTTGGGAGATGTCCATCTTGTCAATGTAAGGATGAACTGAGGTGTCATCTTGCCTAACCCACTTATCGTACAACCACTCGACCGTTGTGTGGGCAACGGCTTAGCATAAACCCCACTAGTTGTCCTGCTAGCCAAAAGGAGAGCGGGTGAGCAAAGGGAGATCATGGAGAAGGGATACAATCTGTGTGAGTTATGTCCCGGTTATGACTTTGTTGATAGGTCATTAACCCCATGGTTGCTTCCGTGTTGGCTAGTTAGATTCAGCTAAGGTGGGTAATGGCTTTGTTAGGATCCGCCGCGACATTAAGATGTTCGTAGTGCGGTACCCTACTTGTGGGTAAAGTGTACAACCTCTGCAGAGTGTAAAATCTATTTGAATAGCCGTGTCCACGGTATTGGACGAGTTACAGCATGGTCACTTCAATAGACATTTTGGGATGATTGGTTTTGTGTCGTGAGTTGTTTTGAAAGTGCCCGGCAGTTGTGCAGTGAGCTAATGTGGATGAGGAGTCCCGTAGTATTAAAACTTGGATCCTTTTTTGTAGGATCAACCCCACTTATTATTCAATTACTATAGAAATGTCTTGAGAAAACTCTTTTATTAAATGAACCCTTGCATGTGTAAAACCTCGCTTTATCGCAAATGAACCCTAGCCTCCTCCTTGATATATCCATGCATGATCTTTCTTATTCCCCTCCGTGGGTGTGGTTGGACTTGTTGAGTATGTATGTACTCACTCTTGCCTAGTTTTTACAGAGGAGGATCCGAACTTCATCCCTAAAGACGTCGAGTAGGTCGCCGTCCTGCACCCAACCTTGCCTGTGGTTCAAGGTCTCCACAGGAAGCTTACCATGGCGCAAGACTCTGATGTTATCTTAGATTTCATTGGCACTTTGGTTTGGTTTGTAGTCCTTATATTGTCCCTCTTGATAGTGGCGCTTCAGTGCCCGCTACCTCGACGGTTTGTACGGTAATGAACCATCTGATATAATAAATGTGTTATCAGCCTCCTAGGACTGATATTTGTATCACATTTAGTCACCTCTGTTGAGGGGACGCTTCAGGTGGTATCAGAGCCGTAGGTTGGCTGTAGGACGCGACCCTTAAGACCGAGGACATTTTCTAAGCCATTTCCCACTAGATCTTTCCCCACTTAACTCACCTTTCCACACAGCACTTACCTTTGGCCCTTGTCTGATTCCAGATGGCTGACAATGAATAGAGTGACGGAATCTGCCCCGCAGAACCTGGACTCCTGAAGTTATTGCTACTCAGCCTAGAACGCGTCGGAGTTGTGGACCCACCGGAGTACACCTACCAGGAGTACAACTTCAGAGGGACCCTTCGATGTGACCTGATGATCTTCGTGGGAAAAAGCACACTTTCCCCTGACGTGGATCCCTGGTTCATCTCCACCACTGGCTTTGGGTTCCCAGACACCTACCGAAAGGCTGCCCGGAAAGGCCTGCGACGCCTACGCGTGGTCTATAGGCATCATCTTCAGCGAACTCCTATGGGATTTTTCCCACCTACTGGAGGGAGAGGACGCTCATGGATTGCCTGGATGAGAGGATTGGGAAGGGAAGAAGAAGAACTAGAAGATACGGTTTCCCACCTGTCCATTTACCTCACCAGCCTAGACCGACTTTACAGCGAACAGACAAAACAACTGAAGCACCAAATTCGCAGGGCAGAAAAGGCAGAACAAGAGTTGGAAATACAATGCAGGAGAGCAATAGAAGCTGAGGCTCAAGCTGAGAGTTCCCTAGCCTCTCTCCAAGACATATGGCGAAGCAACACTCAAGAAAGGGAACGTATCAAGGCGTGTAGAAGAGAAGCTGGATTACTGGAAGGAGAACCCGAGGAAACCCATTGGGATAAGAGCACTCAGACCGACGATGAGGTATTGGAGCAATGTCTTCCGCCGAAGAAGCGACCTAGCTGGATCAGGGAAGAATCCCCTTGGGAAGAGTAGAGTACCTAAGCTAGAGCTATCACCCTAATAATAATGTATCCTTGGGAGATGTACCCGACCCTAATGAAAAATAAAGACCATCTATCCTTCTTGTACCCTACCATGTGTGCAAGGCTTGTTCACTCTACCTTTGTTTTCAGATGGCCGAGAATGGTTGGACCCAGGGCGTTTGCCAAGAAGAGCCTGGTTTCCCCCGCCTTTTGATCAACTCCCTGGAGCGCCTCGGTGTTACTAAGCGCCCAAGGTACCACAGCAGAGAGTACGAACACCTCGGCACTCTTCGGTGTAGGGTGGTTCTTTCCATCGCCAGAAGCACCCGCCACCCCGACATCGAGCCGTGGCGAGTGACTGCCACAGGATTTCAACATCGGGATGCCTATCCCTTCGCCATCAGAAAGGCTCTCCGCTACCTGTGCCGGATCTTCGAGGAACACCTCATTCCCACACCGATGAGGCTTTTTCCTCCGGCCATCAGGACGCAAGTCTGGTAGGCCCACATGAGGAACTTGGAACGGCGCTGCCATCAAGAAGACCTTTTGTACCATGTGGTCGCCTACCTCATCTCCTTGGCTAAGCTCTTCGACGAGCAAGCCCGATTCCTAAGGGAGCAAACCCACCGGGCCGAGCAAGCTGAGCTTGCAGTGAGGATGCACCAAATCCGGGTGGCTCAAGCCGAAGCAAGGACCGCGGCCGCTATAAGTAGCGAAGCCGTCGCTCATGAAAACCTCAGACAGATCCAGGATCGGCGCATGCAAGAATGGACCAGCAGTGGAACGCCCGTCCCAGCAATCGGGGAGACCCAAGTCCTAATTGGAACACCCATCATAGGATGGGGAGGACTTTTTGGGACCCGGCAAGCTCCACCCGAAGGTGCCGAAAGGTCAGCTGCAGCCGCAAAAGAAGGAGCTGTCGAACAGCCCCGAGAAAATGGGATCCTCGAGGACGACGAGGATGAGCTACTCATTCCACTGGAAGTGCACTCCGCCCCGGAAGACGACTCGCCCGTGAGTAGCATGCCTTAGAGATGCCCCCAGGGATGAAGCCGTCCCGGCCCCAAGCTTAGGGTTGTGCCCCTCCCATCTGTTGTGCCCTTTGTATCCGACCGTGTAGTGCGTGTTTTGGCTGTACCCTCCCAAGTGTTGTACCCCCAGCTTAATAAATAAAACTATTTGTTCTTGATGCTTGTTAGTCTGTGTGATTGTCGGCAGTAGGTGGAGTCTGCCTTTTCGAAAATACAAAAATAAAACATCACTTAATTCCAAATCTAAGTCTCATAAAGGTTTTACCCAATCCACAGATGGCCCCCAGGAGTAACACCAGGACCTTTCAAAGTCAGGCACATACCACTCCAAGTGCGGAGAGGCAACAGGGTGTACAAGGACAAGCCCCCGGCCATGAAGATTAGAAAGATCAGGAAGTAAGCCAGCAGGGAGGAGAAAGCCAAGTAGGAGCACGTCAGGCCCCACCCCCACCGGCCATTGACCTGGTGCAAGTGTTGAACAACCAGAACCTCCTACTGGAAGCTTTGACCAATGTCATCACCAACCCAAGGCCCTTTGAGCAGAGTACAAATGACAAATTGACAGCTTTTCTGAGGACCAAGCCACCCACCTTTGCAGGATCCTACAACCCCTTGGATGCAGATGACTGGCTGTGTATTATCAAGAGAAAACTCGAACCATTTGAGCATGCAGACTGTGACAAGGTCCGTTTGGCTGCTCACCAGCTCACTGGAACTACTTTGGCTTGGTGGGAGAACTACTATGCAGTTGCTCAGGATGCCTCCACTATCACTTGGAAGGAATTTGTGGATGAGTTCCGTCGCTATCACATCCTAGCAGCCACCATGAAGCGCAAGGCAGATGAGTTCCGTGAGATGCAACAAGGCAACAAGTCCATTGAGGAGTACACATACTAGTTCATAGAACTAGCTCGCTATGCACCGGAGGAAGTAGACAAGGATGAAAAGAAGCAGCATATGTTCAGAAAGGGTTTAAATGCAGAACTTAAGAAGCTGCTTTCCCCATGCATCTACCCAGACTTCAACACACTGATGAACATGGCTATCATCACTGAGAGAGCCATGGCAGAGGAAAAGAGAGACAATAAGCGTAAGTTCCTGGAAACAAAGGCTCGCTAGCAGGACCGTTTCCAGAAGCCGTGGCACTTTGGCCCTCTAGTGACTAGGTCCCAAGCCCCTATGCAGTATAGGATCCAGTCACAAGCTACTGGCTCTCAAGCCCCCAGCACCCAGTTTAGACAATTCAAGAGCCAGAACACCATGAAGGCCCCACAGAGCAATGCAAGCCAAGTTACTGCCAGCAACAATGCCAAAGCATGCTTCAACTGCCGTGAGACATGTGACAGTTCAGGTATTTGTAAACTAGGCATATAATTTATTAGTGTGAAGTATGTGTTTGTTAGTATAAAGCTCATGTGTGTTATGGGGAGCTTTTGAAAACTTTGAAGTGCAAGTAAAAAGGGTGTTTTTGTAATTACAGAAAAACCTAGGGTTGTTTTTGTAAAATGTATTTGGAGAAGGATAATTTGAAATAAGTGAAAGGTGGTTTTGGTAAACATATTTTTTTTCTTATGTTATCCCTTGTAAAAAATGTATGTTTATTTGAAAGTTGTATTTGAAAAGTGTGTGTTGAAGTGTGTAAAAATTTTGGGTAAAATGGTAAAAATAAGGGTGTTTATGTAATTTTATAAAAGTATAAGTCCTTTTGTGTAAGTATTTGATTTACAAAAGTAACTTTCAAATTTACTTAGGACTAAAGTATAAAAAGTGCAAGTCATCATGACATGTCCAGCCATTATGACGAGTTTATCCCGTCATCATGACGTGTCATAAATGCTTGCATTTAGGTCCTGAATTTTATAAAGTTTCGCTCTTTAGGACAAAAGCAATTCAAATCCGACTTTTGTTCAAAAATTCACATGTAAAAACATAAGTTTTGAGTTTTTGAATTTGGGCCCTAAAGCAATGTTTTAGAGCTTGAAAAACTCTCCAACTTTCGTTTTAGGCATTTCTTCATTAGGGTTCTAAATCAACGGGAAATTTTGCTTTACAAATAGGTCCCTGCAGTTCTCTAATTTTACGCATAAGTCCTTGGGGAATTCCATTCCCCCTTCTTCTCTGTTTTTCCTTTCTTTCTCTGTTTATCTATTCCTGGGCGCTATCTCTTCCTCTCCACTGGTGGCGCTTCTTCTCTCCTGTCTCTCTCCCTGCTTCTTTCCCTCCCTCCCTCTGCTCAGTTCCAGGCGGCACAGGTCCAGGCAGCACGCGGGCGCGCGCGGGGGGGGGGGGGGGGGGGTGGAGCAGCGCGTGCAGCACGGGCGCTCGGGCACGGAGGCGGGCCCCTTGCGGTGCGCGCGCGGCTTGACCGACGGCATGGGGGCGCGCGGAGCGGGGCCAGCCCGAGCGGCGAGCGGCCCACGCGAGCGAAGCGCGCGGACGCGCGGCCCAGGCGCGTGGGCGACGGAGCAGAACGGCTCAGGCGGGCGGCTGCGGCGCAAGGAGGCGCCGGCGAGCGGGCTGGCGGGCCCAGGAGCGAGCGCTCGGGCGGCAGCGCGGGGGAGCGGCTCGGCTCTGGCGCTCGGGACCGGTAGGTGCAGGAGCATGGGCGCAGAGGCTAGCGACGGCGGGCTGGAGCCGGAGCAGGCGCGGGCGCACGGGTGGCTGCGGCGTGGTGCAAACGGGAGTGGCTGCGGCAGCAGGCAAGGTGGGTCCAGGCGCACGAGCGGCTGCAGCTCGTGGCGAGCGGCTCAGGCGCGGTGTGGTGGCGCAGCACAGGCGGGCCGTGAGAGCTGAGGCAGGACGCGCAGGTAGCGCGGGCGCGAGAGCGGAGTGGCGCCAGCGCGAAGCAGGAGCAGGCGATGCGGGCCGGGCGTGTGCGGCACCGCGGCGGCTCGGGAGCGGCACGGGCAGGCAGAAGTGAAAGCTGGCGTTGTGGGCGCGCAGATGAAGCAGCACGCGGCGAGCGGACACTGAGGCGGTTCGCGGGCGGTGCAGGAGCGAACGTGAGCGACGCCGAGCGGGTGGCGCGAGCGTGCGCACGATGACGCACTGAAGCTGGCGGAGTGTGCAGGTGTTGGGCGGCCGGAGCAGAGCGGGCCCATGGGCACGAGCAGGTAGTGCTGGAGTGCGACGTGCCAAGCAACGGCACGCGCAGGAGGAGTTGCGGTGGAAAGCTGTTGCGCGAGATGCAGGAACGCGATGGCCGTATCGAGGACACAGCTCAGGTGTTCGACGAAATGCCGATACGCGTGGTGCTGGAGAACACGAGGGTCCTGCTGTTAGGCGAGGCGTAAGGGGTGCAGGACGCCGTCGGGCGGATGTTGCAACGGCGTGCAGGGAGAACACGCGCGGTGCGGGAGCAGCTGCAGTACGGCGGCTGCGAACGAATTCGCACGGGAGCAGCGAGACCGCGCGTGGAAGACGTCGAAGGCCGTTGAGGAGAAAGCAGTGGACGAGATCAGGCGGCACTGTGAACTATTCGTGGAAGATTTGGAGGTGGCCAGGTGCGAGCAGACCATGGCCCTCGTGGAGGCAGGGAGGGCGAGTGTGGCGCGGCGAAGAGAAAGCGAAGGTCCGGACGGATTTGGACTAATGCGTCCGCGGATGCGAGCGAGAGCGTTCTACCGGTGGCCGGCTCGGCTCGATTCCGTAGGCGTGAGCGCGTGCAAGACTACGGGCCACGCGTGAGCAGGTCAAGAGCCAAGGGTGCGTGAGCAGAGGAAGCTCAACCCGTGAGTAGGAAAACCCTGAAGTTCGCGGAGGAGTCAACATAGCGGACCAATCCGGCTATTCTTTCACCCACCACAAATTTCCGGCAAGCTTCTTCGTCACCCATGAAATCTCGTCATCATTGAGCTCTTCTCGTCGCCAATCCTATTCACCGCGGGAATTCATTTTCCGCGTGTTCTCCTTCATAACCAAGGCTACCCCAAGGTTTGCCCTGATTCGCTGAATCTTCTTAATGCCGGTGACTCCTTTTGCCGGAACATCGCCGTTATCTTCCTGTTCCTTGTTTTCCCCGACCAAAGACTTAAATGCTTTGATTTAGAAAGTTCTAGGGTGTTCTTTATAAAATTTCCAAAGCTTCCTTTATTTCAAATCAGTGAACGTTTACAAGTTTTATGTTATGCTCTTGAATTGAAAGTCTTGATTTGTGATCTAGGTTAAATGTTAGGGAAAGAATGCTTTGTTTGTACCTTATATTGTATGCATGTGTTATAGCTGAAAGATAAATTATAGGGTGTATGTTTTAAGTGGAAAAGTGTGACAGTTAGTTAATCCTATCACCCTAGTGCTCATATCCCTACCATCAAGACATTGTCCTTGTCTTGATTGCTGATTCCTTAAGTTCCTTGTCGTATATAGATCCTTGTTAGTCCGTGTGCATCTATTGCTTAGCTATTACGTCTCGACAGTTATGCTTCAGTGTCAGGTTATCAACCCAACCACTTAGCATCCGTTCCCTTTGAGTCTATGATGTTCCTGTGTAACAGCTGTCAGTCGATGTTTCTACCATCGGCTGGTTAGCTGATATGATTGTTACCTTTCTAGTATCGGCTACTGCCGATACAGTTCTTTTGTTCTGTCCTGCATCGACTGCATATAGTCGATATATCAAAGGTGTTTACACAATCTTAGGGTTCTTACCATTGACCGATCTAAGCCGATTTTGGTTGCTTTTCCATATCGGTCAAACACGGCCGATCAATCCTTAGTTTTCTCATCCTTATCCACACACTTCTATCAGCCGATTTATCGACTAAGAGATCGGCTATATACCTATCGGTCACCTACCCTCAATCACACTCCAATCGGCTGTACGTCACTCAATTGTTGTGCTGATGTAATCGAGTCGATACAACCACACCTAGTTACTTAGGATAACACGTAAGCACATCTCAGTTAAGACACAGCTGCTTTAGGAATCACCCCTCTGCTGAAGTAATCGATGTTTTCATCGATCGTCTAGAAACCCGATGCACTCATCAATCAACTAAACCCTTGTTGTTTCCAATCGGCTCTGTGTAATCTTCAACGAGTAGCCGATTCTAATTAGTTATCCACCTAAAGCTCTACCTAAGTTTAGTTCAAATCTTTTTGGTTGTTATGTAAATAATATGTTATATGAGTGCTGGATTGCAACTGTATTGTGAAGTAAGGTAGTTTTATGTGCACACTTTGAATGTAATGTTGCATTACATGTAGATACGACTACTTCCGCAGACGGTACCTACGAGATCTCCCAGAAGTCCCCGACGGATGTTCCTGAAGATCAAGTGAACGTCACCAAGGGAATATCGAAAGCCCCGAACCAAAGTTCGGAAGATATTGACATTTCTGACTTCAGTCCCACCAGTAAAGGCAAGCCCCGGACATAACCTACTATTTTATTACACTGCAATCTATATCTATTTACGTATTCTATGCATTAAGTTCTTAGGAATTGCTTGAAACCCTAGTTGCATTTCCTTAGAAACCAATGTATTGAATAGTAGCACTTGAGTCCGACTAGCTGCTATGCTAATAGGATTGGTAGAAGTCGGGTGATTCCCTGTCACTCGCACGATATAGGAGTTGTAATGTTTACATTCCGGTTATCACTATAAGGATGACGGACGGGAGTTTTGTGAGGTATCATGGTTGAGGTGATAACCCGTCTGTGTTATTGAATTTTGATAAGGTCGCGGTGTGTGCCGATCGGGGTTAAGTGTTTGAAAGTACTAACCACATGCCGTGAGTTTTGGGTAAGCGGCAAGCCTAGTAGCCAATCGGCCCGAGGAGTGGACATACCTCCCACCACTCATCTTGCTTCTTCTGGTTACTTATGTTCGACGTGTGGGAATACGTGTTGCAAGGGCAACCAGGAATACGGGTTTTGTAGTCGCGCTACAGACGTATGTCCTGCACTTTGGAAGTGCGTATGGTCCTGCAGTCGCTTGTGGTGGACCTATCCACGAGTCGGAATGAAAGGCAAACGGTTGCTTCGGAACAACCCTTTGGTGTTCCAAGCGTGTGAGTTGGGTTTCCTTTGCAAGGTTAAATTCGATTCAGAATCGTCCGCTTCTCATGATGATTGAGACTGCTTGATCCCTTTATCACACAGAGTAACAAGAGCAACTATATGATGAGTAATACGGATGGTTGAGATAAAGAGCTCTACCTTGCTTGCTTAGTTATAAGTGCTTATCTAGAATGGATAATCACATAGAACTTGAAAGCTAAAATTTAACAATAAGGATCTACTCTTAGTTGCTTTTCAGCTGAAACTAAACCCAGAACTATTATAAGCCTTCATAAGTCTAGTTATGGGCTAAAGTATACCGAATCCCGGGTAAGCCTTGCTGAGTAATAGTATACTCAGCCTTGCTAGCTATATGTTTTGCAGGTAATGTCTGGAAAACCCTATTCTTCCGTTGTCTTGGCCCTGTGCTCTTTCAGAAGGTTGGTTCGTGGAATGGGGTCCGTCCCCGACCAACATTGGTGGTACCGAGTGATGTCGTGCCCGGGCTTAGCATGACATCTGTCTTGACGACGTGCTGTAAATCATCGCGTATGTTTTCCGTTGCCAAAAACCATAACTTTAACAGTTTGTAATGTTTTCTCTAAGTTTGAAACTTCGTACTGCTTTTAGAAACTCTTGTAATGTAATTCCTTGTGATGTAAAATTTGATGGTGACTGTATCTCTGGACTCACCTTCGTGTGAGGTAACCTTATTTGATCCTGTGTATCGGTGGTTTATCGGGACGTTACCCGACAGGCCAAGGGATTATACCGTTTGAAGCACGTTGGAGCCCTCGGGAGTGGACTCACGTACTTGAGCCGGTATAATTCAGGTTGGTTCTGCCATAAGACAGGGCACTTCATTGCCAATTGCCCATATGCTAATAACAAGCCGGCAGCATCAGCCCTCTCCAACTCGGTGAATGGACCAAGGCCAACTCTATCAGGAGCCAATCGTGTACCCATCCGCATTAACAATACCGGCAACAACAACCAGCAGATGGGGCCGACCCAGCAATCCTTCGGACGAGCCCGCATCAACCACATAAACGCGCAAGAGGCTCAGGACGCTCAGGGCATAGTGCTCGGTGAGTTTCTAGTCAGCTCAGTTTTGGCAACAATATTATTTGATTCTAGAGCATCACATTCATTCGTATCCTCAAGTTTTGTGGAAAAGCACAATATACCTACAGTACTACTAAAAACACCCCTATTAACCCGAACGCCTGGAGGTGACATTAAGTGCCGACTGGGTTGTTCTCGGGTAAGGATCATTTTAAGTGGGGTAGAGTTCCTAGCAGACCTAGTAGTACTTAAGTCTAAAGGTATAGATGTGATCCTTGGAATGGATTGGCTAAGCCTGCACAATGGCCTTATAAGTTGTGCTGACAAGGTGGTACACCTAACCAACCCAGAAGGAGTACAAGTAACCTACCATACTCGGGGAAGTGGACCGGACCCAATGGTTTTTAGTATGGAAGCTAAATTCTTGGAAGAAGTTCCAGTAGTAAATGAATACCTAGATGTTTTCCCGGAAGAACTCCCGGGAATGCCGCCAGATAGGGATATAGAGTTTGTCATTGACCTTGTCCCTGGAACCTCCCCTATAGCTAAGAGACCTTATAGGATGGCAGACTCTGAATTGGTAGAACTAAAGAGACAACTGGAAGAGTTACAACAAAGTGGTTTCATTAGACCAAGCTCATCACCATGGGGAGCTCCGGTCTTGTTCGTCAAGAAGAAGGACGGAAGCATGAGGATGTGCGTGGATTACCGTGCACTAAATGAAGTCACCATCAAGAACAAATACCCCCTTCCCAGAATTGATGACCTCTTTGATCAACTGAAGGGAGCCAAGTATTTCTCCAAGATAGACTTAAGGTCAGGATATCATCAGCTCAAGATTAAGGAAAGTGATATTCCGAAGACGGCCTTCGTCACCCGCTATGGGCAATATGGGTTTACGGTGATGTCCTTTGGACTCACCAATGCACCTGCTTATTTCATGAACTTCATGAATAAGGTATTTATGGAAGAGTTAGATAAGTTTGTCGTAGTTTTCATTGATGACATACTTATTTACTCTAAGAGTGTCGAAGAACATGAGCAGCACCTACGAGTGGTTTTGGAAAAGTTGAGAGCACACAAGCTCTACGCCAAGTTCAGCAAGTGTAAATTTTTTCTTGAGAAAGTAGCATTTCTTGGTCATATCTTGACCGCGGAAGGAGTAGCAGTGGACCCCGAAAAAGTCGAAGCAGTCTCCAATTGGTAGCAACCAACCAATGTTAGTGAAATTAGGAGCTTTCTCGGTTTAGCCGGATATTACTGGAGATTTATTGAAGGATTCTCCAAGATAGCCCGACCCATGATAGAGCTACTCAAGAAAGAGAAGAAGTTCACCTGGACCGAGTCATGTGAGAGAAGCTTCCAGGAGTTAAAGAGAAGACTGACAACCGCCCCGGTACTAACCTTGCCAGATATTCAACGGGACTTTGTCATTTATTGTGATGCATCTCGTCAAGGATTAGGATGTGTCCTTATGCAAGATGGAAAAGTAGTGGCATATGCTTCCCGACAACTCAAGCCTCATGAGCAGAATTACCCAACCCATGATTTGGAGTTTGCAGCCGTAGTACATAAGATTTGGAGACACTATCTGATTGGGAATAGGCGTGAGATCTACACAGACCATAAGAGCTTGAAGTACATCTTCACCCAGCCAGATTTGAACTTAAGGCAAAGAAGGTGGTTAGAACTCGTTAAGGATTATAATGTGGTAATTCATTACCATCCTGGTAAAGCAAACGTGGTAGCAGATGCCTTAAGCCGGAAACCTTATGGACCTAAGGATGCCCACCTACAAGAAGAAATGGCACGATTAAATGTGCACATCACCCCCCATGTTTCCAGTCGCAAGTTGAGTGTTCAACCCACTTTGGAGGATAAGATCAGAAAGGCCCAAGGTTCAGATAAGGACTTGATGAAAATCCGCATGCATACTGGAGAAAACAAGGCACCGGATTTTAGAGTGGATGACAAAGGAAGCTTATGGTACAAAGATAGAATTTGTGTACCTAAGGAAGGAGACTTCCGACAGACTATTATGGATGAGGCCCACAACTCGGCATATTCCATCCACCCAGGATCCACCAAGATGTATGTGGATATAAGACAAAAGTATTGGTGGAGTGGAATGAAGGCGGACATTGCAAGGTTCGTCGCCCATTGTGATACTTGTCAAAGAATCAAGGCCGAACATCAGAAGCTAGCAGGATTGCTGCAACCCTTACCCATCCCGGTTTGGAAATGGGATGAGATAGGAATGGATTTTGTAGTGGGTTTACCCAAGACACAGAAGGGACATGACTCCATATGGGTAATAGTGGACCGGCTCACAAAAGTCGCTCACTTCCTACCTGTACGGACCAATTATGGTGGAGAAAAGCTAGCCGGCTCTATGTGGACAACATAGTGAAGCTGCATGGTGTGCCTAGCAGAATTGTTTCGGATAGAGGAACCCAATTCACCTCTAGGTTTTGGAAAAGTTTGCATAAGGCCATGGGCACCAAGTTGGATTTCAGTTCGGCTTATCACCCGCAGACCGATGGTCAAACAGAAAGGGTGAACCAGATTATGGAAGATATGCTAAGAGCATGTGTCCTTACTTATGGCAGGATTGGGAACAAAGTTTACCGTATGCTGAGTTTTCGTACAACAACGGTTATCAAGCAAGCTTGGGCATGTCACCATTTGAAGCTCTCTATGGGAGAAAGTGCAGAACCCCCCTGATGTGGTCAGAAGTTGGTTAGACCCGCACTCATAAAGGAAGCAGAAGAAAGAGTGGCCGAGATTAGAGAAAAACTGAAGGCCGCCCAATCTCGATAGAAGAGTTACTCAGATAAGAAGAGACGAGAAGTAAGCTTCAATCCAGGAGACTTCATCTATCTCAAGGTTTCACCTATTCGAGGGACTCGAAGATTTCAGGTACATGGGAAACTAGCCCCTCGGTACATTGGACCGTACCAAGTACTGAAGAAAATTGGAGCTATGGCATACCGTCTGGAGCTACCAGAAGGAATGGCTGACATACACCCAGTATTCCATGTATCCCAACTGAGAAGATGTCTGAGGGTACCCAAGAGAGAGTGTGTGCCGGAAGAAGAAATAGCGTTACAGACAGATCTTCGGTACCAGAAAGTATCTGTCAAGATTTTGGACACTGTCACAAAAAGGACAAGAAACTCTGAAGTACTGATTTGCAGAGTTCAGTGGAGCAGACATGGAGTGGAAGAAGCTACATGGGAACGTGAAGATGCCCTGAAGAAAGAGTTTCCCCATCTATTTAGGAGCCAGCTGAATCTCGAGGACGAGATTCATTTTAAGTGGGGTAGGTTTGTAACGCCCGCGTTTTTATCTTATTTAAATTACATTACCAATCACTCGCTTAAAAATCTTTTAAACCTTTTCCGCCGCTTGAGCTCCTGAAGCCCACCTCCCAATTTTCCGCCGTTCCGACATCGCGCAGTCTGTTCCTCTTTTTCCGCGGAGCCGCCCGCCCCTTTTCCTTTTCCACCAACCCTGCCGTCCCGTGACATCACCATCGTGTCGCGGTCGGTCGCGTGCGCCTGCTCGGCCGCGACCGTCAGCGCCGCGCGCGTGTTCTATCTTTTCTTTTCTCATATTTTGTTTAAATCCATTTTATTTCTCTCTTCTAATTTTTTTTCCCAGACTCTTTTTTTTTTGCGCTGGCTTCCTCTTTCTTTTCTCCCCTGTGTTGCCTGCTGCCTGCTCGAGCTGTAGCTCGCTCCTTGCGCGCACGCGCGGGCCAGCGCATGTCCCGCTGCTGCCCGTGCACGCCAAGCCGGCGGGCGGCCCGCTGTTGCGCCGGCCTGTCCCATCCTGTCCCCTCACCCTCGCAGCTCGCGCTTTGTCCCCAAGCATCCCGGCCGCCATTAATAGCGAGGCCCCTGTACTGCCCGTGACCCCCCCCACGCCGGCCATCCCCCCTCTTCCTCTCGGCCTATAAATCAGACCCCAAGGCGCCCCTCACTCCGCCCACACCGGCCCAACACCTCTCCCCCTCTACCTCACGCTGCAGCTAGCCGCCACTGCTCACCATTGCCGCCCACCACCCATCACCATGGACAGCCCTCCGTAGACTGTCCCCGCATGAGGTGAGGGCCGGAATCGGACCCCCTCGGCCTCCTCTCTACTTTTTCCCCCTCCCCGGGTGTTGCCATGCTCCAGGGGGCCGGCGCCCATAGCCTGGCCGCCCCCCTTCCTACTATTCCCCTCCCCCTCCTGTTCGGTCTCGAGGAAAAAGGAAGGCAGACTTGTGCATAACCCGCTCCACTTTTCCTCCTTATGCAGTCCGCAGCCCCCATTTCATGCGACATTATGTTCTGAATCGATTCCAAACTCCACCACGCATCAAATATTCTCTCCAAGTCCCAAGATCCACATCCAACAAATATAATAGCCTCCTCTATTTTTAGTAGAAGCTCTCTATTTCCCTTTTTGGCTCGTCGACGAACTTTGTTTTATTCTGTGATTGTTTGTGTGTTGTAGCCGACGGTGTGACCGAGGAGGAGCAGGACCGCGAGCCGGAGCCCGAAGACCCATACCTCGAGGAGGAGCTTCCGGAAGGCTTTGAGGATGGCAAGTCCAATCCCATCCTTTGATGCATATTTATCCCAGTTTTATAAACGCAACCTATTGGCCTATTTTATAAAATGCATGTTTTATTGCAAGACATGGTTGGATAGCCACCCCTTGATTGTTATGACTATTCCTTGATGACCTAGGTCAATGTCTATATAGGATTTGCCCTGTTGGACGTTAACTACTGCTAGAGATGCTTATTACCTTTTATTCCCTTTATTATATTTTAATCATGACCACAAAGCGCTTTACCGAAAATAAGGGTGTGAGTGTTTTAAAAGATAAAATGGGATTTTGGGAAAATCAAAGAAAGATATAACCCGATGAGATGGACGGTGTTTTCTGTGTGAAATGCCACTTGTGTGCTTGTACCTTTGTGGTTGAGCATGGTTGGGAGATGTCCGTCTTGTCAATGTAAGGATGAGCTGAGGTGTCATCTTGCCTAACCCACTTATCGTACAACCACTCGACCATTGTGTGGGCAACGGCTTAGCATAAACCCCACTAGTTGTCCTGCTAGCCAAAAGGAGAGCGGGTGAGCAACGGGAGATCATGGAGAAGGGATACGATCTGTGTGAGTTATGTCCCGGTTATGACTTTGTTGATAGGTCATTAACCCCATGGTTGCTTCCGTGTTGGCTAGTTAGATTCAGCTAAGGTGGGTAATGGCTTTGTTAGGATCCGCCGCGACATTAAGGTGTTCGTAGTGCGGTACCCTACTTGTGGGTGAAGTGTACAACCTCTGCAGAGTGTAAAATCTATTCGAATAGCCGTGTCCACGGTATTGGACGAGTTACGGCATGGTCACTTCAATAGACATTTTGGGATGATTGGTTTTGTGTCATGAGTTGTTTTGAAAGTGCCCGGCAGTTGTGCAGTGAGCTACTGTGGATGAGGAGTCCGGTAGTATTAAAATTTGGATCCTTTTGTGTAGGATCAACCCCACTTATTATTCGATTACTATAGAAATGTCTTGAGAAAACTCTTTTATTAAATGAACCCTTGCATGTGTAAAACCTCGCTTTATCGCAAATGAACCCTAGCCTCCTCCGCGGGTGTGGTTGGACTTGTTGAGTACGTATGTACTCACTCTTGCCTAGTTTTTACAAAGGAGGATCCGAACTTCGTCCCTGAAGATGTCGAGTAGGTCGCCGTCCTGCACCCAACCTTGCCTGTGATTCAGGGTCTCCACAGGAAGCTTACCGTGGCGTAAGACTCTAATGTTATCTTAGATTTCGTTGGCACTTTGGTTTGGTTTGTAGTCCTTATGTTGTCCCTCTTGATAGTGGCGCTTCAGTGCCCGCTACCTCGACGGTTTGTACAGTAATGAACCATCTGATGTAATAAATGTGTTATCAGCCTCCTGGGACTGATATTTGTATCACATTTAGTCACCTCTGTTGAGGGGACGCTTCACTCAGCCTTGGAGATCAGGAGTTTCTTGGGATTAGCCGGCTATTACCGGAGATTCATAGAAGGTTTCTCTAAGATAGCCCGGCCTATGACCGAGTTGCTCTGGAAGGATACGAAGTTTGTCTGGTCTGAAGCTTGTGAGAGAAGTTTTCAAGAGTTGAAGAGGCAACTAACTTCTGCCCCAGTGCTAGTCTTGCCAGATAATTAGAAGAGCTTTGTCGTTTATTGCGATGCATCCTGATAAGGATTGGGTTGTGTGCTTATGCAAGAAGGAAGAGTTGTAGCTTATGCCTCAAGATAGTTGAGAACACATGAGCAGAACTACCCCACCCATGACTTGGAGTTAGCCGCGGTGGTGCATTCCCTCAAGATTTGGAGACATTATCTAATCGGGAACAAGTGTGAAATCTATACAGATCATAAGAGCCTGAAGTATATTTTCACCCAGTCAGATCTCAGCCTTAGACAGAGAAGATGGTTGGAGTTGATCAAAGACTATGATTTGAAAATTTATTACCACCCTAGAAAAGCTAATGTGGTGGCTGATGCGCTCCGTCGTAAAGCGTATTGCCATCACCTAGTTATGCAAGCCCCAGAGCTAAGTGAAGAAATGAGGAAGTTGAACCTAAGGGTTATACGCCACTCCTGCAACCACAATCTTAGTGTTCATCCCATCCTGGATGACCAGATCAAGGAAGCTCAGATGGAGGATGAAAGATTGGTATGGATTAAAGATCGCAACAGTGAAGGCAAAGCCCTAGATTTCAAGATAGATAAGGATGGAGTCTTGTGGTTCAAGAAAAGATTATGTGTGCCTAAGCAAGGTCATTTTCGCAGGACCATCTTGGATGAAGCCCATAACTCCACTTATTCCATTCACCCCGGCACTACGAAAATGTACCTGGACCTTAAGGAGAAGTATCGGTGGAATGGTATGAAGGGGGATATCGCTCGACTTGTCGCTTATTGTGATGTGTGCAAAAGGGTTAAGGCAGAACACCAGAAACCTAGTGGATTACTTCAGCCGTTGCCAATTCCAGTATGGAAGTGGGATGAAGTTAGTATGGATTTTATCACCGGTCTACCAAGAACCCAGAGCGGCCATGACTCAGTTTGGGTAATTGTCGATCGACTCATTAAGGTGGCACACTTCATCCCAGTGCGTACCAATTATGGAGGGGATAAATTAGCCAAGTTATATATTGAGCGTATTGTGAAGTTGCATGGAGTACCTAAGAGGATTGTGTCAGATAGAGGCCCCCAGTTTACTTTGAGATTCTGGAACAGGTTACATGACGCACTTGGTACAAAGTTAGACTTCAGTTCAGCCTATCATCCTTAGACTGATGGCCAGACTGAAAGAATTAATCAGATCCTTGAAGACATGCTAAGAGCCTGTGTTCTTACTTATGGCAAAAATTGGGAAGACAGTTTGCCATATACAGAGTTCTCTTACAACAACAGCTACCAGTCCAGTTTGAAGATGTTGCCGTTTGAAGCCCTCTACGGGAGGAAGTGTCGCACACCTCTCATGTGGACCGAAGTCGGTGACCGCATTATTGAGGGCCCAGATTTTATTAAAGAAGCAGAAGACAAGATAGCAGAAATCAGAGAGAATCTAAAGGCAGCACAATCCCGCCAGAAAAGTTATGCCGATAAAAGAAGACGTACTATCAGTACTTACTGTATAAGTTGTGATTCATCATAGGCTGGCTGTGTCACCTGGAAGCCAGCTTCCTCTGTTGGTAGGCTCTGCCTCCCGGAAGCAAAAGGTGGCTCTGCCGTCAAAAGGACCCGATACACTAAGTAACTAGAAGCTGACCGACTCTGAAGTGAGTTGGTGTGTCATAGGGGTAGATCCTCAACTTAGTGGGTATTAGGGCCACTTCAATTTCCAACAACCACTAGAATAAAACTTATGTTGCAATTAACCTAGTAATGTAAAATAATACTAACGTTATATGAGGTATTACATAACTACTAGGCAGACTATTTTATACTCTTGCCTTGCGTTAGTACATTCGTTCCCTTCAGTAACCAGCATACGCATACTTGCACCAACGACAAAAATCATCTCGTCTCTCTCCATAGAAGCCTCTCGAGTCACCGTACCACGCCATAATTCCCCAGACAATCAGGACAGCGCCTACCCTCTTCGCCATAACTTCATCATCCCCTGGAAGCCACAGAATACCCACACCATTGACCTTGAAATGACCCATCATGGCAGCACTCACCCCAATTCCTGGAAGCCGGCAAGAGTGCTCACAATATTAAATAACCCATCATGCAAATATGGCGGCACCCACCTCGCCATAAATTGGGGTCGTCGCGCACAGTGCCGGCCTAGATTTTTCCGCCGCGCGAACCGCCTCACCTCGTCCATAAAAGAAGCCGACGCCCCCTCCCTGCCGTCCTCACCCGCACTCGCTCCCGCTCGCGCACGCGCGACACGCCGGCCCCTCGACTGGACCGCGCACTGCCGTCGGCACCCCGCCGTGCCGCCCACCTCCGCATCCCCACCTCGCCCACGCCGCTGCAGCGTCCTCGCGGGCTTTGCCACCTCGACGCTCGCGCCTTTAGTGCTACCACTATTTGCGTTGATGACGAGCTGCCGCAGCCCACGCCGACGCCCGTCGCTGCGCGACGCAGCTGCTGCTTGTGGCAGAAACGCCTGAATTATTCCGGCTCAAGTGCGCTAGTCATCGCTATACAGCCGATAATAACTCGACGCACTTCAAATGGAACAACCCATTGGTCTATCGGGTCTCCGCCTGATACAACCACGGTTCAACAGGATCGAAGCAGGTTTACCTCGCACGACGGCGAGTTTACAATCGCAGCACAGCTCATTAAATTTTAATTTTCAGAAACACAAACATTATTACAAACCCTTTTTCAAACTTAATGTAAAAATTTACACAAACAATGTTTAAAATGACAAGCTAAATAGCTTGTCCAGGTTCACAGCGGAAGGAAAATAAACACGCGACTACGCACATCGCGAAGGTTGACACCGTACTCAGCCCAAAGCTTGGTGTCACTCGGGAGGTTCACTGCCAGCCGGGGACGGATCCCATTCCACGGACCAGCCACACGGATCAGAAGTTGGCCATGCAAAAATATCCATGGGGTTCTCATGGGTTATACCTGAAAAATTCACTAGCAAGACTGAGTATACTAATACTCAGCAAGGCTTACCCGAGATTGGGTATACTTAGCCCATAATTAGACTCATGAACGCTTGAAATGGTTCTGGATTTCATTTCAGCTGAAAAGCAACAAAGAGTATGATCTACTTTCAAATTTTAGCTTTCAAATTCTAATTTGATTATCCATTCTAGGTAAGCACCTATACTAGACAAGCAAGGTAGAGATTAGCATTCATCAGGATTATCCCAACAATAGTTACAGTTCTTACTCAACGTGGCAGAATGAATAAGCAGTCTCAATCTCCACGAGAAACGGACGATTCTGAATCGAGTTTCCAAACCTTGCAAGGCAAACCTAACTCACACGTTTGGAACATCCAAAGATCGTTCCGAAGCAACCATTTCCCTCATATTCCGGGTTATGGATCAGGGCCACCACAAGCGCTTGCAGGACCGTACGCACACCAATTGTGCAGGACGTACGTCTGCAGCGCGACTACATGATCGTACTCCTATCTGCTATGCAGAACGCACTCCCACACATCAGTGCGTGTATACAACAGAAATTAAATAATCGAGTGGTGGAGACATGTCCATTTGCCGGGCCATTCAGGTACTAGGCTTACCGCTTTACCATATTTCATGGCATGTGGCTAGTACTTTCAAACGCTTAGCCACCACTACCACACATTTCGACCTTATCAACTTTTATCAACACAGACGGGGCATCATCTCAACCATGATACCTCACGAAAATCCTGTCCATCATCCTTATAGTGATTACAGTAACGTAACCATTTCAACTCCTAAATCGCGCAAGTGACAGCAAATCACCCGACTTCCACCGGTTCTATTAGCATAGCAACTATTCGGATTCAAGTTCTAATGTCCAATACATTGGTTACTAGGATCATGCAACTAGGGTTTCCAAGCAATTCCTAAGAACTTAATGCATAGATATATATATAAATAGATATAGATTGCAGTGTAAATAAAATAGTGGGTTATGTCCGGGGCTTGCCTTCTTGATTGGGATTGGGGGCAGGAGTGTCAAGGATTTCCAAACTTTGGTTTGGAGCTTCAGTTAGAGTCTCGGCGATGTTTGTCGAGTCTTCAGAAAACCTTTGGTCTTGTTCCAGAACTAGCTCGTAGTCTCCGTCGGCGAGTGTTGCTGACTCTACATGATATGCAATGATTTAAGTGAGATGGTGCTTGGGTTTAAAGATTTTATTTCATGATAAAGTTGCAATCCAATAAATTAACACACATGAACTCATAAAACAATGGGGTTTAATCTCAAGTTACCATTTACACTTAAGTTATGGTTATAGTACTGAAATTACTGAAAACAGAAACTAAAACATTTGAATTTGAATTCAAACTTCAAGTTTAAATTCAAATCCTAGGTAAATAGAACTATAAAGTCCTGAAAATTTAATTGTGAACTAATTATCAACATACTAGATTATGGTAAAAAGATCTAAACAAATAAGCCTTAGGAACATGCTTAACTAAATTCAAACCCTTTTAAATTTGATTTGCACAAGTTCAAAAGAACTTAAACTACAAAACAGCATCAAGCATGAAATTTTTATATTAGCTCACACATGACCTAAAGATGCTACATACCAAAGATCATAAGAAGCTAAGCTTGTATGCAATAGTTATACATAAAATACCCCTTTTAATTAGGTTTAAAATAGATTCAAAAGTATTTGTTTTCAAACCAAACTTCCTTAATAAAAGTTGTAGAGTTTGAATTTTAGTTTCCAAGAAAACTAGTTTGGCAATTTTTGGATTTTCCTACAATTTTCTATCGAGTTTACAAGCCGGCAGCCTTGCTCACATGAAATAACAAAAACGTTTACAGGGGGGGTCCTTAGTTTCTTGCACATGGGTCCCTAGAATAGGAAAGTATTCGCATATGTGCCCCTGCCAGCTCCCGATGGCGACCGGCCGATCTGCTCCGGCGCGTTCTCACCGGTGGCGAGGTCCCCGGCGAGGATGCGGTGGCTCAACATGACCTACGGGACACGGGGTGCTGTTTGGGGGGTCATGTGCTCGGTGAGTAGGGGTGGAACATGGCCGGCGGCGAGGAGGGGCAGCGGCCACGATGGCGTGCTGACGTTCCCGGAGAGGGGCCGGCGAGCACGGGCAAACAAGGCACGCAAGAGCACCGGGGAGAGGTAAGGGTGCGATTCCCGTACCCAAATTGGCCGAGGATGTGGCGGAAGAGGGTTGTCGACGGTGAGGCGGTCCTCGGGCGTCTCCGGCGAGGAGCGGCACGAGGTCGGGGCAATTCCGGCTAGGGAAGGTCGGAAGCTTGACCGAAGCGGGTCGGGGAGCTAGCGGAGGAGGTGAGGGAGCGCTAGAGGGCTGGAATTTGCGCGGGGTGGAGCAGCCATGGAGGAATCCGGCGAGGAGCTCGGCGGTTGGCTCGGTGGTCGCGAGTGGGAAGAAGAGGAAATCAAGCAAGGATGATGGGGTTCGGGTCAAGCTTTATAGGAGAGCACTGCTCCGTAGAAGAGAGGGAGAGGGAGAGCAGGCACACGGCCTGGCTCAGGTCGGCGGGCGGCGCCGGCATGCCCTTCGGGGGTGCGTGGCGGCCGCTCAGGACCGGCGGCCCGATGTGGCAGGACGAAGGAAGGCCAGCGGAAGCAGCGCGGGCGGCGGGAGAGGCAGCAAGGCGACACGTGGGCGAGAGGAGGGCGGCGCAGGCATGCAGTGGCTCAGGAAGCAGCCGGCGGTGGTGGATCATGCGTGCGCTGCAGAGACAGAGGAGGTCGGGAACCCGAGGAAGAAGACGAGGGCAGATTTGCAAAATCTCAAAAGTGCAGGGACCCCACTATAATGCTCTGGTAACTTTCAAACCAGAGCTCAAATGAAGATGGGCCCAAAAGCAAAAATGTAGGGTTTTTCAAAATGTACAACTTTTATTTAAAGTTTATTGACAGAAGAGCTAAGGATTTGAAGTTAATTTAAAACTTAGCAAAATTTCTAAACTTTATATAAATCCTATTTAAAAACTACACTACATATACATCCTATGTGTAGTTTCACCTATATTTGCGATTTAAACACAAGTTTTTGACTTTTGCCTAAACAACCTTTATGTATTTGAATTCCACTTCCCTTTCTCATCTATTTAACACTAAAGGACCTTTATTAATTTATAATTATACAACACCAACCCTTTTTCTTAGCATTTAAATTTTTAAACACACTTTCACCACATTTCGCACACAACATCATACTAAAATTTAGGGTGTGACAATACTAAGTACCTGAGTGTCACAGCCTTCCCCCCTAAAAAGAATCTCGTCCTGAGATTTCGGAACACGATGGAATCGAATGATCAAGTTCGGAGGTTGGCTTGAAAGAAGTCTGGAAAATTATGCTGAAGATAAGATTCGGTTTCCCATGTTGCTTCTTCTTCCATGTGATGGTTCCACTGAATCTTGTACATTTTGATGGTTTCCCTCCTAGTGCTTCTTTCTTTGACGTCCAGAACTTTGATTGGGTGTTCGACATAGGATAGATCGGGTTGGATGTCGATGGTTTGAGATTCAATGATCTCGGTAGGAGTTTTGATGCACTTTCTAAGCTGAGATACATGGAAGATATTATGAATGGCCGCTAGTTGAGGAGGAAGTTGAAGACGGTAAGCTACGGGTCCACAGATTTCAAGGATTTCAAAGGGTCCGATGTATCAAGGAGCAAGTTTCCCTTTTACACCAAACCTTTGAACACCTCGGGTAGGAGATACTCGAAGATATACGAAGTCTCCGACTTAAAACTGTAATGGTCTTCTTCGTATATCAGCGTAGCTTTTCTGCCGAGATTGGGCTGCCTTTAGATTGCTTTGAATAGTCTTTACCTTTTTCTCTGCTTCAGTGACAAGGTCCGGTCCAAAGATTTTACGCTCGCCGGTTTGTGACCAACTCAAAAGAGTTCGACATCAGCGGCCGTATAATGCTTCGAATGGGGCCATCTTGAGACTAATTTGATAGCTACTGTTGTAAGAGAATTCTGCCAGTGATAAACATTTATCCCAGTTCTTGTCGTACTGAAGTACACAGGCTCTAAGCATATCTTCCAAAATTTGATTTACCCTTTCGGTCTGTCCATCTGTTTGAGGATGATACGCAGAGCTCCTAATTAACTTAGTTCCAAGAGCATGTTGAAGTTGCTCCCAGAACCGAGCAATAAACTGTGCTCCATGATCAGAAATGATCATCTTAGGTACTCCATGAAGAAGAACAATTTGATCTAGATAGATCTCGGCATACTTTTTGGCATTATACGTAATATGCAAGGGAAGGAAATGTGCAGTCTTGGTCAATCGATCAACAATTACCCAAATGGAGTCATGCCTTAGAGAGGTGTTGGGTAAGCCAACGATAAAGTCCATACTGATATCCTCCCATTTCCAAGAGGGAATAGGTAGAGGTTGAAGAATACCAACAGTTTTTAGATGACTGGCTTTGACTCTTTGGCAGATATCACATTCCGAGACATACTTAGCAATTTCCCATTTCATGCGAGTCCACCAGAAGTTCTGTTTCAGATCCTGGTACATCTTGGTACTGCCAGGGTGCATAGAGAATTTGGATAGGTGGGCTTCATCCAATATCTGTTTACGGAGCTTATGGTCCTTAGGTACAACGATACGTTCGTTGAACCATAAAACTCCTTCTGGATCTACTCGGAAGTACTTATACTTCCCTTCTCCTTGTGTTATCTTCTGTTTAATGATTCTGACTCCTTTATTGCGTTGTTGAGCTAGAACAATACTATCCCTAAGCGTGGCTTCAACTGAGAGATGGTTCAAGTCACCTTGGGGAATGATTTCTAGATTAAGCTTTCTCATCTCCCAACAAAGAGTCTCATTGAAAGCTTCTACAGATAAACAAGAACAATGTGCCTTGCGACTGAGTGCATCCGCAACGACATTGGCCTTGCCTGGATGATAATGTACTTCCACGTCATAGTCTTTGATGAGTTCTAGCCAGTGCCTTTGCCTCATATTTAGGTCTGCCTGTGTGAAGATGTACTTGAGGCTTTTGTAGTCAGTATAAATATGGCACTTCGTACCCATCAGATGACGTCTCCAGATTTTCAGGGCATGAATGACAGCTGCGAGTTCGAGATCATGGGTAGGGTAGTTCTGTTCATGAATCCTGAGTGCTCGTGATGCATATGCAATTACTCGGTTGTCCTGCATAAGCACACAACCAAGTCCGGTTCCTGAAGCATCACAATAGATGTCGAAAGGTTTTGACATATCTGGTTGAGCTAGGACTGGGGCAGTTGTAAGGTGGTCTCTAAGAGTGTGGAATGCATCTTCGCATTTTTGATCCCAAGAGAATTTAACACCTTTCTTTAGTAGTTCGGTCATAGGTTTGGCTATTCTGGAGAAATCAGGAATGAAGCAACGATAATAGCCAGCTAGACCAAGAAAACTACGGATCTGATGGACTGATGTTGGAGGTTTCCAATCCATCACTTCTTGTATTTTGCTGGGGTCAACGGATATACCATTACCGGAGATAGTATGGCCCAGAAATTTCATAGTATCTAACCAGAACTCACACTTGGAGAATTTGGCGTATAAGTGGTGGTCTCTTAATCGCTGAAGAATAACATGAAGATGTTTGCATGATCTTTTGAATTTTTAGAGTAGATCAGAATGTCATCAATAAAGACCACAATGAATTTGTCGAGTTCTTGCATGAAGACGGAATTCATGAGATACATGAAATAGGCTGGAGCATTGGTGAGACCAAATGACATGACTAGGTATTCGTATAGACCATATCGAGTGGAGAAGGTTGTTTTTGGAATGTCACTTGGCCGAATCTTAATTTGATGATAGCAGGAACGAAGATCAATTTTGGAGAATATTTTAGCTCCGGCTAGTTGATCGAAGAGAATATCAATGCGGGGTAGGTGATATTTGTTTTGGATAGTTACCGCATTGAGGGAGTGATAGTCTACACATAGCCTTAAGCTATTGTCTTTCTTTTTCACGAATAAGGCTGGACAACCCCATGGTGATGCACTCGGACGAATGAAACCCTTATCAAGGAGATCTTGGAGTTGGATTTTGAACTCGGCCAGCTCATTAGGTGGCATACGATAGGGTCTCTTAGAGATAGGGGCTGTGCCATGCTGCAGTTCTATGATAAATTCGATATCCCGGTCTGGGGGCATTCTAGGTAAATCATCTGGAAAGACGTCGGGGTATTCACAGATGATAGGGATATCCTCTAACTTGATCCCGGTTGCAGCATAGGTGCAACAATTGATGTACTCCTGTTGTGGAAGATAGAGAATGGTAGGTTCGTGCTCAGGTGAATCTATCTCCACGGTTCGGGAAGAGATATCTAATGACACATGGTGCTGGGTCATCCAATTCATACCTAAAAGGACATCCATTCCTTCTAGGTCCAATAATAGTAAATCTGTCCTCATCAGATTTTTACCCATTTGAATTGGCACGCTTCTACAAACTTGGTTTGAGGAGACTTTACCGCCAGGAGTTGCTATCATATAGGCCCCACTAGTAGGATAAAGGTCTAAGCCTAATTTTGTTCCACACTTTGAACTGATAAAACTATTGGTGGCACCAGAGTCAAAAAGAACAATTACGGGTTCATGGTTGATAGAGAAAGTACCCGTCATTATTGGTGTCCCCTTAGGGAGTTCGGAGAGAGTGGTGAGGTTCACCCTTCCCTGGCGGACTTGGACTACTTGCTTCTTGCCTTTGCCCTTGTTGATTGGGTTGGATGTTTGCCCTTGGAAGGATCTTCTAGGTTGAGGGCAATCCTTGATTAAGTGGGACGGGCTGCCGCAGTTGAAACAACGATAGTTGTTGTTTCCTTGGTTGACCGGCGGAAAACTCGGCCGCAGGCCTTGCTGCTGTTGCTGGGGTTGTGGTGTCGATGGTCGATTGAATTGAGCTTGCTAAGGTGGCCTGGCTACCCATCTGCCAGGCAAGTTACTTCGAGGCAGTGCTCGGGTAGCGGTTTTCGGGACCAACCGATACCTTGATGGTTGCGTAGCTGAAGGCCCTGTAGGTGTCTTCCTTTTCTTTTCTGCTCTGTGGGCTGAAATGCAGTCTTCCTAAGTGATGGCCATGTTGACCAGCTCATTGAAATTGTCGGCCTTTACCAAATTCAGTCGTTCTTTAAGTTTGGTGTTCAGGCCTCGGCGAAAACGATCTCGTTTGCGGGCATCATTGTCCGCATGGTATCCCACGTACTGGCACAAGTGGTTGAAGACCTGTGCATATTGCATAACGGTGCGGGTGCCCTGAGTCAGATTCAGAAATTCATTGAGCTTTCGCTCAATGAGTCCTTCGAGGATGTGGTGCGCTCGAAAAGCGGTCCGAAACTCATCCCATGTGACGACATGACCGGCAGGCTGCATGGCATGATAATGATCCCACCAGATGCGGGCAGTGCCATGGAGTTGTTGGGCTGCAAAGAGCGCCTTGTTCTCATTTGAACATGGGGCAGACAATAAGGCGAACTTGGATTCGATGGTACAGAGCCAAGCGTCGGCGTCAAGGGGCTCATCCGCCTTATGGAATAGTGGGGGTTGAGTACTAAGGAAGTCTTGATAACTGGCCGATGGAGGTTCATCTCGGCCTCGGGACTGGTGATGGAATTGGCCCATTTGAGCCTGCACAAGCTGATTGAGGAGTTCTGTTTGTCGGGCCATGACCTCGGCCAGATTTGGAGGTGGCGGTGGTGGTTGCTGGGAACCGCTAGCCTGATCTGCCCGGAAACCTTCCGGGGTTCCGTGAGTAGCTCCAACCATCTGAAACAGAGGAGATATCCATTACCGACCATATCCTTACTCCTAATTTTCAGATGATATACAGTTGCCAAACAGAAATGTAATTCATATGCTCCATTCAATCAACTCATTTCAGAGGTAAGGATATTGAGCAAGATGGTAAAACTCGAGGTTTAGATTACTACGCAAACACTGGTGGTCCTTACATCTTACATCAGGGCGCTTTGACTACTATAAGCCATTCTAAAGATAAGCAACACGCTATTCGTCCTTAATAGAACAAAACATACATTGCATTCGTGTATGTGATGATGGATTATGCATGCACGTACTACTCGACCTCACAACCAAAAACAACTGCCGAATAGCTTCGGACTTACGTGGTTAATTTCGGTTGCAAACCACATACGACTCTCTCTAATAACTAGTCGATAAGTCCTATCCGTCCTAACCTCTTAATCGTGGTTAGTGTACCTGCAAAGACCACATATATATAACATGAACCTTTCATGGCAGCATAACATAAAAGCGTTCCCAAACAGTACTGTTCGCTATAGAAACAGCATCTGTACAATTACCACCGTACAACAGACAACGTTAACATACGTCATTAAACAACATATCCACGGGGGTACCGCAAAATGCGGGGGTATGAACAGCGATCGCCATACCCTGCGCCGAACCATATACTTCCAATATAACCAACCTAAGTTGATATATTGGCAGCATCTCAAGTAGGCCACTGCTTAAGAAACAGCGTTCGGTTCGCATCACCGATGGGAAGGCTAACTCCCCAGTTAGCTGAGGATCCTTACCTTCTTACCTTACCACCGAAGGTGTCGTTACAGATAATAAAGTTGGGTTGTACATGAACTTAAATTTTGACCAAAAGTAGTACTGCGAGTTAGAATAGGACTATATATATATACATTAGCAGCCACCTAATAATTCCCATATAATTCCCTAGGGCTTTACATTCTAAGCACCAACATTAACGGGTCCAACGCACTTTGTAAATTCATTTATTGGTCCAATTTTTATCCAGAAAACACTTTTTAAGAGCTGTTACAGATGTAAAAGTAAACCTACAGCTCTGATACCACCTGTGGCAGAACCGCCTGAATTATTCTGGCTCAAGTACGCTAGTCATCGCTATACAGCCGATAATAACTCGACGCACTTCATACGGAACAACCCATTGGTCTGTCGGGTCTCCGCCCGATACAACCATGGTTCAACAGGATCGAAGCAGGTTTACGTCGCACGACAGCGAGTTTACAGTCACAGCACAGCTCACTAAATTTTAATTTACAGAAACACAAACATTATTACAAACTCTTTTTCAAACTTAATGTAAAAATTTACACAAACAGTGTTTAAAACGACAAGCTAAACAGCTTGTCCAGGTTCACAGCGGAAGGAAAATAAACACGCGACTACGCACGTCGCGAAGGTTGGCACCGTACTCAGCCCAAAGTTTGGTGTCACTCAGGAGGGTCACTGCCAGCCGGGGACGGATCCCATTCCACGGACCAGCCACACGGATCAGAAGTTGGCCATGCAGAAATATCCATGGGGTTCTCATGGGTTATACCTGAAAAATTCACTAGCAAGACTGAGTATACTAATACTCAGCAAGATTTACCCGGGATTGGGTATACTTAGCCCATAATTAGACTCATGAACGCTTGAAATGGTTCTGTATTTCATTTCAGCTGAAAAGCAACAAAGAGTATGATCTACTTTCAAATTTTAGCTTTCAAATTCTAATTTGATTACCCATTCTAGGTAAGCACCTATACTAGACAAGCAAGGTAGAGATTAGCATTCATCAGGATTATCCCAACAATAGTTACAGTTCTTACTCTATGTGGCAGAAGGAATAAGCAGTCTCAATCTCCGCGAGAAACGGACGATTCTGAATCGAGTTTCCAAACCTTGCAAGGCAAACCTAACTCACACGTTTGGAATATCCAAAGATCATTCCGAAGCAACCGTTTCCCTCATATTCCGGGATATAGATCAGGGCCACCACAAGCGACTGCAGGACCGTACGCACACCAATTGTGCAGGACGTACGTCTGCAGCGCGACTACCTGATCGTACTCCTATCTGCTATGCAGAACGCACTCTCACACGTCGGTGCGTGTGTACAACAGAAATTAAATAATCGAGTGGTGGAGATATGTCCATTTGCCGGGCCATTCAGGTACTAGGCTTACCGCTTTACCATATTTCGTGGCATGTGGCTAGTAATTTCAAACGCTTAGCCACCACTACCACACATTTCGACCTTATCAACTTTTATCAACACAAACGGGGCATCATCTCAACCATGATACCTCATGAAAATCCCGTCCGTCATCCTTATAGTGATTACAGTAATGTAAACATTTCAACTCCTAAATCGCGCGAGTGACAGGAAATCACCCGACTTCTACCAGTCCTATTAGCATAGCAGCTATTCGGATTCAAGTTCTAATGTCCAATACATTGGTTACTAGGATCATGCAACTAGGGTTTCCAAGCAATTCCTAAGAACTTAATGCATAGATATATATATAAATAGATATAGATTGCAGTGTAAATAAAATAGTGGGTTATGTCCGGAGCTTACCTTCTTGATTGGGATTGGGGGCAGGAGTGTCAAGGATTTCCGAACTTTGGTTCGGAGCTTCAGTTAGAGTCTCGGCAACGTTTGTCGAGTCTTCAGAAAACCTTTGGTCTTATTCCAGAACTAGCTTGTAGTCTCCGTCGTCGAGTGTTGCTGACTCTACATGATATGCAATGATTTAAGTGAGATGGTGCTTGGGTTTAAAGATTTTATTTCACGATAAAGTTGCAGTCCAATAAATTAACACACATGAACTCATAAAACAAGGGGGTTTAATCTCAAGTTACCATTTACACTTTAGTTATGGTTATAGTACTGAAATTACTGAAAACAGAAACTAAAACATTTGAATTTGAATTCAAACTTCAAGTTTAAATTCAAATCCTAGGTAAATAGAACTATAAAGTCTTGAAAATTTAATTATGAACTAATTATCAACATACTAGATTATGGTAAAAATATCTAAACAAATAAGCCTTAGGAACATGCTTAACTAAATTCAAACCCTGTTAATTTGATTTGCACAAGTTCAAAAGAACTTAAACTACAAAATAGCATCAAGCATAAAATTTTTATATTAGCTCACACATGACCTAAAGATGCTACATACCAAAGATCATAAGAAGCTAAGCTTGTATGCAATAGTTATACATAAAATACCCCTTTTACTTAGGTTTAAAATAGATTCAAAAGTATTTGGTTTCAAACCAAACTTCATTAATAAAAGTTGTAGACTTTGAATTCTAGTTTCCAACAAAACTAGTTTGGAAATTTTTGCATTTTCCTACAATTTTCTATTGATTTTACAAGCTGGCAGCCTTGCTCACATGAAATAACAAAAACGTTTACAGGGGGTCCTTAGTTTCTTGCACATGGGTCCCTAGAACAGGAAAAATATTCGCATATGTGCCCCTGCCAGCTCTCGATGGCGACCGGCCAATCTGCTCCGGCGCGTTCTCACCGGCGGCGAGGTCCCCGGCGAGGATGGGGTGGCTCAACATGACCTACGGGACACGGGGTGCTGTTTAGGGGGTGATGTGCTCGGTGAGCAGGGGTGGAACACAGACGGCGGTGAGGAGGGGCGGCGGCCGCGATGACGTGCTAGCGTTCCCGGCGAGGGGCCGGCGAACACGGGCAAACAAGGTGCGCTAGAGCACCGGGGAGAGGTAAGGGTGCGATTCCCGTACCCAAATTGGCCGAGGATGTGGCGGAAGAGGGTTGTCGACGGTGAGGCGGTCCTCGGGCGTCTCCGGCGAGGAGCGGCACAGGGTCAGGGCAATTCCAGCTAGGGAAGGCCGGAAGCTTGACCGGAGCGGGTCGGGGAGCTAGCGGAGGAGGTGAGGGAGCGCTAGAGGGCTGGAATTTGGGCGGGGTGAAGCAGCCGTGGAGGAATCCGGCGAGGAGCTCGGCGGTTGGCTCGGTGGTCGCGAGTGGGAAGAAGAGGAAATCAAGCGAGGAAGATGGGGTTCGGGTCAAGCTTTATAGGAGAGCACTGCTCCGTAGAAGAGAGGGGGAGGGAGAGCAGGCACAGGGCCGGGCTCAGGTCGCAGGGCGGCGCCGGCATGCCCTTCGGGTGTGCGTGGCAACCGCTCGGGACCGATGGCCCGACGTGGCAGGACGAAGGAAGGCCAGTGGAGGCGGCGCGGGCGGTGGGAGAGGCATTAAGGAGACACATGGGCGAGAAGTGGGCGGCGCAGTCCTGGAGCGGCTCGGGAAGCAGCCGGCGGCAGTGGATCACGCGCGCGCGGGAGAGACAGAGGAGGCAGATTTGCAACATCTCAAAAGTGCAGGGACCCTACTGTAATGCTCTGGTAACTTTCAAACCAGAGCTCAAATGAAGATGGGCCCAAAAGCAAAAATGTAGGGTTTTTCAAAATGTACAACTTTTCTTTAATGTTCATTCATAGAAGAGTAAGGATTTGAAGTTAATATAAAACTTAGCAAAGTTTCTAAACTTTATATAAATCCTATTTAAAAACTACACTACATATAAATCCTATGTGTAGTTTCACCTATATTTGCGATTTAAACACAAGTTTTTGACTTTTGCCAAAACAACCTTTATGTATTTGAATTCCACTTCCCTTTCTCATCTATTTAACACTAAAGGACCTTTATTAATTTATAATTATACAACACCAACCCTTTTTCTTAGCATTTAAATTTTTAAACACACTTTCACCACATTTCGCACACAACATCATACTAAAATTTAGGGTGTGACATACTAAGTACCTGAGTGTCACACTGCTCTCCTCGCCTATAAAAGGAGCGAGGCCGTGACGAGCCCCATCATCAGTCTAAGCACACCGAGCCGCTTCGCTCTGCTAGCTGAACCACTTCTCACGAGCCCAGCTCACCCACGAGATGAAGCTCCAACAGTTGACCCTCTTCCTTGAGTTGTTCCGCGCCAAGGTGAGATGGCAGGCAGCTCCCCGACCATTAACTCCGCAATACTAATAAAGGCCCAAACCACCCGCCAGGCCGTGAGCACTTAACCCAAATCATTCTATTTTCAGAATTAAATACCAACCAATACTGTAAACTCAATATCTCCTTCATATCAACTCCTTTTCACGTAACTCTTTTTCCTAAACCCTCCTCAAATCATATACTATCTATTCCTCCTATTTTCATCTCCATTTGAGCTTATTTTATAGCTTGCTTATGTTTGTTTGCCGGTTATGCCGTTCTCGCCCGTAGATCACGGAGTGACCAAGGAGGAGCCTGCCAAGGAGTATGAAGGCCAGTACAGTGAGCCGGAACCAGAAGACCCATACCGCGAGCAGGAAGCCGCCACCGCCGACGCATACGTAAGCGAAGGTAAGTTTCATCGACCCCTACGTGAGCGGTTGCATCCATGTAAGGACGTCTAGTTGTAGCCCTAGTTTAGGATCGATTACATATACCGGTACTTGAGTGATTGAGTGTGCTCATACATGCATATGAGTAGTTATGCATATCCAGAGTTGACACTAGGATATGAAGTGATTTGGCTGAGGCTAGGGCAGCTGGGTATGCTGGAGCCGGCGCTACCGTGGTGGTAGACTAGGAGGTGAGTGCTACCGTGGAGGTAGGCTCGAGTTGACATGTTGAGGGATGGTTGCTGCCCTGGTGAACCATAAGGACCGAGTTGTTTTGACATCTCACCTAGCTTACGTTAGTACGACCATAGGTTCCGCTATGGGCCGGACTTAGCCTACTTCCCACTGGTTAGCCTGACGATCGCAGGGATGGTTCACGGGTATAGATCATTGGGGTCAGGGCCCGAGGGTTTGTGCGGCCGGGCTGGGGCGTGACCACGGCTGGGTGTCGGCTATGTCAGTTGTCCGTTCGGGCAGTCGAGCTTGTGGGTACAGTGTATGACCTCTGCAAAGTGTATAATCCATTCGAATGGTCCGTGTCCACGGTATGGACAGGCTACGGCGTGGTCCTGACAACTAGTGAGTTACCTACTGTGGGTTGTGTCGGGAAGAGTTGCATACCATGAGTTGCATTGCTAATGCATTGTGCTTAATGTGCGCTATGCATGTCATTCACATCCTGTAGGGTGAGGTGGAACTTGCTGAGTACTCTTGTACTCAACCCTTGTTGATTTCTCTCCAGAGGATCCTGACTTTGTGCCAGAGGACGGTGAGTAGATCGTGTCCGCACCCAAGCTGATCGAGTGGAGCCGTGATGGATGAAGAGCTAGTCCTCCATGCCGTCATGCTAGTCGTTATCCTATGGTTGTGCTGTGTAGCTCTGTGTTGTCGCTTTACCCCTCGTGTAGTTGTCGAATAAAGCTCTGTATGACTCTGGACTCCACTAGATGTAACATGTATTATGCCAGAGACCTTATTCGGTAATTAATACATGGTTTAGCCTTGATCTTTGGGTCGGGGCGCTCCAGTGATAAATGCTATTTTTATTTGATCTTCCTCCTTGAGCGCGATCTGGTGGTACCCTGAATAGCAGTCAAGGAAGCAGAGGAGTACACAACCCGCCGTCAAGTCGACAACTTGATCAATGCGCGGTAACCCGAAGTGATCCTTCGGGCAATGCTTATTGAGGTCGGTGTAGTCAACGCAAATTCTCCATTCATTATTCTTTTTCTTTATAAGGATGGGATTAGCTACCCACTCTGGATGGATTACTTCTTTAATGAAGCCAGCCACGAGGAGTTTATCTATTTCGCATTTGATTGCCTCACGTTTATCTTGAGCAAACCTTCGAAGGCGTTGCTTT
The DNA here is from genome assembly GCF_002211085.1 of Panicum hallii. Taxonomy (NCBI): domain Eukaryota; kingdom Viridiplantae; phylum Streptophyta; class Magnoliopsida; order Poales; family Poaceae; genus Panicum; species Panicum hallii. The sequence goes on from NC_038044.1 coordinate 39,528,276, forward strand.
TTGGGCACAGCCTGTCGGTGTACATGGAGACTATGCTCGATCAATTCCCTGGGCATCCCTGGCATATCCGCTGGTTTCCATATGAATATGTCTCGGTTGGCTTGAAGGAAACTGACGAGTGCGAATTCCTATTTCTCATCTAGGCCCGCACCGATGACGGCGGTCTTGGATGAGTCGCCCTCCTGGAGCTGGATCGTCTTGAGGGCCATGTCGCCGGTCGACTGGATGCTTGACTTGCTAGCCTTTGTCATAGGGATTTCCAGCCAGGCTTGGGAGAGCTGTTGCGTGGCCGCGAGTACTTCTCCTGAAGCATCTGGCACACGTGTAGTCGAAGCGTACTGGATGGCCTCCTGGTTGCAGTCATATGACTTCTTCAAGTCACCTCGGAGAGTGAGTACCCCACTTCGTCCTGGCATCTTGAGAAGCAAATAAACATAATGCAGCACTGCCATGAATTTGGCCAGTGCAAGCCTGCCCAGTGTGGCATGATAAGAAGATTCAAAGTTGGCAACTTCAAATTTGATGAACTCGGTGCAGTAGTTCTCCCTCATGCTGAAGGTGACTGGAAGAACCACCGTGCCAAGTGGATGCACTGCATTAGCTGGGATAATGCCATAGAAAGGAGACTTGCTCGGAACAACCATGTCCGTTAAGTCCAAGCCCATCTTTCTCAAAGTGCTGGCGAAGATGAGGTTGAGACCACTTCCGCTGTCGATGAGCACTTTGGTGAGCTTGACTTCTGCCACCACCGGATCCAGGACCAGGGGGAACTTGCCGGGCTTCGAGAAGCTTGTCCACTGATCGTCGTGTGAGAATGAGATGGGGACCTCCGACCAACGGAGTGGTCATGGTACCACTGGCTCGACAGACATGATTTCTCGAAGGAGCAGTTTCTGTTCCCACCTGGAACCGAAGTCTGTATCACCCCCGAAGATGAAGTTGACGGTTTTCAACGCATCTTGGAACTTTGCACTGTGCGATTTGTCCCCTTGGTCATCCTCTTCGGGTTCTTTGTCCGCTGGCTTGTTCTTCTTGCCGCCACCGGTACTGCTAAATGTCCTCCGGAGGTGGTAGCAGTCAGTTGCCACATGATTGGCACTTGGATGCCATGGGCATTTCTTCTGCAGGAGCTTTTCCAACTCCTCCTGCATTGTTGTCTTCCTGCCTCGCGAAGGATGATCTACAGCCGTAACGAGGTCGTCTGGCTTGCGCTTTCGGGATGGACCCGAGTAGTTCCGCTGGCTCTTGTTGGTACGATTGTCGTTTGCACGCCTCAGGTTGCTGTCATTGCGCCTCGGAAACCGCTCTCACATCTTTTCCTCCTGCTCGGACCAGTCGTGCATCATGTCACGAAGCCCTGCAACAGTTTTTGGTCTGTTCCGCCCAAAGTCTCTATAGATGCCTGGGTCGGTGATGTCGTTTTAGAAGCAGTCGATGATGTCTTCCTCCGAGATATTCGCAATGGTAGCGCGCACGTCAAAGAAACGGCATGTATAGGATTGTAGGAGCTCGTTACGTTTCTATTTACATTGAGCAAGGTTGTGACGAGTACCTGCACGGGTGATCGCCCCCTGGAAGTTGTCGATGAACACTTTCTTGAGCCGCTCCCAGGAGTCGATCGAGTTGTTGTTGAGGCTCTCCAACCACGTGAGCGGCGTAGGGTGCAAAGCCATCGGGAAGTAGATGACCTTGGTGATGTTGGAGCCCACTGCGACTTCTATGGTGGTGGAGTAACAACGTAGCCATTGCTGAGGAGCTTGCTTGCCATCATACTTGGTGATCCCAATTGTCTTGAAGCCTTCAGGGTACTTATAACTCCCGAACCGTGCGGTGAACGCTGGAAAATGATCGCTGCAGTCAGTACCCTCTGTCGAGGCTACTTCACGCTCTCTGCGCCTGGAGTCAATTATGGATCGCACATCGCGTCCTTCATTGATTTTCTGGCGCAGGTCTTCTGGAGGATTCCGATGATTGGCCTGTCCCGGGTTGCCTCCTGGAGGTGGCTGCTGCCTCCCGCCAGTGGCCTGACTCCCTCGAGTGTTGTCATTGTTGTTGCTACGCTGAAGTCGAGGACGGCCGCCTGCCGTTCGACTGTGAGCCTGGCTGCGGCTTTCTCCCACGTGTTCTTCTCTGACGGTGGACGCCGGGTTTTGTTGATCGAGCTGAATCCATGCCCTCTGCGCGTAGCGAAGTGCTTGACGCAGGTTTGGATCGTTACTGTGTTCGAGTATAGCAGTTGCCTTGGCGATGTTGGCCACAGGAGTTCTGAAGCCCCGCTCGCTTACGGCAGCGAATTCGGAGTCTACCTCGCGATGCATAGATTGCATCCGCTCATTGACCCTCCTTCACCGGACTGCACGAGCTCTGTTCTTGGCCCTCCGTGCCTCACGATCGGTGTCATTTTCATTGCCAGTGTTGGTTGTGGCCTCATCTTCGAATATCACATCAAGTTCGACGATGGGTAAGTTGCCATCATCCTTGGCCTCCTCTGCCATCAGCACCTAGCGTGATATGAGCTCATCAGAGCTCGCTTCGACTAACTCGGTCGACTCCTCTGCCACGGTGGCTAATGGCCTGCCCTCCTGAAAAGGCAAGGGCTCAAGGTATGCCACAAGTCGGTCTTCATCCTCGAGTAGGTCCGAGAGTTTCATGCCCTTCCAATGCATAAAACGGCCCTCTGGAGTGGAGGTGATTATCAGACCGTTGTCACCAAGACAACCCGCAGCCCCACGACGTGCGGTGGCTTCGGGCTTTCCGATTCGGAGTAAGTAGTCCAAGTCCTTTTCTGATGAGGATATGACTAATACGCATATGACCAAGGCCCAAGCGAAGATAGAGTTCAAAGCCCAATCCACATTGAAGTCCGATTTATTCGCGAGTCCGGTTCGGAGTGCAGGAGCAGGCCTCACGAAAATGGACGCCCAGGCCACATAGGGGCTCCGTTTGTGGCAGAACCAACCTGAATTATACCGGCTCAAGTACGCGAGTCCACTTCCGAGGGCTCCAACGTGCTTCAAACGGTATAATCCCTTGGCCTGTCGGGTAACGTCCCGATAAACCACCGATACACAGGATCAAATAAGGTTACCTCACACGAAGGTGAGTCCAGAGATACAATCACCATCACATTTTACATCATAGAGAATTACATTACAAGAGTTTCTAAAAAGAAGTATGAAGTTTTTAGAGAAAAGATTACAAACCATTAAAGCTATGGTTTTTGGCAGCGGAAAACATACGCGACGATTACAACACGTCGTCAAGACGGATGTCATGCTAAGCCCAGGCACGACATCACTCGAGATCATCAGTATTGGCCGAGGACGGATCCCTTTCCACGGACCAATCTTCTGGAAGAGCATAGGGCCAAGACAGGGAAGAGTGGATCTTCAAAGGCTTTACCTGAAAAACATAAAACTAGCAAGGCTGAGTATACTAATACTCAGCAAGGCTTACCCGGGATTGGGTATACTTTAGCCCATAACTAGACTCATGGAGGTATTGTAAAGGCTCTGGGTTTATTTTCAGCTGAAAAGTAACAAAGAGTATGAACTATTTTCAAGTTTTAGCTCTCATTTTCTAGTTGAGTATTTATTCTAGATTAGCACCTACACTAAGCAAGCAAGGTAGTGATTATCATCCATCAAGATTATCCATCATTAGTTACACTTTTTACTCAATGTGGCAGAAGGGATAAGCAGTCTCAATCCTCGTGAGAGGCGGACGATTCGAATCGAATTTAACCTTGCAAGGTAAACCTAACACACACGCCTGGAATACCAACAAGGTGTACCAAGCAACCGTTTCCTTCATATTCCGGGTTGTGGATCAGGGCCACCACAAGCGACTGCAGGACCGTACGCACACCCTATATGTGCAGGATATACGTCTGTAGCGCGACTACAAAACCCATATTCCTGTCTGCCTTGCAGAACGTACTCCCACACGTCGGTGCGTGTGAACATAAAATAAAAGTCGAGTGGTGGAGACAAGTCCACTTGCCGGGCCAATCGGGTACTAGGCTTACCGCTTACCATATTTCGCGGCATGTGGCTAGTACTTTCAAAAACTTAGCCACCACTACCAAACATTTCGGCCTTAAAACTTTTCATCGAAACAGACAGGGTAAACTTCCAGGTCATGACACAATACATGACCCTGTCCGTCATCCTTATAGTGGTTGCAATAATGTAAACATTCAACTCCTATATCGCGCGAGTGACAGGAAATCACCCGACTTCTACCGGTCCTATTAGCGGAGCATCTATCCGATAAGGACTCGGAAGCATTACATTGGATTCTTAGGATTCATGCATCTAGGGTTTCACTTCAATTCCTAGACTTAATGCGAGATATAATATAGCTAGGCATAGATGATAATGTAAATAAAAATAATGGGATGTGTCCGGGGCTTGCCTTTACTGGTGGGTCTGAAGTCAGAAATGTCAATATCTTCCGAACTTTGGTTCAGGGCTTCAGTCAGTTCCTTGATGACGTTCACTTGATCTTCAGGAATATCCTCCGCAGACTCCTGGGAGATCTCGTAGGTACCGTTTGTAGAAGTAGTCGTATCTACATGCAATGCAACATTACATTCAAATGTATATACAAAACTATTTTTCACAATAAAGTTGCAATCCAACATTCACGTAACATACTACTCATATAACAACCAAAAAGATCTGAACTAAATCTAGACAGAGCTTTAGGGGGACAACTAACTAGGATCGGCTATTCGTTGAAGATTACAACAGAGCCGATTGAAAATAACAGAGGTTTAGCTGATGGAAAGGTGCATCGGATTCCTAAATGATCGATGGAAGCATCGATCACTTTGGCAGAAGGGTGATTCCTAAAGCAGTTATGTCCTAATTGAGATGTGCTTAAGTATTATCCTGGGTAACTAGGTGTGGTTGTATCGACTCGATTACGTCAGCACAATTATTGAGTGACGTACAGTCGATTGGAGTGTGATTAAGGGTATGTGACCGATAGATATGTAGCCGATCTCTCCGTCGATAAATCGGCTGATGGAAGTGTGTGGACAAGGATGGGGAAACTAAGGATTGATCGGCCATATTTGACCGATACGGAAAACGACTAGAATCGGCTTGGATCGGCCGATAACAAGAATCTTAAGGTCGCACGTGTAACTCTGATACAGTGTCTAGGTGCAGCCGACGTAGGACAGAACAAAGGAATTGTATCGGCAGCAGCCGATACTAGAAAGGTAACAACTGTATCAGCTAATCAGCCGATGGTAGAAGTATCGACCGACAGCTGTTACACGGGAACATCATAAACTCAAGGAAAACGGATGCTTAGCGGCTGAGCTAATAGCCGCCACTGAAGCATAGCCGCCGAGATGTATTAACTAAGCAGCAGATACACATGAACTAACAGGAATCCTTATACGAAAAGGGGCTTAAGGAGATTGCAATCAAGACGAGAACAATGTCTTGACGGTAGGGATATGAGCTCTAGGGTTATAGGATTAACTAACTGTCACATTTCTCCACTTAAAACATACACCCTATAATTTATCTTCTAACTGTAACACATGCATACAATATAAGGTACAAACAAGGCATTCATTCCCTAACATTTAACCTAGACCGCAAATCAAAGACTTTCACTCAAGATCACAACATAAAACTTGTAGATTTCGACCTAGGGTTTCAAACAAAACTGATTTTGCATTTTTATGAACTTCCTACGAAAATCTATGAAATGTAGAAGTTCATCGATTTGAAATACAGAAAGCTTTAGAAATTTTACAAAGAACACCCTAGAACTTTCTAAAACATAGCAATCAAGTCCCTGGTCTAGGAAAACGGATAACAAGAAGTTAACGACGATATCCCGGTAAAGGAATCGCCGGCATTAAGAAGATTCTGTAGGTCGGGGCAAACCTTGGTTATGGAAAAGAACGGACGGAAAGTGAAATCCCGTGGCGATAGGATCGGCGAAGAGAAAAACTCGACGACGACGAGACTTCATGGATGACGAAGGAGTTTGCCGGGAAGAGTTGTCGTGGGTGGAAGAGGGCCTGTTGTCTTGTATATGCACGCGCTTGCTGAATTGAGTCGAGCCGGACACTGGCAAAACACTTCCGCTTGCACTCACGAACGCGCCGGTTCAATTCCGCTCGGATCTTTGGGTCGTGTAACTCCGCCATCCCTTCCACCTACTGTGACATCATTTGCTTGTCGCTACAATTGCCTCTGCTGCTCTTCTACTCTCTTGTGCGTGCTTCTGCGGCACGCACGTCCGCTCTTCGCTACTCCGCTTGATGCCGGACCTGCTCTCTGTTCCGACCTTGTCGTGTCGCAGGTCCATCCGCGGCCGCCCTTGCCAAACTACCGTCGTGCGCGGCCTCACTGCCCTCTGTGCGGGTCCGCTCTGAGCTACTGCACTTCAGTTTAATCCGCGCACGCCTAAGCCGCGCGCGTTCCTTGATTCGCGTCGCGTCTTGCTTGCACCGCCCGTGTGTCGCGGCCGTCAACCCCACAGCTGTTGCCGCAGCTCCTTCCGCGCCACTGCCGGACTCATGGGCCCCGGTCTTGCTGTGCCGTTCCAGCGTCCGCACACGCGTTCCCGCGCTGCTCGCGCCCCCCTACAGCCTGCGTCGCTTGTGCGCCCACGTTCCTGTGCTCCAGCGCCAACGCCCACATACTCCTGCCCCAGCGCGTTCCTGCGCCGAGCTACAGCCAGAGCCGCCATCCTGCGCACGCTCGCCTCGTTCCTGGGCCGAGCCGCCACGCCTGGCGCCGCCCCGCCAGTCCGGCCTCGCTGCTGCCTCACGCGCTTGCCCGCACCGCCTGGCGCTGCTGGTCCGGCTCCGCTCGCCCAACGCCCCGCCTGGGCCCGCAGCTTGCGCCGCCCGCCTCCGCTCGGCCGCCTGCTCCCGCGCGCCGGCTACCGCAGCCGCCAGCCGTGCCGTCCCTCCTCCGTCTGGGCCGCCGCGCTCTGCTGTCTCGCCCCCGCCCGGGCCTGCCTGCGCGGCGCCCGCTCGCGCGTCCACCAGCCGCCGCTCGGGCCCGCTGCTCCCGCGCGCTGCCGCTCCGGCTTCCGCACGCCGCACGCCCGCGCCTGGGAGCCACGCCGCTCGGGCCCCGCTCGGGACCGCCGCCTGCGCCTGAGCCGCGCGCCCCGGCCTGCTCCTGTGGTGCTTGTGCTGATCCGATTGGAGGAGGAGAGAGAGAGAGGGAGAAAGAGGAAAAGAAACAAGGAGAGAAGAAGATAGGTGGCCGGGTAAAAGAAACAGGAAGGGCACCGGATAAGGGAGAGCAGAGAAGAAGGTCAAGCAGGATTCTCCAAGGGCGTATACGCAAAATCAGAGAATTGCAGGGGCCTAATTGTAAAACAAAATTTCCCGTTGATTTAAAACTCAAATGAAGAAATGCCCAAAACGAAAGTTGGAGAGTTTTTCAAACTCTACAACATTGCTTTAGGGCTCAAGTTCAAAAGCTCAAAACTTATATTTTTACACGTGAATCTTTGAATAAAAGTCGGAATTGAATTGCTTTTGTCCTAAAAGAGTAATTTTATAAAATTCAGGACTTAAATGCAAGCATTTATGACATGTCATGATGACGGGATAGAATCGTCATAATGATTGGATAGACATGTCATGATGACTTGCACTTTTACACTTTAGCCCTGAGTAACTTTGGAAATTACTTTTGTAAATCAAATATTTGCATAAAAGGACTTGTACTTTTATAAAATTGCATAAATACCCTTATTTTTACCACTTTACCCAAAATTTTTACATATTTCGACACGCGCATTTCCAATGCAACTTTTGAGTAAATATATATATTTTTACAAAACATAAAGTAAGAAAAACATACTTACAAAACCACCCTTTACTTATTTCAAAATTACCTTAATCCAAATACATTTTGCAAAAACAACCCTAGGTTTTTCTGTAATTACAAAAATACCCTTTTTACTTGTACTTTTAAATTTTCAAAAGTTTCCCATAAACACACATAAGCTTTATACAAACAAACACATATTTCACACTAACAAAATATTTGCCTAGCATTGCAAATACATGAACTGTCACACCGTTTTGGGCGTTCTATGTATCGTTGGAAAGCTAAGGAGATAAGCTTTCGAACCCAACTGATCCCATATCAAAATACGTTTGGAGTCGATGGGAATCGTCGAAACAACATGATGACCAGAATCTGTCTGGATGCAGCGACGCCAGTTTTTGGGCCCGAAGTCCTTGTACTCCCTAGGGTTGCTTGGCCACCCCCTTGGCCGCCCCCCCTAGCCTCTCTCTTCTATATACACAGCAGCTGCCATTAGGTTAGCAGGGGTTTTGCTTTTAGATCAATCTGTCTTGAACAGTCGCCGTCTTTCGGTTTGTAGAACCCCAACTTTCGAGCTTAATTGTTCATCTGCAGTTGTCACTTTAATTTGAGTGCTGCGTTTCTTTCGAGTTCTTGCTTGTGTTCTTCGTTTCGCAGGCAGGGATTAGCCTTCTCGGCGAGGTCAACCGGATTGTGACTACGGTTGATAACCAGAGGAGTTGTGGTGCTAAGATTGCGGGGTTCGAGTTGCTGACTTGAAGCCGAATCGGTGTGTCGCATTCCGACCAAAACGAGTTTTCCTTCACCTGACGGAAGATCGGGCACCCCCGTTCATATCAAGTGGTAGTCAGAGACTCAGGTTTACTGTCAGGTTTCACATCTATCTTTAGTTTCATCAATTTCGCCATTGTCCCACAGTCCACCAAAAAGCCCTAGAAAATTTTATGTTCGTGCTGTTTTCCCATCCCATTACCCTTTTAAGCCATTGCATATTTTGATATCGGAGTCCGCATCATTGAGTTTGTGTCCATAGTCGTGGTCTTGTTGCTGGTTTAGATCGAGTTCTTAGATTGGTTTGAGTTTTGCATCGTGTCACCATGTCCTTTTCCAGCCCGTCATCACGTCCGGTTCGGACTTGTCTCTGTCCAGTTTGGTATTTTGTTGATCTCTCGCATAAGAACTAGGATTTTTGTGTTCTAGTACTTTCTGGAAAGCTTGTGAAATTATCTACAACTTTATCAATTGTGAGAATTTCAGAAAACATAGTTATCTGTGGCTAATCTCTATTGGAAGTCAATCTGTTGGTGACCCAGAAATTTCTGAGTAGTCTGTATTTCGGGGTCAATATCTTCTACTTCCATTATCCAAAAGAGACTTTCCATATATTGCAAAGAAATAGAAAAGGAGGATCTACAACTTTCGTGTTGTAAGTTTTCGTGTTTGAGGTCTCTCAATTTGTCAAACAGCCTGTATAAGTTTGTGTAGCAAATCTGTAATTTACAGACAACAATTTTGTGATAGCGTGGAGTTGTCTCTTGCTCTTGTGGCACTTTTGAATAGAAAAAGAAAGAAAGAAAAAGGCAAGTGCATAAAAAAGAGCCGCACAAAAAAAAATAAAAAATATCAGAAGTGCTTGCATCCTTTTGTGTCCTTTGTGCTTGGTATATGTCGCTTGCTTGCTTAAACTAGTTGTAGGGACACGTTTAGGCCAGCAACATTGATAAGTACTTTGGATATTTATTAATTTTTGCTATCTGATTTTCAGTTGTGCTAATCCTTGCTACTAAACAAAGCCCCCCGAAGATCCACATATTACTTCAGATCAGTACACCTAGAGGATCTTGCAATCTTGGTACCACTTCCTCACAGGTATCACGAACCAGCCACCGGTTGTACCATCCTCTGCTTTGCATTGGTAAGAACACTTATAAGAGCTTGGTAAGACGTGTGAGATCGTATTTCCACCATCCACATCCACATATAGTAGTTGATAGGGATAACCTTTTGTGTTTTCTCTTGTCTACTTACTAACAATATCAGGAAACACTGAGATTGCTCAACAAGTGCTGAGTTCTCAAATGGAGAAAGTGGAGCAAAATCAATTCAACAATTTGTTCCAGACTTTCTTTGTCATGATGGAATGACGTTGCCGAGTCATCATTGATGGTGAGACTTGCAACAACCCTGCAAGTTTAGAGGTGGTCGAGAAGCTTGGTCTGACCACAAAGCCACATCCACATCCATACTACATGCAGTGGGTAAATTCTTACGATAAGATTGAATTTGCACATATTGAATTTAGCATTGGTTTTTACAAGAGCAGTGCTGATTTTGATATAGTACCCATGCAAGCATGTCATTTATTGCTAGGAACGCCATGGCTTAATATAAATAATGTGGTATATAAAAAGGTTGCAAATAGATATTCTTTCAACTACAATGGTAGCAAAATTACACTTAACTCTATGACCGCAACTGAAATTTTCGAAGCCGATCTTGACAGAGTAGAGAGAAGAAAGAATGAGCCTTTTAGAAAAGAATGAATTATTTCAGATGTTACAGTGCCTTCCTCTAAATCTGATTTTGTACAAATTAAAGATATCGCTTTGTCTTCTGTTGGACCTAATATTTTGCAACATGTATCTAAAACAGAAGACAAGGTGATAGAGAATGAACAGGTAATTGTCTCAGGTAAGAGCTCTCTTGATGTGCTGAAATTGTCCACCACTCATGCTATAATAGAGCAACATTTAGTGGACACCAAATCTGAATTGACTTTGTCACATGATAAATATCCTACTAATTTTTGTGATAAAGAAGAGTTGTGTGATAGTTCTATGTTTATCCCTGTGCCACAACTTGTGAAGGAAACTGATCCTTTTGTTTTGGAACCAAAGACTTATGCTAAAAATAAACATTTGATTCCAATTCCTACAGAAAAGGATGAAAGAAAATTGTTGTCTTCTTTAAATACTTTGGGTTATATAGAGTTTGATACTTTGTGTGCACTTAGTAGTTTGGAGGATAAATTTAAATGTGTTGGGTTGCCATGGTTATCTCGATGTACATATCACTTTATTGGCAATTATAATTGTAAAGGAGAGTACATGGTGCATCGTGTTTATATGTCTTCAAATCTGAAATCTCCTTTTGCTGTGCAACAATTTGAAGAAAAAGAGGGTTATTTTAAGACTAATCCTATCACGCAGAGTTCCTCTTGTTCTTCTTTGTTTGTTTTGTCACAACAGGTCCAATTTCAAGAAGGGGAGCAATGCAGGATCATGTCAAGCATGGGAACAACTACTTCCGCAAGCATCAGCGACTTTGAGTCGAGGACGACTCAAAACCAAGAAGTGGAGAATGATGAGGACATGACTAATACGCATATGACCAAGGCCCAAGCTAAGATAGAGTTCAAAGCCCAATCCACATTGAAGTCCAATTTATTCGCGAGTCCGGTTCGGACTGCAGGAGCAGGCCTCACGAAAACGGACGCCCAGGCCACATACGGGCTCCGTTTTGGGCGTTCTATGTATAGTTGGAAAGCTAAGGAGATAAGATTTCCAACCCAACTGATCCCATATCAAAATATGTTCGAAGTCGATGGGAATCGTCGAAACAACATGATGACTAGAATCTGTCTGGATGCAGCGACGCCAGTTTTTGGGCCCGAAGTCCTTGTACTCCCTAGGGTTGCTCGGCCACCCCCTTGGCCGCCCCCCTAGCCTCTCTCTTCTATATACACAGCAGCTGCCATTAGGTTAGCAGGGGTTTTGCTTTTAGATCAATCTGTCTTGAACAGTCGCCGTCTTTTGGTTTGTAGAACCCCAACTTTCGAGCTCAATCGTTCATCTGCAGTTGTCACTTTAATTTGAGTGCTGCGTTTCTTTCGAGTTCTTGCTTGTGTTCTTCATTTCGCAGGCAGGGATTAGCCTTCTCGGCGAGGTCAACTGGATTGTGACTACGGTTGATAACTAGAGGAGTTGTGGTGCTAAGATTGCGGGGTTCGAGTTGCTGATTTGAACCCGAATCGGTGTGTTGCATTCCGACCAAAATGAGTTTTCCTTCACCTGACGGAAGATCGGGCACCCCCGTTCATATCATTTTCCAATGCGGAGAGGGACTCGGAGTTGTCGGCCTCCTAACGATCAGTTGCCGAATTGTGTAGACCGAGTCGTGATCGGCTACGCAAGTCCTCAGATTGGAAAGAGTCCAACCCGAGCAAGGTTGTTGCAGCGCTAGACGGAGTTGCGTTGAAAATGGACTCCTCCTCGGTCCTCGCAGTGGAACCATGGGTTGACAAGTCATTGAGATTATCGACGAACTCGTCGAGGTCGCTATGAAAACTCGCTGCAAGAGTTTTTGGCTTCATGGCGTCGATGGTGAACCGATGAAAACTGCCCGCGCCGTCCGCGACGCAGACCCACGAGCCAAAAATGAACGTCGTGCCCTGAAGGGGCACAGCACTGGTGAATTTGGACAATGCCATCGAGTTCGCCGGTGGATCTTCGATGCGCACCCCTACCTGGCGCGCCAGCTGTCGGTGTTTTACCGCCTGCCCACCGAGGGGTATACCCGAGGTGGTAAGTTTTAGTAGGGTGATGCCGAGATCAGAAACTCGAAGGTGCAAGCAACACAAGGTTTAGACAGGTTCGAGCCGCGATGTGCGTAATACCCTATGTCCTGTTTGGTGGTTTGTATTGCCTTGGGTATTGATGTTGTGTTTTGAGGGGGTCCCTGCCCGCCCTTATATATCCGGATGGATAGGGTTACATGAATTCTAGTCTGACACTAGCCTAGGAACCATATTCGAGTACAACTCGAGTAGCTTCCTTCTGTATCAGCTAGTCTTACTTCGCATGCGAGTAGAGTATAACATGGATAAGGTATAGGACATGTCCTACCCCCTAATCCTATATGAACTACGTTATGTACACAGTCCCGTAGTCCCGGGTTTGACAATCCCTCCAAGTGGGGTTTCTCATAAAAGTTACTGCCATTTTGTACTTACAAATTTTTTTTGCAAAACTCCACGGTGGGCGCCTTTGTTGGTGTCAGACAAGTCGAAACCAAGCAAAAAATGTAAAGAGGGGGCCAAAGCTCAATGAAATAACCTTAGAGTGAGAGGGAGAGCAAGACAAATGAGCAAATAAGTAAATGGCTAAAAGTTCTCTCCTTCAAACCCTTGGGCTCTATTTATAGTGATGAGGAGGCGGTTGTTTCTATTTATTCCATTGGTAGGGCTAAATATTACAAATAGGTCCCTATATTTTATAACAAGATCCCTAATCATTGCAAATAGGTCTCTAGACTGCCAACTGAGCCTCTTTTATATACAAAAGGGGATCCCTAGTCTTAGTAGCCTAAGGCACACCCCAAACACTACTTTTGTACCATCCTTACCTCTAGGGAAGTTTTAAGGATTTTGTAGCCCTTACATAAGTTGAAAATTTACTGCCCCCTTCTCCTAGGGATGAATGATGTTCAGCAGAGGAAGGCTAGATTTCATTTTGAGGCTTTTTGGACCAAGTTGGAGGGCTTTCAGGAGGTTTTCGCAACTGAATGGGCATCTGAACTAGCCTCTCATTGTCCTTTTGACACCCTAGCAAGAAAATTCAAAGCAACCTTGAGATGTCAGCAAAGTTGGAGTCAAAAGAAAGTTGGGCATGTCAACTCACAGTTATCTTTAGCCAGGGAGATTCTCCATCAACTGGAAATAGCACAAGATTCACGAGGTCTCTTCAGGCTTGAGCTTTGGCTTAAAGACAAACTCAAGCCACACTGTTTGGCTCTTTCCTCCCTACAACGCATATAGCAATGAGCAGGTCTCGCATCAGTTGGCTCAGCGAGGGAGATGCCAATACACCTTGTTTCATGCATATGCTCGCCAACGGAAGAGGAAAAATTTTATTTGTAAACTCACAACCGATGATGGGACAGTTCTCACCAATCATGAAGAGAAAGAGCAGATTATGTTTGATTTTTACAACAATCTGCTGGGAACGAGCATTGATAGGGAAGTAACAGTTAACCTATCAGAACTAGACATGCCAAACATTGTTCTTACTGAATTGGATGCACCTTTTTCGGAAGAGGAAGTCTGGAAAATAATTAACTCCCTACCTTCAAACAAAGCTCCTGGTCCCAATGGCTCACAAGCAAATTCTATAAGGTATGCTGGCAGACCATAAAATTGGATATAATGGAGGCAATCTCAACTGTTTGGAGCAGAAAGTTTGCCAATTTTGAGTTACTCAATTCAGCCTTCATCACCCTTCTGCCCAAAAAAGAGGATGCCTCAAACATCAAGGACTATAGACCCATCAGCTTGGTGCACTCTTTTGCCAAACTCATAACAAAAATCCAAGCTAAACAGACTTGATGCTACATTAAATCAGTTGGTCTCTCCTAATCAGATTGCTTTCATCAAAGGACGTTTCATTCTAGACAACTTCATGCTGGTCCATCATACTACAAAATTCCTACACCAACAAAAATGAAGCTCGTATCCTCTTAAAGCTGGACATCAATAAGGCAGTTGATTCGGTGTCATGGCCTTTTCTTTTGGAAGTTCTTAAACGTTTGGGTTTTGGATCAGTTTGGTGTGATATTATAAGTGGATTGCTTGCCATTTCCTCTACTCAAGTGCTTTTGAATGGATCTCTAGGGGAGAAGATACAACATCAGCGTGGTCTAAGGAAAGGTGATCCATTGTCACCGATGCTTTTTATTCTAGTCATGGATGTGTTATGCCCCTTGGCGAAGAAAGCTGTAGATGAACAACTATTGCAGCCACTTGCCAGGAGAGCCTTGCAGCACAAGATCTCCTTGTATGCAGATGATGTAGTTATATTCTTGAGACCATCAGCAAGTGACATTGAAATCACTTTGGATATCCTGCAGCTCTTTGGAAGTGCATGTGGCCTTACAACAAACTTACAGAAAAGCAGTGTTCTTGCTATAAGATGTAATGAGGAGGACAAAGCAACTTTACAGGAAGCTTTGCCTTGCCAGCTCTCTGACTTCCCTTGCAAGTACCTAGGGGTCCCCCTTTCTCCTCATAAGCTAACCAAAGAACAGGTTCCGCCCATCATTGACAAAATTGTAGACAGACTCACAAGTTGGAAGGCTGATCTGCTTACTAAAGCTGGAAGAATGGTCTTGGTTCGATTTGTTCTCACCTCCATTTTGATCTACATCATCATGGCAATTGATCTTCCCCCGTGGGCATTGAAGGCAATTGATAAGATAAGAAGGTGTTTCCTGTGGAAAGGAAGAAGAGATGTTAGGGGGGGACACTATTTGCTAGCTTAGCCAAAGGTCGCCAGACCACTGAATTTTGGGGGCCTCGGTATCTGTAATATTCAAAACTTGGGGTATCTCTGAAGCTCAGGTGGTTGTGGCTACATAAAACAGAACCTGACAAAGCATGGGCTTTCTTCCCCATCCAAGCTTAGTCCCGAAGTCTAAGCCTTCTTAGCTATGGCTGTTGAGACAGTAGTGGGTAATGGGAAAAACACTCGTTTCTGGAAAGATAAATGGCTACTCGGCCAGAGCTTAGAATAGGACCTGCCACATTTGTTTAGTTCTATAGCAGCCAGAGCAAAGAAAAGGTCAGTCTATGATGCTATCACTGATGAAAGATGGATCTCAGATATAAAAGGTTGCATTGAATGTGCCTATCCTGATTGAATACCTACACCTTTGGGAACTTCTCTTAAATTCTCAGCTTCTGCTTTATACTCTACTAAATCAGCTTATGAGGTCTTGTTTATTGGAGCCACCTGTTTTAAACCTTGAGAAAAGATTTGGAGGAGCTGCCCCAGGGAAGTGCAAGTTCTTTATGTGGACAGCAGCTCACAATAGATGTTGGACAGCTGACAGGCTAGCACGCCAGGTCTTAACCATCCACCAAAGTGTCCACTCCGTGATTAGGTTGGTGAAATAATAGACCACCTACTGGTCTCATTTGTTTTCACCCGGCAAACATGGTTTAGCATTCTGCAACCTTTTGGGCTGCAAGCCATTTGCTCCACAGTTGGATGATCTGATTTTTGTGGATTGGTGGGAGGGAGTGAGCAGCAGGTTTTTTGGTCAAGCCAAAAAGGGGTTCAACTCCATCATTTTCCTGGGAGCTTGGCTAATCTGGAAGCATCGGAATTCTTATGACGTTTGGGCTGCAAGCCGTTGCGAAAAAGGTGCATTTGATGGAGGGATCCCTAACGTAACTCGGGTCATCTCGGCCTTTATTAGGGAGGAAGCACAGCAGTGGTCAGTAGCAGCAGGGGCTCGAGGAGTGTCTTATCTCCTTACCCTGGCTCCTACATGCTATTGATCTTGTGGTCTGGTCCTGCCTCAGGTTTTTCTTTAGAGACGGCTTAGAGTGTCCTCTAAAGGTGTGGTGTGTTACAGGCCCTTCAATCCTATAATAGTTTTTGTTTTGTTTTGGGGCTTTTTATCCCCTGTTATTCTTCTTAATATATTGATGCACAATTCTCCTGCATGTTTGAGAAAAAAACGCTCGAATGCTAAATACATGACACAAATATGCTTACTATGCTATTTCATCTTATTTATGCGGACAAGAATAAACAATGCTTCTAGTTATGAGGTGGTTCCATTTTTCGGCATGGCCTTCCCCTGCAAGAAGTGCTGAAACAATATGAATCCCTGTCGCGGTCTGTGGAGAGGAACCTCATGCCCTGCGCCACGAATGGTCACCAAGGTCAGGCCCTTGTACACTTGACTCCATCCGCCAACCTATTCGAAACCAATCAGAACAAAAGAAGGATTAAACACAACGTCAGTTGTTGCCTTTTAGGATATATGCGGATACTTGAACGATTTGGATATGACAATTGACAATCAATGTGACCTACTAATTACAATTCAGAAATGTCCGCCATGAGGTTCATATGAGGAAGCCAAGTTGAGTGGAATGAAGCTGACCTGCTTGTTATCATACCACGGGTACCAGCTCGTGGTAGTTGGAAGGCCCAGAGCATCGATGGAGTATCTTGTTGATGTCAAGGGGATTACTGCGTCAGTATCTCCGCTGCGAAATAAATGAAGGACCAAATCATTCTCTTAGATTTTGTAGCTAAGGCAGCCAAGCAAAATTCAGCATAACTGTGGCCATTTGAGTGCAGAAGATGACAGATCGCTATGTTTTTCTGCCCACACCTCTCGGTCCAAAATCAAACATACAGGCGAGTGTGCAATGTGCTATACCTACTGGCATGGACTATAGCCTATCCACGCGTCCAAGGGGAAAAAATTGGTTCGAGTAGTTGAATTCAAAAGCATTTTTAATTTGTTTCACTTTCGAACATGATTTTCTCGCCATAATCTTCTTGATGACAACTGACAGGATGACAGTGCCGCTCAATTCAACTAGAGATGATTTCTTAATAGATGCCGAAATTTTCCGCATGGATGACAATAATTTCGCAAGCGTCACAGGGGCGGACAAGGAGCTGTGCAGCAAGAGACAACGGGTTGTTCCATCTGTGACCTCATGGTAGTACTCAGGAAAATGGCGGGTCAACAATGGAATCTTCTGCGGATGACACAATGCAAAAACTACATCACCTGCTAACGTGATTATTCATTCCGATCAATTCTGCTGAAGCATGATGCACACAATATCAATGCTTTTAAATATTCTGTCTGTTCTTACATATATGATGTTTATTTTCTCAAAAAATTAAGTATATGATGTTTATAACAAGCAAATTTGTTCAATTTGTTGTATATACTGCACATCATACATTTAAAGGTTGAGCTAGTATATGTACGCAATTTATAACTTTATAGGAAACTGTTAAGTTTCGGTAAGAATTGCAAGAAAAAAAAATGTGATCCGAATCCGAATTTAGCATGCGTGCAAGGTCTAAAATCTCGATAATAAGAAGGAAATAGCGCATCTAGCTAGATTTAAGCAAACCAAGGTGCAACGAACAACTGACCTGAAGACCCATATCCTAAGGCCAGCTGCAATCAGCTCCTGGTAGATAGGAAGCATGGATCTTGGTGAATCTCCCCAGTGATCATTCAACGTGTCGCTGCGGACCATGGAACAAGACGAATAAGCATATTCGACCATACATGCATGAACCCCACTACTTAGACCTCATAACTTCCATGGAAGAATTAAATCTATCACAATCTGGCACATGATGGGTTCATTAATTTGGTCATCAAGACAAGTAGGAACCTGCAGGTGACCCAAGTGTAGTTTATGCCAGTGACGTTGGCGTGGAGGGCCCTCTGCACCTCGGGCCGGTTGTAGTAGACCGTTGAGTGGCTTTCGGTGCACGGGTCATACGATCCCCTCATCCATGGCTGTAAGCGCACGCACCCGGCCGGCCGCATCATATGCGTAGACGGTCAAGATCGATGATCAGTGAACACAAAGGAAAGGGGGGAAAAAGACTGTTTGAGCATGGGAAGATACACCCTCGCGTTACTCACTCTCCGTCTCTTGGTTGCCGCCGCCGCCGCTGACGATGATGTCTGGTTGCACAGGGGCGTGTAGATGCTGTACATGTCGATGTCGCCCTGCTCCGTGGCGGCAACGTCCTGGGCGGCGTTGCACGCCGGCGAGGGGTGTATGATGGAGTCGTCCAGGCAGGTGGCCCGCAGGAGTTGGTACGTGGCGTCGGAGATGAGGCCGTGGTTCCACCACGACTCGAACATGCCGGCGTAGTCGGTGTGGTCGTTGGTCACCGCGTTCCCGACCTGCAAAAGATTTCAGGTGGGTGTGGTACGGTGTTCTTCTTCCAGACAGAAAAAAAGAACACGATGGATTGATGCGGCGTTGGGAGCAAAGTACCATGAAGCCTTTGAAGTTTACGATGGGTTTCGCGATGCCGATGTTGTTCCGGTACACAAGTTGGGACAGCTGCGGAACGTAGTGCCCTGCCGATTTTATTCATTTTTTGCAATGATATTTTCGTGACTGAAAGTGGTAGTAAAGCATACACGAGGACACAGGGTAAAATGAAGAGAGCAAGCAAGCACTGCTACTACATGCACCTGCGTAGCTCTCCCCGGCGATGTAGAAATCCTGGTGCTTGTACTGCGGGAACCTCTCGAACCATTTCACCAGGAAAGCGTAGGAATCATGAGCTGCGATGACATTTTCGCATGGTGCTGAAGCCACGGATCGAGCAACATAATATTGTGGAAGCAAAGGCATCGCCAAGTGCGTGAAAACGTACCTGTTCTGTTGTCGCCGGAGGTGTAGAGGTCGGAGCTGGTGTTGGTGTACGAGAACCCCACGCCGGCCGGCGAGTCCAGAAACAGGATGTTCGCCGCTGCAGCCATTCACAGTTCAATCTCAGTACCATCAGTTCATTACCTGTAGCGACAAGGCAAGTTTTCAGATGGCAGCAAGGTAGCAGACCTCTGTTCCAGCGGAACTTGTTGAGGAAGAGCGTCGCGCCGTCCGGCCGGATGCGGAACGCGCCGAGCTCCTCCGACGCGCCGTAGGCCACCGACGAGCATCCTGGCCCACCGTTTAGCCACAGCACCAGCGGCGCCGGCTGGGCCTCAGGGGGCACCTCCTGCAGCCAATAGAACAGCGCCCGTCCGGCGAGCTCATCGACAGTGACGTACCCTGAGTACATCGGGAAGTCCACGGCCGGTTGCCCCGGCAGCCGCTCGATGCGGTCATCAGCAGCAGCGCTACTGCTCACCGCCGCCGCCCGCCATGCCGATGCCAGGAGCACGGCAAGGAGTACTGGAGCTACGGCCATTAGAACTTTCTGAAGTACAAATTTGTATTGCAGTTTGTGACACTTTGGCGTAGTAGAAATGTGGAAGTACAGCGAGTATATAAATAGAGGAGCTTCATGCCATTGTTTGGTTTGGACCGCACGCTCTCCTACTACTAAATTTCAGTTTATTGGTCAAAATTTGACTAGGACAACAAAAAACTAAAGAGTGAGATCGTGACATCTTGTAGTAGTTACAGGGTTGTCGTCAGAGAAATCCATCAAAGAAAAGAACAAGAAATGTGTAGCGATGCTTGCCAAGTTGGAAACCTTGCTATCCAGCTAGTTTTTCTGCAACACTCGGATAGTGTTAGGGGGTCAAAATGAGATTCTAGGCTTGAGCAAGTCGAAGGTTCCATGCTCCAAATCTTGAGCAGAATATGAACTTGTGTTTCTTGCACGTGTTGGTCTCTCCGCAAAATTCGTCGCATATAACTTTGTGAGGCCAGCCTGCATTCTTCTTTCAGTAATTTCGCCCGTACGAAGTGCTTAAAGAATACATGTTTTTTCCTTTTACGATTTCAGTAAATATAATACACTTTTTCCATAAGAGCCTTTGTTTTCTTTCAGTACTTTTACAAGTTAAAATCTCATCACTTTAATACACGTGTGTAAACCACATCGATAATATCAAGAGTCTTGTGTAAACCACGTATAGGGGGTTGTACGTGCGTGCAGAGTTTTTTTTTTCTCTTTTTGTAACAACAAACATGTGGGGATTTTTCATGTTTCGATCTCAATGGTTGTAACTTGATCCTATATGAAAGACGGATGGTATATGTTTTTCTTTTTCTCTAATTAACTTGATAATTTCTTAAGAGTATGGGATTATTATAAAATTATAGAATAATATAATTTCTTTATGCAACCAAGGATTTCATAAATTTAACAACCCTGCTAAGCGGTACAATTTTTTTCCTATGAATTATTTGCACTTTGTAAAAAAAAGCTAGAAAGAGTGATATAGGCATGTAAATTCTAGCGAACATCCCCTTGTGCAGTTTTTGAAACCATAATCTCTTTGCCAAAATATGGATCACACTCAATTAGTTGGTCAAATCTAATTGTTCTTTCAGTTGCAGACAATGAAAGGGCTATCTATAGAGAATTCATCACTCTCAAGATTTACGTGGAGTCCAACAAAATTTGATTTTTCATTTAATTATTTTTTGATTTACTATGATTTTTTAAAGATTCATCTAAAATAATTATAAAAGAAAAGGAGCAAAACCATTGGGAGAAACCAGTCAGGAAGGTCATGTGTCTGGTATCGCGAGTTCAAGGAGTCCGGACTGTTTTATTGTCTAGAGAGAAGACACGGATTGTCCCAAAGTTCAGAAAGGTAAAAAAAGTTTAGAAAGGTAAAAAGACTTGCCGAAGCAGTAACTGAGCTTCTGAATGGGCCAAATAGGCCTTGCCCTGACTCTCTGCTGCAGGCCTGCCTAGTCCCATGCCATCGGCCAAACGGTTCCCCAGCGACGGGCCGACGCCAATGTTGTCCATAGTTTCTCCCTCAAGAACAGAGCACTAACGGCCCTCCCGGGTCACTAGCTGATGCGACGAGGTGGATGAATGAAAGTTGGGTGGCGTCCGTCACCGATGGTGGTTGGGTTGGTTACTGATTTCGTCCGGCACCGAGTGTTCGTCCTGGTGCTGACACGTGAACAGATCAATCAAAAATCAGGAACACGAACCAGAGAAATATAATGTACTGTAGTAAGAAGCCTACCCATTTCAACTAAATTTCTTTGCACAAATCTTCTCTCATCCGCTAATTTTGATTCTCATTTCTAATATGTTTAATCACTTTGATACAAACCGAAAAAGAAATTCTAGTCAATTGAGGAAGTCAACTTAATCCGTTTCACCAACACCATCTGAACAGGTCGGCTCCTTACTCTGAACTCTGAACTTCGAAAGGTTAGGTGCTGGAGTCATCCCCTCACTTGCAGTGAGACACCGCCATTCCAGTCGTGCAAACATATTCAAACCTTAAAAAAGCTTGGATTTATTTGGTACCGTATTCCCTCACCCTCCGTAGTTGTTTGAATCTCCAGTCTTATTCAAACAAGATAAACATATGTATGTATGTCTACAAAGGCAACCAATCTGTGGAGTATAAACTCTTTTCTTATCAGGAGACAGAAGCTCTCATTACGGATATGTCACAACGACGAGAGTAATAAGTCCTGTTTGGATGCTCTAACTAATAGTTAGCTAGCTAATTTTAGCTATTATGGATCCAAACGGGTCAACTAATGGACTAGCTAATGATATTCCAGCTAATTGAAATAGTATTATCTCATTAGCTGGTTGAACCCAGCTAATCCTAACTAAAAACGTTAAAAGGCTGTATTACCCTCAACCCTTCCGTTAAATTCTCAAACACAGGAGTACCATGTAGCAATTAGTTGGTGGATCCAAACACACCCAGCTAATAGCTAGTTAGCTAATCTTTAGCTAGCTAAAAGAGACTTTTATCAATTAGCTAGTTAATCATTAGTTGGAAAGAATCCAAATAGGGCCATAGACAGACCGAAACAAAAGCACATTTACAAGATGTACTTCCATTTCATACCAATTTACAATCAGTCAAGCTTTCTTGAATTTGAAGGAAGAAGGAAGAATTACAATAGCCACTGTCGGCAAAAAATATACAATCAGTAAAAAAATTTAAAAAGTTGTGGGCTGACCATAAACAGTTAATGCAATCCTTTAGTCCTAAAAAATCCAATATCTCAGCCCACAAACACAAAAACAAAATCCAATCCTTCTGTTTTTGAGCAATATCCAGTAGATAGGCAGAAGCCCAAAGCTTCCAAAATTCTAGTGAATGGGAAAAAAAATGGTCAAAGCCAGAGCACGGCACGCAATAGTGCCAAGAGCAAAAGCAGGTGAGGGAAAAGAAAACTCAAGCCTTGAGAAGTATTGTCGATAGCATAACGGGATGAGCTTTAAATATCTGAAGTTTTAGTGGACCTAATGTTTCCCTGACAACATCTGAAAATCCACAAAAAAATGGGTAATATATTAGAAGTAAAGTTAAATGTGGATGAATTGGAAGGTGAGGTAATAAATTTTGATACTGAAGTAAAGTTAAATGTATGGGTTTCTTACTACAACCAACTAAAATTGTAGGCTGAGAAATGGAAAGGACAAATGTGAGATGAGGTGAGCCAGTAAAATAGATTATTGGTTCGTCAGCTGCCTACATATTCTGCAATAATCAGCGAGGTTGAAAAACGTACTAAACTGACTTTATTAAAACAAATGTGCCATATGACTTTAGAAAAAAAATCTCATTACTAAATTGAAGGTGTGTTATGAATCTGTTAGTTTCAACACAGTTCCTTGTCTTCTTACAAAACAAAACGAATAGTTACCAGCAGCTAGAAAGAAAGAAACACAACAAATATGGGGGGCCTGAAAAAGAATGAATGGCTACGGCGGGGACCAGCTTGTCACCTCAATTTAGTCTTCACCCCCAGGCTACGGCGGGGACCAGCTTGTCACCTCAATTTAGTCTTCACCCCCAGCAAACGCATCAAGGACTCCACATAAATTCCACCACTGTGTTGGGGACCTCCTAATGAGCGGCAATCTACGTGAAGCTCCCTTTCAAATTAAGTTGAGACATAAGCCCAGGAAAATTCAACATTACCTTAATCAGCACTGACTAAGAAAATAAAGTTAATGTCCTTTTGTACTCACCGTGGAGGTACAGTTACCATCTCTGTCTTCATTCTTATCTTCACTTTCAAAACCATCAAGTTGTTCTATTATTCTCCAATGCTTATGGGCAAAATCACAAACGGCAGATGCAGAAGTTGATGATTCTACATTTTTGTTCTTAATAAGCTCTTCTTTAAATTCACCATCTTGGCCATTAATAGCTTGATGGAATGGAGTGTTCGAAGCTGCTACATTTTCAGATTCATTTTCACAGGCTGAATCAAGTGGCAACCAGGCCATTTCACATTGAGACTCTTGATCTGAAATACTAACAGTCTGCTGTCTGACTTCTTCCATGGAGTCATCTTCAGCTAGCTTCTTCTTGTGCTGAATGGCTAGATTTTCTGTTTCTTGCCATTTGTCAAGGATGCCTTCAGGTAGCCTGTTAATAACGCAATTAACTGATAGTTCTGTTGTGCTTTGTTCTTGTTTGATCTCCTTCCTCTGTTCATCTCCAAGACCATGGTGGGATGAATCATCTGAAGACGATACCTCTGGAATCTCAAAATCACTCTCAGCTCCGTTAACTACTATTTCTGCAGTATCATGCTTGTCAATAAATTCCAAAATTTCCAATGAACTTAAAACTGACAGTTCCTTTCTGTCTGCAACAAATTCGTCACCATATGGCACATCGAGTAATTTTGCAGTATAAAGTGAGGTGCTGAACTCTCTGGTATTAAGATCTTCGAGAAAACAATCAAATGGAGGTTCCATTACCTGCTGATGCTTCTCTGAACAACCATCCAATTCAGCAAATGCTTTTAGCTCCTCCTTGTTTGTCTCAAACATCATCACTTCTGTTACAATTTTCTCCTCATCGGCATTCTCTTTGTCGTCGATACAGATTCCGGGTGAAGCAATCATTGACATGTGCCGAGATTCTTCAGAGAATCCATCTTCAAACACCTCTTTTATCTCATGAGTTCCAACACAAACTTCTGACGGGCCAGAATCACCAGCTTGCTCTGTAACACGCTTCACTGCTCTCTCCTCCCGTTGGTCTTCCCCGGGAGGTTCACCGGCATCGCTGCCGCATTCCGTGCGACGATGATCATTTCCTTTGCTCCACAGGGATGACACGAAATAGACTAGGGTGAACCAGCCGAAACACACGAGAAAGGCAAGCACGGCGAAGAATAGCACCGGAAGGATCAGCAGATAAGGCAACAGCGAGAAGCGAGCCGGCAACCGGAGAGGCGAGAATGCCCAGACCTGGCGCGGGACGTGGTAGTGGACGTGGAAATGGCCGCAGCCTGCGCCTCCCTTTCCTCCTCTGCGCGCTGCTCTGCACGCCCATCTCCTCCTACCATTGCTCAAGCTCAAAGCCATGAGATGCTAGAGAAGCAGTTCGAGAAAAAGATTCTAGAGAAGCAACCCGTGTCCGCAAAGGGAGAAGATTCTATGATTGGCCTGAGTTCTTTCTGTCTGCTAATCGCTTGCTTTTGTGCAACGCCGAAAGCCGGAAAATCGATCCCGGTAAAGGGCAGACGGCTTCTTTTCGTGTTTGATTATGCAATAGTTTGAAATTTTGGGGGTGTTGCGGTCGTTCAGATGGAGGTGGAGGTGGAGCCCGCCAAGAAGCATTCAAGCTGTTTACCGGTGGTGTGCCTAGAGGGGGGATGAGGTGTCGTCAAAAGCTAACACATCAATCCAGTCTCTGGATTTCGATGGATCATGTCATGACTGGTTCAGGTAAAGTTGGGTCATGGATGCTTATCGGCAGCAAGTGTGTTCGGAAAGAAATGAAGGTGAGGGAATCCATCACTAGGATCAGATCCTAGTGTCGCCACTAACGCCAATAACTTAAAAAGGTGTTTATCATAAGTTTGGTATTTGTCAACTTTTGTTTACATTCAGAAACGGAAAGTAGGAACATTGTCATCACCTCACGTGAGCCAATTCAGCGAACGGAAACTCTGGGACAGGTGCCAGAGAACATGCTGCATATTTGCGACAATAGTCAGGGCATTAAAAACTCTTCATCTTTCACGTTGAATACGATTTCAGGCAGCTATCAAATAGCAAGAAAATTTATAATTGATGTTGGTGGGATAAAGTACTGATTCAGGATATTGTTTTATTAGAAATTTAATAGGGCAAATTTTCAGTTCTATTTGTCATATTTTTCTTTTAAGGGATTCTAAATCTTTTTTATTAAGAGTCATCAAAACTTGTAAAAAATACTTTTTTAATTACTTCAATGTAAAATTATAAAAGTCTAGCTTGAAAAAACCTTTTATAAAATTCTAGTGTGATGATGGACCTGAGAAACTAGTGTTGGTTTTGTAATCAATACTAAGATATTTTAAGCTTTATACTGTAATTCATTCATAAAACTAGTGTACGTGCGTGTTTGTAAGCGTCTGTACTGTATTTTTCCATAAAATAAGTTGTACAGGAAAACCTTGATATGATTAGTATATCTTTCACTAATGCCTATAACTTCGTGGTTCTAGTACTCTAAATATCTATATGAAGACATCTAGATATTAAAATATTTTATTATAAAGAAATCTATTTTAGATGCATGCATACATAGCACGTCCCTGTGTCTCAGTTGGTTTTGGAGGCATGGCCTCCCAACACTTGTGGATGCAAGTCGCCGGGATGGAGATGATACAAAAAATAAGACTTTCAGTTTTAAATTAATCTGAAGATAAATCATGACCATGACGAAAATTGCATACAGAAAACGAACATATCTAAACATGCTCATCAAGTGATTTAAGATATAACATTGCAGCAGCAAGATCAACCCTAACCAGATCATACTAGGTACGAAAGATATAGTTAGGGATAGAAAACTGTACATTTCTTGCCTGACCGGAATAACTGGGTAAAGAAGACGACGGCGACGATCAGCACCTCTGCGCGCTTGACGATGCCAAGTCGCGCCCCACTGACGAGGAGGAAGACGAGCCGTGGCGACGAGAAGGTAGAGGACGATGATGTGGAAGCGTTCTAGCAGTCACGGAGAGCGCTTCCCAAAAACTTTATTCGCTCTCTCCCGGTGCAGGATCGCTGAGGACGAGGTTTCGGAGACCTGCTCTCCCGATCGTCGATGCATGCCGACGAATGGGATGAAGTAGCGTACGCAGCGGCGCAGCAAGCAGGTTGAGGCGTGTTGTGCGTCTTCTGTCTGTCAATTTTCCTTCAGCACCCACCTCTAGGGTTTTTGGCGTCCCAAAAACCGAGTCAGTTACGAGTCCCAAAATTCCACGTGTGAAATCCGTAACAGATTCGAAGTGACAAAACAAATCTACAAAAGAAAGCCGCGTGCCCGCAAGGATTGGACCGACCGGATTTTGGCAGACCATTCACGCGCGCCCGAAGCCCGAGCCGAGCCCGGCGATGCGAGGCGAGCGAGCGCACGCGTGTGTTCTTTTTTCTTCCTCTCACCCACACTTGTAAGAGCATGGAGAGCATCCAACTATTTAAGTTGGGTTTCCTCCACCTCCACTAGCAAGGTGGCACTAACTTGTTGTCATGCACCTTTGCACTAATGGGCCTTTGAAATTTTATTGGAATTATTTGGATTTACATGGTAGGTCTTTACACTAATGGGCCCAAATATTCCAACAATCCCCCACCAGATCTCAAAGTCTCATTATGACTTTGCCTCAACCCACTGTTGTTTGATATACCAGTGTTTCAATGGAGACTGTTAAGTTGAAATTCCATCTACAACAACAAGTTACACTCATTCACAACTTGAACAATGGACTAAGTCTTGAATTGCAAGTTTTGTGAGAGTGAGTTTCACTTACAGTCAAACTGATATTTGACCTCCAGTAGGCTACTTCGCGGTTGGATCATATAGGTCGTACTCCCTAGTTTTTTCATGAGATTAATAGAGATCATCCAAATCTCACAGACTGCGACCGTTCAACAGTCTAACTCACATAGGTGTATTCTTTCAAGAACGTTCTGAAGGATAATGTCTTTGCTAATTAAAGCCAACAGAATACATTAAGGCCAATGCCAACTTGCCATGCAGTAATCAAGAGTATTGCATCCTTCTCGAGTGAGTTAAAAGGTTACTCTCATGCTAACCTCTAGCTTGTTCTTCCCAGATCCTAATTCACGGGATCTCCAATCACATAGGTTGGGTTACCACTAGGGAATAGCTAATACAGGTCTCAGACCCATCTCCTTGGATGCAATGTCTATCATATTGGTCTCAGACCCATCTCCTTGGATGCAATGTCTATCATATTGCGTGATAGCCCCTTGGTGAACGGATCAGCCAGATTTTTCTCAGTGTGGACATAACCCACAGTGGTAACTCCGGAGTTTCTCATTTTTCTGACTGATTTTAACCGTCTCTTGATATGTTTTGAAGACTTCATATTATCCTTTGAACTGTCTACCTTGGCAATCACCGTTTGATTGTCATAGTTCATCATTATTGCCGGCAATGGTTTCTCAACAATAGGCAAGTCCATCAAGAGCTCACGAAACCAATCGGCTTCCACTGTAGCTGTATCTAGTGCTGTGAGTTCTGCCTCCATGGTAGACCTCATCAGGATTGTCTGTTTGCATGATCTCCATGAAGCAGTAGCACCGCCATGAGTGAAAATGTATCCACTAGTGGCATACAGCTCATCTAGATCCGATATCCAATTAGCATCACTGTATCCTTCTAGTACTGCAGGAAAACCGGAATACTGAATCCCGTATTCCATAGTACCCACCAAGTAGCGCATTACGCGCTCAAGCGCACGCCAATGATCATCTCCCGGATTACTAGTAAACCGGCTCAACTTGCTAACAGCAAAAGAGATGTCAGGCCTCGTTGCACTCGCAAGATACATGAGTGAGCTAATAATCTGTGAATATCTCAATTGGTCTCTGCCAATTCTTCTCCTCTTTCGAGGGATCAAGCTCGGATCATAAGGAGTTGGAGCAGATTTGATATCCTTATAGCCAAAGCGATTCAACATTTTCTCCACATACTGGAATTGTGAAAGAGTAATCCCATTCTCTCCCTCGATCAGCTTAATGTTGAGAATAACATCAGCCTCACCAAGATCTTTCTTATCAAAGTTTTGACACAAGAATGTCTTGACCTCGTTGATTACATCAAGACTAGTGCCAAAGATCAGTATGTCATCGACATACAAACACAATATAACTCCTTGACCCCCATCATAGCGGTAATACACACATCGATCAGCCTCATTGACACTAAAGCCTGCTGATATGAGTGTCAAGTTGAATTTCTTATGCCATTGCTTAGGTGCTTGCTTCAGCCCATACAAAGATTTATGCAACTTGCACACCTTGTCCTCATGACCCTCTACTACAAACCCATCAGGCTGTGTCATATAGATTTCCTCTTCCAGCTCTCCGTTGAGGAAAGCTGTCTTAACATCCATCTGATGGATGAGAAGACCAGGCAAGGCAGCCAGGGAGAGTAGAACACGAATAGTGGTCAATCTCGCAACAGGTGAGTATAAAGAAATCTTCACCTTCTTTCTGGGTGTAACCCTTAGCCACAAGTTGAGCCTTATACTTGTCAATAGTACCACCAGACTTAAGCTTCTTCTTGAACACCCACTTGCAACCCACAGGTTTGCAACCATACGATCTTTCAACCAGCTCCCAAGTTCCATTGGAGAGAATAGAGTCCATCTCGCTACGGATAGCTTCTTTCCAATCATCCGCATCAGGAGATGAGAATGCCTCAGTGATTGTTTTGGGAGAATCATCTATGAGATAAATAGTGAAATCATCACCAAAAGACTTTGCAGTCCTTTGCCTCTTGCTCCTCCTAGGAGCATCACTGTGAATCTCCTCATGTTTAGATTCAAGTGTGTGTTCATCATGCTCAGAAAAATCAACAGATTCAGGAGTTGTATTCACTATTTCATTCAGAGGTAATGAAGATATAACATGCAAGTCTTTCATAGGAAAAATATTCTCAAAGAAAGTAGCATCACGAGACTCAAGAAGTGAATTTAACTACTAGAAATCTATAAGCAATGCTATGATGCGCATAAGCCAAAAAGATACAATCAACAGTTTTAGGTCCCAACTTGCGCTTCTTGTTGATTGGCACATTCAACTTGGCCAAACAACCCCATGTGCGCAAGTAAGAGAGTAAAGATCTTCTCCCAATCCACTCCTCGTAGGAGTCTTTTCCTTATTCTTCATGGGAACTCTATTCAGGACATGACATGCAGTCAATATTGCCTCCCCCCACCATGCCTTAGATAATCCAGCGGTGTCTATTATGGCGTTAACCAAGTCAGACAACGTGCGATTCTTCCTTTCGGCAACCCCGTTTGATTGGGGTCAATAGGGAGGCGTCCTCTCATGAACAATGTCGTGTTCCGCACAGAATAAGTCAAAATCGTTAGAGAAATATGCATCTCCTCCATCGGACTTAAGTCATTTGATCTTTTTTCTCAAGTTGGGTTTCTACTTCAGCCTTATAGATTTTAAAGCAGTTAAGAGCCTCATCTTTCGTTTTCAATAAGTACACATAGCAAAATCTAGTTGCATCGTCAATCAAGGACATGAAATATCTTTTTCCACCTTCTGTTAACACGCCATTCATCTCACAGATATCTCAATGGATGAGTTCTAGAGGCGCCAAATGTCTCTCCTCTGCCACCTTGTGAGGTTTTCGAGGTTGCTTAGATTGCACACAACTATGGCACTTAGAACCTTTGGCAATGGAAAAATTCAGAATTAAACTCATGGTGGAAAGTCGAAGCATAGAGCCAAAATTTAGATGACATAAACGCGAGTGCCAAACAGATGCATCGCTTTCATTTATACCATCAGAAATTAAGTTCACAGACTTATTACAATAATCTGAAACTGAAAAATGGAACAAGCCTCCGCACTCATAGCCTTTACCGATAAATTGTCCACACTTAGACATGACAAATTTATTGGACTCAATCACCATTCCTACACAAAAGGGAGCCACTAACTAGATTCTTGCCGATAGTAGGGACATGCTGCACGTTCTTCAGCTGCACGATCTTTCTCAAAGTTAGCTTCAGATCGACCGTGCCAACACCACGAATAGTAGCATGCGACCCGTTGCCCATCATCACGGTAGAATCCCGAGTGGTCTGGTAAGAAGAAACAAGGTAGCATCAGAACACACATGAACATTTGCACCAGTATCAAACCACCAACTAGTAGATTGAAATACTGGAAAAACTGAAGGTAAAGAATTATACCCACTGGTTTCCACTCCAGCCATGGTGACCGTATTCGTAGTCTTCTGCTCAGGTCAAGGCTTCCTTCCTTTGTGGTGTGGGCACTTCTTTGCCTAATGATCAATAGATCCACACACAAAATAGCCTTGACCTTCCTTGAACTTCTTCTTCTTGAAAGTAGTGGTAGGCTGCGGTTGGTCTTCTTTCCCTTGCCCTTGCCTTTGCCGTGAGACTTCTGCACCATGTTGGCAGTAGTCTGGACCTTAGTAGCCTTAGATCGCCCATTCATGGTCCGAGCTTTTTTCTCAACATCAAGGGATGCTATCAGATTAGACACTGATATCTCCATCCTCTTATGTTTGAGAGTAGTGGCGAAATCCCTCCATGAAGGAGGCAACTTGGCAATGATGCCACCAACCACAAACTTGTCGGGTAGGTTGATCTTGAGGTGCTCAAGCTCCTTGGCCATTCACCGTATCTCATGAGGCTGCTCGACTACAGATTTCCCATCGGTCATCTTATAGTCATGGTACTGCTCCATGATGTACAGCTCAGCGCCAGCATCTGTGGCACCATAGTCGGCCTGCAGGGCGTCCCACAACTTTTTAGCGTCTATGTGATGGAGGTACACATCCTGTAGATGATCTACAAGTGTACCGATCACAGCGTCCACAAAAAGTGTGTTGGCCTCGGTAAAGGCCTTCTCCTGCTCAGGGGTAAGAGTCCCCTCAGGTTTTCCCTTGGACACCCACAACACGTTCATGGCAGAGAGCCACGGAATCACTCTCATTTGCCATCTCTTAAAGTGCTCGCCAGAGAACTTCTCGGGCCTCAGAGCATCAACAAATCCAACCATAAAACTGAAATTCGTATTATAAGGTTTTTGGATTGATAGAAAAAATAAGAGTTTCAGTTTCAAATTAATCTGAAGATAAATTATGACCATGACGAAAATTGCGTACAGAAAATGAACATATCTAAACATGCTCATCAAGTGATTTAAGATATAACTTTGCAGCGGCAAGATCAAGCCTAACTAGATCATACTAGGTATAAAAGATATAGTTAGGGATAGAAAACCGTAAGTTTCTTGCTTGACCGGAATAACTGGGTAAAGAAGACGACGGTGACGATCAGCACCTCCGCGCGCTTGATGATGCCGAGTCGCGCCCCACTAATGAGGAGGAAGACGAACCGTGGCGACGAGAACGTAGAGGACGGCGATGTGGAAGCGTTCGAGCAGTCGCGCAGAGCGCTTTCCAAAAACCTTATTCGCTCTCTCCCGGTGCAGGATCGCTGAGGACGAGGTTCCGGAGACCTGCTCTCTCGATCGCCGGTGCACGCCGACAAACAGGATGAAGTAGCGTACGCGGCGGCGCAGCAGGCAGGTTGAGGTGTGTTGTGCGTCTTCCGTATGTCAATTTTCCTTCGGCACCCACCGCTAGGGTTTTTGGCGTCCCAAAAACCGAGTTAGTTACGAGTCCCAAAATTCCACGCGTGAAATCCGTAACAGATTCGAAGTGACAAAATAAATCTGCAAAAGGAAGCCGCGTGCCCGCAAGGATTGGACCAGATTTTGGCGGACCATTCACACGCCCGAAGCCTAGCGAGGCGAGCGAGCGCGCGCGTGTGTTCTTCCTTCTTCCTCTCACCCACACTTAAGAGCATGGAGAATATCCAAATATTTAAGTTGGGTTTCCTCTACCTCCACTAGTAAGGTGGGACTAACTTGTTGCCATGCACCTTTACACTAATGGGTCTTTAAGATTTTATTGGAATTATTTGGATTTACATGGTGGGGCCTTTGCACTAATGAGCCCAAATATTCCAACAGGAGACGCCGGAGCACGTACAACAGAGAAGGAGATATGTTATGTGCGCGTTTGGGTTTGAACTGCGTCCTCGCTGATATAGATGTGGGGAGAGAGAAAAAGAGAATATATTAAAGGCAATTAATTATAGAAGAAAATGATCCGAGCAGGTATCAATCCTTAATTGTATGAATCATTAATCCAATACTTGATTCAGCTCACTGATTTTGAAAAACTTTGGTGCATATGGCATGGGTCTATAAAATAAGAAAAGTAATATGTGCAGGTATCAATCTTTGATTGCACAAATCACTAACGCAATCCTTGATTTCGGGCCACTAATTTTTGAAACTTTTGATACATATGGCATACATCTATAAAATAAGAAAAGTAATCTCGACATGTATCAATTCTTAGTTGCACCAATCCTTCATTTCAACATACTAATTTTTGAAATCTCACATATTTATAAAACAAGGAAATAATTCGGACAGTCAACTCTGATTGGTAATGAAAAGTATACCGTGATTAACAAACGAAGAAAAAAATGGAAAGTTGAAGGATTGTAGGCACGGTCGGAGCCGGAACGGAAAAAAATAGTACTAACCAAAATGATCACTGATTGTCGTTGTTTCCCTTATTGTCATGATCTACATGGAAAGAAACAAGCCTCGATGTACATGAAAAGATATCAACACATGATTAAAAAATATCAGCACATGATTAATATCCTTAGAAAATAAAATCGATGATTTATTGGCATCTATAAAATACATTGTTTGCCTAAATGGTCTGTGGAGACCAAAAATTTGCAGATTCATTTATCGAAGCCGATGGAATTCCGGAGAGATTCATTTGGGTCAAGATGGTCAACAGTCCCAGTCAAAGCTGGCACGGACTGGTCAAAGGTGCGGCTTGAGGCAGTTCGTACCAGATTTGGAGATGACGTCAGCAGAATATCAAGGAGTCCAATCTCCTTCAAGGATATCCCGTAAATATAGTAGATTTAGTTGTTTCTTTTCATTCAACTTTGTTAAATCGTGATAAGTTAGCAGTTTTAGCCTCGGACTATAAATAGTAGATCTTAGAGTTTTGTAAAGGACATCAATCAAATTAATACAACTTTTCTCCGCACTTCGCTAAAATCCTAGAAGCAGGAGTAGAGTATTTTCTCAGCGAATTCTTCAGCAAGTAGGGTTGCATCGAATCGATCTCCAGCTTGTTGGTAAGTTCGTATTTATCATATTTTTAAGACTTTAGCTATCGGCGCATTGCTGTAGTTTCACTTAGTTCAATCTACAAGTTATCGATTTCTATCAAGTTTTTGCAAGGTTGCATCGTTTGATCTTTTGCTAGTTTTTAATAGATCTCACAATTTATCAAGTGGTAGTCAACGGATCATCGGCTTTGTCTAATCTTTTCATTCAGTTATTTTATAGCCGATTCATTCTATGATAGTTGCTTCTACTACCGGATCATGTACGATCTTGTTCTTCACTGCGTGTAAGCTGGATGATTCGCTTGCCTCGTCGTCGTTATTTCAGGCTGTCTCGGTTAAGTCCGATCGTTGAGTAATGATGCTAAGTTGAGTCTTATTGGCTGGATCTATTTACTGATAGTGGTGGCATGATGGTGGTGGTTCGGTAGTATCAATCGGCTTTCTTGGCAGATTCTAGGCTCAACGATAAGCGTAAATTCTAAGTAATTAGATGCATCGGTTAATTATGTTCAACTTGTTGCCCTACTGTTAGCGCTGTCTCGGTTTGGTCCAATTCGACTAATGGTGATAAAAAGTTTATCTTAATTAAACACATGTGTTTAGTTGTGAGGTTTTATTCTTAATCCAATTTCATCGTGAAATCAGCTTTGTAGCTGATACCCGGAATTATGCATCGGACATCCTAGCCGATGTGTTTGTTGGAACTATTCAAAATCCCAGCCGATATGTTCCTCACTATTTTACTGATTAAATTTCTTTTCCCTTATCAATTGTAGGTCAAATTGAATGGCACGCCCTGAACCCGATTTGCAGAACCTGCACTGGAGATAAGCAAAGCACCCAGGCCTTAGCGTGTCCTGCTCCGCAAGATTCACGGTCCAATTTTTGCGGCAACACGCTTTTTGGCACACCACCGGGATACGATTGCAACTTATTGATCATGCCAGAAGACCACGACCCACAAGATGTCATCGAGGTCGCCTTGGAGGACCTTAACGAGGAACAGAGGAAGCTGGTTGAGGCCAAAAGGGATGCACTCACCAAGCTCTATCTCGATCTTTCAGCAATATTAGGGGCAAGGTGATCAAGAAGAGTCAGCTGCTGACTCTGTCCGTCATGGCGACTCTAACAGGTCAGTTGGCTGGAACTTCAGGTGCGGTGAGCTTTCAAGACATGGTTGATACAACCGTACACCACATGCTGATCAAGCAATCTAGAGTTCTAGTCAAAATGCTGGTGAACCTGATCTAGCAAGTAGCCGGTGGGCGGCCGAGTCAGCAAATGGGTCCCGCATACTTTCAAGTGCGCTTATCTACTGAAGACAAAGGCAAGAACCCGGAGGATGAGATGGTGCTTCCCAAGATGCCGCCTCCAATCCCTACATCACAACAGCTGGCGAATGGGCCACCATACACCACTCCCCATCTAATGAGTGGCTACCATCATCTACCTCCTCCGCCACCACCGGAGAATACGACGCCTCTCATGCACGGGGGGCATCACCAGCAGATGCCGATGCCACACGGACAAGGGTTTTGGCAACAGCAAACTTCAGCCAGTCAGCAGTTCAGGGATGAGTCGTAGAACCACGCTAACATGCAGTTCTATGCTCAAAACATCCCTGAATCATACTTTTAGCCTGCGTGTTATCAAGCTGGTGGAGGGCCGCCTGCAGGGTGTCATATGGCATCGGACTACAAAGGATATCAGGGTCCGCCTCAAGGGACTACTCAGATGCCGATACCAATCCCAGCATCGCCGATTCCTCAGCCGGTGGTGCACAATGAAGATTTGCCTAGCAAAATAGCCAATGTAATACAGAATCACTTCGATTTGAAGAACAAAGATCAAGCGTACATGCATCGGCACCTTTACCCTAAGTCATTCGATCATGTGCCCCTACCGAATCGGTATAGACTGCCGAATTTCTCCAAGTTTTCCAGCCAAGACAATGTGTCGAGCATAGAGCATGTTAGTTGATTCCTTGCGCAATGCGGGGAAGTTGCTGCAGAGGATGCGTTGAGGGTTCGGCTATTCCCATTGTCTCTGTCTGGGTCAGCCTTCACGTGGTTCACGTCATTGCTCGCTAACTCCATACACAACTAGGCCGATTTCGAGAAGCAGTTCCATAAATACTTCTTCATTGGCCTCCATGAAATGCGTCTCGCAGATTTGATCATCATCAGACACAAGAATGACGAATCGATCCCGGAGTACATTCAGAGGTTCTGATATGTGAGGAGCTGATGTTTTAGTTTTGAACCTGACCAATGGGTAGTTGGCAGAGCTGGCCTTTCAGGGGTTGCTGCCGGCTATCAGAGACAAATACACCGCTCAAGAATTTGAAAGCCTCGGACACATCATCCAGAGGGTATCGGCTCATGAAAGCCGTTCTCAAGATTCCAGGGGAGGTCGATACCAGAGGAAGGTTGCCTACATGGGCTCCGCGGAGACGGATTCTGAGGAGGGCAATGAGATTGGTGTAGCTGAATGGACCAGAAACAAAAAGCCGGTTTTATGCCCATGGATCAAAGACAACACAAAGAAGTACAACTTTGAGATTAATAAAGCTGATAAGATATTTGATTTCCTACTAAGGGAGAAGCTGATTCTGCTTTCCCCAAATCATAATATCCCATCAGCTGATGAGTTACAGAACAAGAAGTACTGTAAGTGGCATAATTCCAATTGTCACAGTACTAATGAATGCAAGTTTTTCCATCAGCAGATCCAATCGGCTATCAAGCAAGGGAGAATCCAGCTAGAGAAAAGCAAGAAGCTGATGAAGATCGATCAACACCCCTTCCCTACTGCGAATGTCAACATGGTAGAGTTAGGGGGAAGAACAAAGTGCTGACGTCAGAAACAACAAGGGATTCCTGGTTGGTTGATCCTAGGGCCCAGGTGTTGGCTGATGAGGTCAAAGATGGTGGCCGTCGCGCCCATCAACATGAAGTAGCAAGGACATCTGGAGCTGCATGTCGCCCGAGAATTACATCACAGATGCTGTTGAACAAGTACAAGCATTAGCAGGAGAAGGAACAAAGGCACCATGAAGTAGAACAAGACGATCAAGAGTGGCAATGGTGCTGCCGTTTCTTCACTTACTGCTGGAACGAAGGCTTGAGGCTGCCCTCGGTCTGAGATTGCCCGAAATGCAACGAGCATCAAGGAGATTATCACGACTATAAGAGGCAACATCAATCCATGCATGATCGGATTGAATACCAATCTCAGGAGGGAGGAAGGCCGGTGCACGGCAGGCGGTTAGAAGATTATGATCGGATCAGCCCCAAAAAAGAGTTCGGATGCATGAAAGGTCAAAACTCTCACAGGAACAATCGGCCTGGCAGGGCTATGTTTTTTGATGGATCATTGTGTAACCAAGGGTGTGGCGTTGGACTCGTGCTGATATCACCTCAGGGGGCAAGTTTTGAGTTTGCTTACCTAATTGGTCCTAATTGACCAACAACCAAGCCGAATATTTGGCGATCGTGAAGGGCATCAAGTTGTTGAAGGAGGTAAAGGCCGATACAATCGAAATATTTGGGGATTCACAATTGGTGATTAATCAGTTGCTTGGTGTGTATGAGTGCAATAATGAGGTTCTTCTTGGTTACTTTGAAGAAAGCCGATGGATCTTGGACGAGTTCATGTCTGTAATACTTGAGCATATACCTAAGGCACAGAATGAGGAGGCAAATTGGCTAGCTCAGTTTGAGTCCGAATACCGGCGTAGGGCCAGTGTCCTATTTGATGATGTACTGACCAACGATTGGAGAAAGGCTATTTTGGATTATTTAAAGAATCCGTCATAGAGGGTATCCAGGAAATTAAAGTATAAAGCCTTAAAGTATGTCCTCTTGGAGGATGATTTATATTACCGGACGATTGTTGGTGTCCTGCTCAAATGTTCAAGTGAGGAGGAGGCCAAATTAATTATGGATGAAGTACATGAGGGCATTCGTGGTGCACATTGTCAGACCCGGGACTACAGGACTGTGTACATAACGTAGTTCATACAGAATTAAGGGATATGACTTGTCCTTTACCTTATCTGTGTTGTACTCTACTTGTATGCGAAGTAGGACTAGTTGGTATAGAAGGAAACTACTCGAGTTGTACTCGAGTACGATTCCTTGGCTAGTATTGGACTAGGATTCATGTAACCCTATCCTCCCGGATATATAAGGGCGGGCAGGGACCCCCTCAAAACATAACATCAACACCCAAGGCAATGCAAACCACCATACAGGATGTAGGGTATTACGCACATCGCGGCCTGAACCTTTCTAAACCTTGTGTTCCTTGTACCTTCGAGTTCTTGATCTTGAGGTCTCCCAACCTAAACTTACCACCTCGGGTATACCCCTCGGTGGGCAGCCGGTAAAACACCGACAGCTGGCGGCCAGGTAGGGGAGCGCATCGAAGATCCATCAGCGAACTCGATGGCATCGTTCAAGTTCACGAGTGATGTGCCCTCTCAAGGCACGACGTTTGTTTTCGGCTTGTGGGTCTGCATCGCAGATGGTGCGGGCAGTTTTCATTGATTTCTCATCGAAATGAAGCCAAAAACTCCTGCGGCAAGTTTTCATAGCAACCTCGACGAGTTCATCAAAATCTCGACGACTTGTCAATCCATGGTTCCGCTACGAGGATCAAGGAGGAGTCTGCTTTCGGCGCGACTCCATCCAACGCTGCAACAACCTTGCTTGTGTTGGACTCGTTCCAATCCGAGGATTTGCGTATCCGATCGTGACATGGTCTACACAATTTGGCCACTAATCTTCAGGAGGCCAACAACTCCGAGTCCCTCTCCACATTGGAGAAGGACTTGGACTCTTTACTCCAACTTGGAAAGCCCGAAACCACCGCACGTCGGCGGGCTGCGGGTTGTTTTGGTAACAACGGTCTGATGATGACCTCCACTCCAGAGGGGCATTTCGTGCATTGGAAGGGCATGAAACTCTCTGATCTACTCGAGGCCGAAGACCGACTTATGGCACACCTTGAGCCCTTGCCTTTTCAGGAAGGCAGGCCATGAGCCACCATGGCAGAGGAGGCGACTGAGCTAGTCGAAGCGAGCTCTGATGAGCTCATCTCACGCCAGGTGCTGATGGTGGAAGAGGAAGAGGATGATGGCGACTTGCCCATCATTGAATTTGATGCGATATCTAAAGATGAGGCCACAGCCAACTCCAGCGACAAAAACGACGCTGATCGTGAGGCACGGAGGGCCAGGAACAGAGCTCGCGCAGCCCGGCGATGGAGGGTCAATGAGTGCATGCGATCTATGCATCGCGAGCGAGATGCCGAATTCGCTGCCACAAGCAAGTGGGGCTTCAGGACTCCGGTGGCCAACATCGCTAGGGTAACTGCTATACTCGAGAGCAGTGACGATCCAAACTTGCGTCAAGCACTTCATTACGCGCAGAGGGTTTGGATTCAGCTTGATCAGCAAAACCCGGCGTCCACCATCAGGGAGGAGCGCGTGGGCGAAAGCCGCAGCCAGACTCACAATCGAATGGCAGGCGGCCATCCTCGACCTCAGCACAGCAGCAACAACAACAACAACGCTCGCGGGAGCCAGGGCACTAGCGGGAGGCAGCAACCACCTCCAGGAGGCAACCCGCGATAGGCCAATCATTGTAACCCTCCAGAAGACCTGCACCAGCGAATCAATGAAGGACGCGATGCGCGGTCCATAATCGATACCAGGCGCAAAGAGCGAGAAGTAGCCGAGACAGAGGGTACTGACTGCAGCGACTGTTTTCTAGCTTTCTCCACACGGTTCAGCAGTTACAAGTTCCCTGAGGGCTTCAAGCCGATCGGGATCACCAAGTATGATGGCAAGCAAGCTCCTCAGCAATGGCTACGTTGCTACTCCACCGCCATTGAAGTCGTAGGGGGCTCCAACATCACCAAGGTTGTCTACTTCCTGATGGCTTTGGACCCTGCACCGCTCACGTGGTTGGAGAGCCTCAGCAACAACTCGATTGACTCCTGGGAGCGGCTCAAGAAGGTCTTCATCGACAACTTCCAGAGGGCGATTACTCGCGCAGGTACTCATCACGATCTTGCTCAATGTAAATAGGAATGTAACAAGCTCCTACAGTCCTATATACGCCATTTCTTCAATGTCCGCGCTACCATTGCAAATATCTCGGAGGAAGACATCATCGACTGCTTCTACAACGGCATCACCGACCTAGGCATCTACAGAGACTTTGGGCGGAACAGACCGAAAACTGTTGCAGGGCTTCGTGAGATGATGCACGATTGGTTCGAGCTGGAGGAAAAGATGCGGGAGCGGTTCCCGAGGTGAAGTGATAGCAACTTGAGGTATCCAAACGACAACCGTATCGACAAGAGCCAGCAGGACTACTCGGGTCCATCCCGAAAGCGCAAGCCAGACGATCTCATCGCGGCCGTGGATCGTCCCTCGTGAGGCAAGAAGACAACGACGCAGGAGGAGTTCGAAAAGCTCCTGCAGAAGAAATGCCCATGGCATCCAGGTGCCAATCATGCTGCAATTGATTGCTACCACCTCCGGAGGATATTTAGTAATCCCGGTAGCGGCAAGAAGAACACGCCAGCGGACAAAGAACCCGAAGAGGATGACCAAGGGGACAAATCGCACAACGCGAAGTTCCAGGATGCCTCAAAGACTGTCAACATCATCTTCGAGGGAGATGGAGACTTCGGTTCCAGGCGGGAACAGAAACTGCTTCTCCGGGAGATCATGTCTGTCGAGCCGGTGGTACCACGACCACTCTGTTGGTCTGAGGTTCCCATCTCGTTCACACGCAATGATCAGTGGACAAGTTTCTTGGAGCCCGGTAAGTTCCCCCTGGTCCTGGATCCGATGGTTGCACAAGTTAGGCTCACCAAAGTGCTCATCGACGGCGGGAGTGGTCTCAACCTCATCTTCGCCAGCACTTTGAGAAAGATAGGTCTGGACTTAACGGACATGCTTATTCCAAGTAAGTCTCCTTTCTATGGCATTGTCCCAGGTAATGCGGCGCATCCACTTGGCACGGTGGTTCTTCCAGTCACCTTCGGCACGAGGAAGAACTACCGTACCGAGTTCATTAAATTCAAAGTTGCTAACTTTGAATCTTCTTATCATGCCATACTGGGCTGACCGGCACTCGCCAAATTCGTGGCAGTGCCGCATTATATTTATTTGATTCTCAAGATGCCAGGATGAAGTGGAGTACTCACTCTTCGAGGTGACTTGAAGAAGTCATATGATTGCAACCAGGAGGCAATCTAGTATGCTTCGACTACACGTGTGCCAGATGCTTCAGGGGAAGTACTCGCGGCCGTGCAGCAGCTCTCCCAAGCCGGGCTAGAAATCCCTACGAGAAAGGCCAGCAAATCAAGTATCCAGTAGACTGGTGACGTGGCCCTCAAGTCAATCCAGCTCGAGGAGGGTGACTCATCCAAGACCGCCGTCATCAGCGCAGGCTTAGATGAGAAATAGGAACTCGTGCTCGTCAATTTCCTTCTGGCTAACCGAGACATATTCATGTGGAAACCAGCGGATATGCTAGGGGTGCCCAGGAAACTTATCGAGCATAGTCTGAATGTACACCCGCAGGCTGTGCCCAAAAAGCAACGCCTTCGAAGGTTTGCTCACGGAAAGCATGAGGCAATTAAACAGGAAATAGCTAAACTCCTTGCGGCTGGCTTCATTAAAGAAGTAATCCATCCAGAGTGGGTAGCTAATCCAATCCTTGTAAGGAAAAAGAATAATGAATGGAGAATGTACGTTGATTACACCGATCTAAACAAGCATTGCCCGAAGGATCACTTCGGGCTACCACGCATTGATCAAGTCGTCGATTCGACAGCGGGTTGTGTACTCCTCTGCTTCCTTGATTGCTATTCGGGATATCACCAGATTGCGCTCAAGGAGGAAGATCAAATGAAAACCGCGTTCATCACCCTGTTCGGGACATACGCTTACAAAACTATGTCTTTCGGGTTGAAAAACGCAGGAGCAACCTATTAGCGTGCGATTCAGATGTGTTTTGCTGATCAGCTGCATCAGAACATTGAAGCCTACGTGGATGACGTGGTCATCAAGACCAGGAATCCCGACAATCCGATTGCAGACTTGGAAGAGATGTTCAGCAGCCTACGCAGGTATCGGTGGAAGCTCAACCCAACTAAATGCATTTTTGGAGTACCATCAGGGAAATTGCTCGGGTTCATTATCAGCAACTGGGGAAATGAAGCCAATCCTATGAAGATTACGGCCATCACTGATATGGGGGCTCCGACCACAATCAATGATGTGCAGAAGCTAACAGGATGTATGGCAGCACTGAACAGGTTCATCTCCCGACTCGGGGAGAGAGGACTACCCTTTTTCAAGCTCCTGAAACGCCAAGACTAGTTCTAGTGGATGGAGGAGGCCAAGCGGGCCCTGCAAGATCTGAAACTTCACCTTCAGTCTCCTCCGGTCCTTACAGCACCACTGCCGGGAGAAGATCTACTACTCTACATTGCGGCGACAACTCATGTTGTCAGCAGTGCCATTGTAGTCGAGTGTTGTGAGGAAGGCCATGCGTTTGGAGTGCAGAGGCCCATGTACTTCATCAACGAGGTACTCTCCGAATCCAAGGTATGATACCTAGCAATTCGAAAACTTTTGTATGCTATACTGATTAAATCAAGAAAGTTGCGCCATTACTTCAACGAGTACAAGATCACTGTGATTACGGATTTTCCGTTGGTGGATATTCTTCATAATCAAAATGCCGTGGGGCATATATCAAAGTGGGCAGTGGAACTGGGGGCTTTGTCAATCGACTTCAGGCCATGCACTGCAATCAAGTCTCAAGCTCTAGTCGACTTTATGGCCGAGTGGCATAACCAAGTCCCAACTCCAGTCGACAAGCCAAAGCACTGGACCATGTGCTTCGATGGTTCTCTTAAGCTCGACGGCGGCGGCGCTGGAGTCCTATTTATTTCTCCACGAGGCAAACAACTGAAGTATGTCCTCCAGATCCTTTGGGACGTATCCAATAATGAAGCCGAGTATGAAGCCTTGCTTCACGGGCTATGTTTGGTGATATCACTAGGCATCAAACGACTACTTGTATATGGTGATTCACTTCTTGTCGTTCAGCAAGTCAACAAAGAGCGGGACTGCAACAAGGAGACCATGGACGCTTATGTACAAGAAGTGCGCAAGCTGGAAAATTGAGGTTCATCATGTGGTACGGGAGCATAATGTTGGCGCAGATATACTATCCAAGCTAGGATCCACCCGCGCACAGGTTCCAACAGGAGTTTTCATCCAGGAGCTGAAATAGCCATCCATCAAGTCCTCACCTCAGGTAACCACTGATGCTGGCCTTCAACAGCCTGATCGGGAGGTTTTGATGCTTGGAGAGGACTGGAGAGAGGCTTATATCGATTTAATCCAGGATCAAAGACTACCAGCGGGGATGGACGCAAGAAGCATAGAGGCAGCTCGTGTCATGCGCAGAAGTAAGGGTTTCGTCCTAGTTGACAATAAACTCTACCGGTGTGGCGCACGATCAGGTGTGCTCATGAAGTGCATCATGAGAGAAGATGGCTATGACATTCTACGGGAGATACATGAGGGGGTTTGCGGCAACCACGCAGCTTCAAGAACGCTAGTGGGGAAAGCATACAAAGCTGGTTTCTGGTGGCCCACCGCAGTGTCCGATGCTGAGGATCTCGTGCGGAGATGTCAAAACTGCCAATTCTTTGGCAAGCAATCTCACGTCCCAGCTCATAGTCTTATCACCATACCGCCATACTGGCTGTTCACTTGCTGGAGCCTCAATATGATTGGGCCCTTCACAACGGCGCCAGGTGGTTTCACCCATGTATTGGTGGCCATCAACAAGTTTACCAAGTGGATCGAATACAAGCCGATAGCCAAGCTCACACCAGATCGAGTCGTTGATTTCATCTCCAATATCTTGCATCGCTTCGGCTTCCCGAACACCATCATCACGGACCTAGGATCAAACTTCACGGCCAACCAGTTCTGGGAGTTATGTGAAAATGCGTGCACCGAGGTCAAATATGTCTCTGTTGCACACCCAAGGGCCAATGGTCAAGTCGAGAGGGCGACCAACATGATAATCGATGGCCTCAAGAAAAGACTCTATGATGAAACTAGCAAGAAAGGAGGAAAGTGGATACGAGTTACCACATGTCATCTGGGGGCTCAGGACTCAGCCGTCCAAAGCCACAGGACAAACACCGTTCTTCCTTGTCTATGGCTCTAAAGCTATCTTATCGGCCGACATCATGTGGAAATTCCCAAGGGTTGAAATGTACAATGAAGGCGAGGCGGACGAAGCAAGGCAGTTAGAGCTTGACTCTGTCAAAGAGGCTCGCTGCACCGCTCTTGTTCAGTCAGTATGATACCTGTAGGGGATCCGGCGATATCACGATCGCAACGTGAGA
Organism: Panicum hallii; assembly: GCF_002211085.1. Lineage (NCBI taxonomy): Eukaryota > Viridiplantae > Streptophyta > Magnoliopsida > Poales > Poaceae > Panicum > Panicum hallii. The sequence continues at coordinate 39,572,280 of NC_038044.1, forward strand.
GAACGGTCGTTCAGTATAGGCGATTTGGTCCTACGCCGCATCCAAGACGAGTCCGGCTTACACAAGCTCAACTCGAGATGGGAAGGACCATTCGTCATCAAGCAGATTACAAGACCGGGGTCTTATCGACTACAATACCCCGAGGGCCAAGACGTCCCAAATTCTTGGAATGTTCAGAATCTGCGCAAGTTTTACCCATAAAGATGACGTGTAGTGACAGCTATTATCCGAGTGCCTAGATGTTTTTCTTCTGAATTCAATTTGGAGGCTATGTGCCACAGAATTTGAAATGTAAACTTTCTGTTAAGATATGGAGGCTATAGCCACGTTCATGTTTTATATGAATCAACTTCTTGCCATGCATTTTCACGGTCATTAAATACGGAGGCTACAGCCACATTCATGTTTTATATGAATCGACTTCTTGCCATGAGCTTTGATGGTCGTTTGCGATGACGATCGCATTTTTCCCAACAGGTTAGATCCGTTCGATTGGATTATCTAACTTATTGGATGGGCTCGCATGAGGAGCTATTTCGACTATGCCCAGAGTCGTTGCACTTGGGGTAGTTTCAGCTTCTTTCTATAGGCACGGTAGTCACACGATATTGCTCGCGTTCTTTCCTAACTTGTTAGACCCACTCGATCGGGTTATATCTAACTTGTTGGACGGGTTCCTATGCGGAGCTACTTCGACTACTTCCAGGGTCGTTGCACCCGGGGAAGTGTCTACTACTTAGCCTTTGAACGTGGATGACAATCCAGAAGTGATAAGGCACATACAAGTAGAGACATCAATGACAAATATATACAAGGAGAAGAGTACTTGTTTTTACAATATCTCAATCTTGTATTACACTTTCTACTATCTTTTCTGCTACAGGTTGGGCTTCTTGGAGGTACTCGTTGAATTGTTCTTCAGTGCACTCTGCAGCCACACCCTGCGCGAATGCCTCTAGTTGAGCCTCCGGCCAAAAGGATTTTACAAAGCTAAGTGCATGGCTGACACATGCGATGGGGGCTTCAATGAGGAAACTGAGGACTTTCTACGGCGCTTCAAGGAGTCGCTCCAGCAAGGACCGCCCGTTTGCTTCCCCGCCTTCTTGTGGGTCCACCATGTCAATAAGCTTTTGGGCAGCTCCCTTGAGGTCCTCCAGCTCCTTCTGTTGCTGCTCCTTTTCTTCGCCCAGCGTCTTGATCTGCTGAAGGCAGTTGATGAACTGTTGTTCAGTATCGGCGATCACCTTTTGCAGCCTCTCGACGTCATCTGCATGGCGATACAGCATATTCTTCACTTTAGTAAGCAGCTCTTCTTTATACATTAAGATTTTCCTAAGCTCTGCGGTGAAGATAGTTTTCATAATTCAAGATAAATTGTTATGAGAAAGTACTCGAGGGAAGAAAGGGCTTGCCTTGGTGTGCCTTTTTCTGCTCTTGGAGCTGTTCTTGGAGCTCGGAGTTGGCCTTCTCAAGGTTGCGGAGATCATTCTTGAGGGGCCACGTTTCTCGCATCCGCTCCATCTTCAGCTTGTTGCGCTCTCTCTGAAGATATATGTTCTTCTGCTGTTCTTCTGATATGCGTTGATCCTTCGCTTGGAGTTCCTGGAGGCCACTCACCACTGCTTTCAGCTTTTTGGATTTTCGTTGAGAGAGTTTGGCCACATCCTGCATAAGGGGAATGACTTAGACAAGCAACTCGACAAAGTATAATGGCAGAAGAGTAATCATGCCTTACCACGGTATACTGGTACATGTCCTTGGAGATATTCTGGAAATAGCACATGTTGTTGACCGTCAGGAACGGATCATCCACTAGATCCGTGGTGATGATGTTCTGGTATCCACTCCCGGACACAAGCAGATCTTCAGGGTTTCTTGTGGTACCTGCATCTTCTTTGGTTCTTGGTTGTGGGGCACCTGCAAGTCAAGATGCATTCAGTACATGAAGTTTGTGGTCTAAGCAGTTAGCCATGGGAGGTCAGACACTTACTTGTGCCATCTGCAGGAGTGGCATTAGTGGCCTCGACTTGTTCTTCACCACCGGCGTCGGCTTCGAGTTGTTGGGGCTCGGGGGGTGGTGTGTCGGGCAGTGTCGTGTCCTCCTCGTGGGCTGGCGGCTCGGGGGCTGCAGTAGCCGAGACAGGCTTTGGCTTAAACCCCAGGGCATACACAGACCTAATGAAGCAGAATCAGTTTTATCATTAAACAAGTCAAAAAAGAACAGGACATGCATTATGGAAAAAGGATCTGTACTTACAGCGAAGATTTCTTCATGACAGCTTTCTTTATTCTTAGGGCCCGTGGTACTTCAACCACGGTACTCGTTGCCGGTGGCGGGGTCACACGAGCTGGTTGCGCGGTGCTCACCACTGCAATGGTTACCATCCCTGCCGAAGTAGTCGATGGGTCCATCCCAGCAGTTTGTGCGGCATCATCTACTGAAACATCATTCCCAGCGAATTCAGTCCCGACCACCTTTTGACACTTGGGGTCGGGAGGAGAAGTAGGAGGACTGCAAAAAAGACAATGTCAGCATGCAACAACTCCGATATTTGACAATTCATCAAGGTAGCAACTTCATACCTAGGAGCTTCAACTATATGCGCACTCCATTTGTGCACTACCCGACGACCCCCTAGGACCAATGGCAAACCTTCGGTCAACTCCACGGATGGTCCGGGGGAATTGTTCCTTTTTGCCTTCCCTTCGGTTTCCCTTTTCGCCAGGGGGCTCTCGCTCTTGGTCGTTTCGTTGCTTGGTCGAGCTTCGGATACTTGAGCCTTTTTCGCTTCTGCCACAGCACTCGGAAGAAGGTGGTCTGGTCGGGGCATGTCGGGTTGTGGTGGATAGCTTCAGTACAACTCTGTGTGTCCCTGTAGAGGATTTTCAGTTAGCGGTTGCAGAACAACAGAACTTTTCCAAAAGTAGTCGAACACTTACCGGTTTTGGAGGATTTTGTGAAGAAAATAACTCTAGGACGTAGGGAACTGCGTTCACTTCCAGCAGCACTCGCTTGACCTGGATGAGCGCAGCATCGTCAGTCAGCTCCTCTGCAAACATTCGAGATGGATCTTCAGCACCCATGTACTCGAAGCCTAGCGTATGGCACTGTTGGATTGGCTGGATCCGGTGTTTGAAGAAGGAAAACATCACGGATGCTCCGGTCACTCCTATTTCCTTATGGGCTGCTATGATGGCTAGCAACTCATCGACATGGTCCATGTCTCCTCTGGAGAGTTTGGTGTTCCACTCTGGCCTCACGACAGGGGGTTTTCCGGATTTTTCAGGAAGCTAGGGGGCATGGTTTCCGATGTAGAACCAATGGCTCTTCCATCCATGAATGTTGGAGGGGAATTTGTAGGAAATGTACCTATCGCTGGCTTGTTGTCTAAGCTAGATTCCGGCGCCCCCTGCAACGGATGGATTTTTGGAAGTGGGTTGCGGTTTTACCCGGAAAAGAAAGCGGAAAAGATCCCAATGGGGTTCGATTCCAAGAAAAGCTTCGCAAAAGTGAATGAAGATAGCAATGTGGCAAATTGAATTTGGGTTGAGGTGATGGAGCTCAAGCCCGTAGAAGTAAAGAAGGCACTGGAAGAAAGAGCAAGAGGGGAGGGCCAAACCCCGTTCAGCAAAATGGTAAAATGAGACGATTTCATCCACATTTTCCATAGGAAGAGATTCATGAAAAGAGGGGCGCCAGTTGACAAGACTTTTCTCCTGAAGCAAACCCTCGGAAACAAGATTTATAAGTTCGTTGTTGGAGCACTTACTGTATGTCCACATTGCAGATGGAGGTTGCGACTCCTTCCCCTTCCCATCTTTCTCGTGGGATCTCTTGGGCGCCATTTCCAGATCTGCTTGCCATAAGTTGCTCGGGGGCTGCAGAGAAAGGGGCGGAGAGATTTGGCTAGTTTGGGGGTTCTCCAAGGGGGTGAAGGTTGAGCGCGGCTCTGATTGGGGATTCGGAAATTTCTTGGCGGATTGAAGATTGGAAGCACGGATTTTGCCTGGCATTACCGCGGGGTTAAATAACCAGCGGCCGGTTGTAGGTTTACTGTTTCGAAGATGAAGAGCCATCTCAGGGAATATTCTGAAGATGAGGGGTCGTTTGGTGGATTTTTTAGACAAAATATTTGATTAATCATTTTTTCAGGGTGAATTGTCCCAAAAAAGGGTTTTTTCGAATTTCAAATCTAATTTTCATCATCTACACCATCACACCAATTATTTATTACAGGAATATTTTTTCACTGCATGCCACGACCTTTGGATCCTTATTTCCAAACCTGAGAGATTTGGATTCAAGGCTCGGGGGTTGCGGGATACGTGGCATCGAATACTTATTTTTCAAATTTATTTGAAAAGTAAGTAAGGAAGATTCAAGACTAATGTGACCCTCAGCCTAATTCTCCAATTCAACCTAAGGCTCGGAGGCTACTCCATATGGAGTATGATTTTTCAATCGCACACCATACCAAAGAAGTAATTTCAGGGCATGAGCACCTCATAGCTTCGATGCAGCCAAGAAAGTACTCGAAGAAGAACTTCAAGACGGAGCTTCAAAAGAAGCCGAAGACTACTTCGAAAGTACTCGAGGAGCCTGCAGTACTCAGCTTTGAAGAGCTCGGGGGCTTATCAGACCCGGGACTACGGGACTGTGTACATAACGTAGTTCATACAGGATTAGGGGATAGGACTTGTCCTTTACCTTATCTGTGTTGTACTCTACTCGTATGCGAAGTAGGACTTGTTGGTACAGAAGGAAACTACTCGAGTTGTACTCGAGTATGATTCCTTGGCTAGTATTGGACTAGGATTCATATAACCCTGTCCTCTTGGATATATAAGGGCGGGCAAGGACCCCCTCAAAACATAATACCAACACCCAAGGCAATACAAACCACCATACAGGATGTAGGGTATTACGCACATCGCGGCCCGAACCTGTCTAAACCTTGTGTTCCTTGCACCTTCGAGTTCCTGATCTCGGCGTCTCCCAACCTAAACTTACCACCTCGGGTATACCCCTCAGTGGGTAGCCGGTAAAACACCGACACACATCAATCGGCTTATAAAATGAAATGGGTAATCTGATGAAGTGGTTACTTTTGGCCGATGATGTTGGAAGATTGTTTTAAATATTACAGCGGATGTCAAGAATGTTAGAGGTTTGGTGATGTTCAAAGGGCCCCTTCGTCGGGTATGTATCCCATAATAAAGCCATGGCCGTTCAGAGGATGGGGAATCTATTTGATCGCTAGATATATCCAGCATCAAGCAAAGGGCACAAGTTTATTCTGGCAGCAACAGACTACTTCACCAAGTGGGTGGAGGCAATCCCGCTGAAATCGGCTACATCAAAGGACGTGATTGCATTTATTAGAGAGCACATTGTTTACCGATTTGGAAGTCCTCAAACGATAACCACTAATCAGGGGATGATGTTTACATCTGATGAATTCAAAACCTTTGCTGCTGAGCTAGGAATTAAATTAAATTCTTCACCGTATTACGCTCAAGCTAATGGGCAGGCCGAGGCGTCAAATAAAAGATTGATCAAGGTGATTAAGTGAAAGATTGATGAATACCCGAGGAAGTGGCATGACTTCTTGTCAGAAGCTTTATGGGCTTATTGGATGGCTTGTCATGGTGCTACAAAAGTACCACCTTACCACTTGGTTTATGGTCATGAAGCTGTGCTCCCTTGGGAGTTGAAGACAGGGTCGAGATGATTGGCTCTCCAGAATCAACTGACAGTCGATGATTATTTGAACTTGGTGATCGATGAAAATGAGGATTTGATAGGGTATCAGCTATGAGCATTGGAGAACATTGAAATTAATAAGAAGAAAGTTGCCAGGGTTATGATAAGAAAGTCAAACGTAAGGTTTTTCAGGAAGAAGTTTTTGTGTGGAAACTGATACTGCCGATAGGGATGAAGGATGTCCAATTTGGGAAGTGGTTATCTAATTGGGAAGGTCCCAATCAGATAAAGCAATGTTTGCCTGGCAATACGTACATCATAGAAACTTTGGAGGGAGAGAAATTTCCTAAGGCCTTCAATGGAAAATACTTGAAGAAATATTTCCCGAGTGTTTGGGTTGGTACATGAGAGCTGATGTAAAAAAGGAACATCGACTGAGAAATAGCTGATATGACAAGTATCGCCTTCAGGGCAAAAATCCAAGAAAAACTAAGAGTACTGGGGATAGGAATATGAACGAGGAGTACGAGCATTGATTAGTAGTTCATTGCTTGTTCATTGAAAGTTTTCTTAGTACAAATTACTGGTGTAAGAAGACCTTGTTTACAATACTATCGGCATCAACTATATTGTCGATGGAACCAGTGGCTTCATCAAACTCGTCAACAAGATCTTCAAAATCTACCCGGCCATCCCTATCAAGAAAGATGGGTTGCAGAGAACGAAGCTCATGACCGAGCTGAGTCTGCATCATAGCCAGAGCAATGGCAGCTCCTTGGCGGACCTCATGGCTGGCAATCTCCCTGACGCGATTGGGGATGTCTTGCAGTCGATCCATGAGCAGAGCTCCCCTAGCATTCACCATGGTGGTGCATTGTTTGCTACCTAGTGAAGGGCGTGGAGTTGGGCCTCCAGAGCTTCCAGATAAGAAAAGAAAGGAGGTCAAGAATGGAGAAATTGTTAAGGAAGGTTCTGTTCAGAGGGAGGATCTTACCTACTACTCTGGTGTCGGCATCGGCCAACAGCCTACGAGAAACTTTAGAGGATGGAACCAGGAAGATGGAGGCAATGGTTGAGATTGGATTTGTGAGCAAGGGCTCATATTTATAGCCGGAAGAGATATATGAATCGGCTGCTGGAAGAAGAAGGAGAGGCGTAGCGCCGAAGGAGTTGATGAGGGGTCAACAAGTATATCGAGGAGCCTGACGGCGTAATTTGAAAAGACCAGTCATTACGTCAGAAATCGAGGCATCGTTTGAAGTTGGCCATCGGCTTGGCAAGGGATCATCATGATTCAAAGAATTTCGGAAAAAATATTTATTCCAAAATTGGGTGGGGGGCATGTGTTGACGCTAAAAATTTGCAGATTTATTTATGGAAGCTGATGGTATCCCGAAGAGGTTTATTTGGGTCAAGATTGATGTAGCACTGGGCCGATCTTCCAAAGGTTTGGTAAATTTGATTGGTGGAGTCTCAACGTTGGCGATCCGGGCTTCTAATCAGACATGATTCGAACCCCTGCAACCGTTATACCGCTGTTCTGTTGGTTATCAACCAAACACAACTTGATTGACCTTGCCAAAAAGGCTATTCCCTGCAAGCAAATCAAAGAACACAAGCAAGAAAATATAAACACGCAATCTAAAAATATAGATGAGTATGAAGCAAAGACAAGTATGAGGTTCAAGCTCAGATCACAAAAGGACTAATCACCATAGTGGTGAAGAACAGGAATTGGGGCCCTGATTCACAGCAAAAGAAATGGACGTCACAGTTACAATGAAAAAAGTCTGTTTTTCAACGAAAAACTAGAACTAAACAAAACCAAAACCCTAATGTGGCAGTGGCTACTTAGTTTATAGCAGAAACGGAACGACCTAGGGTTGGGGGAGACCAAGCGGGCGCCCACAACATGGGCTTAAGGCCTGACACGATACAAAGGCCAACTTGGCCCAAAATAGGTGACGCAGCACCTTGTCGTGGTCACACAGAATGATCCATGAATGTTCTGGAGCTAGGACCAGAACCAAAAGAAATCTTTCATTGTTAGATTTCCAATGCATCAAAGAACGCCTCGTTTCGATGTCATATGAGGGAGTTGTGGCCGATTCCGTCCAGGGTGTTCTGCTGAATCCGAACCGAATGCGGAGTCCAAGTTGATGACGACTTGTAACATGGCGAAGGCCATGGCTCGTGCATATCCACCCTCCTCATCATTCTCCACTTCTTGAATTGGAGTCATCCTCGACGCCATCCCACCATCAAACTCGTCCGAAAGGTTAGTGTGCAATTTGCTAGACATAGTAGTAGGATCATGTGAAAGCAAAACATGTCTGCAAAGCATGGTACGACATGGTGTTGCATCAACATAATTTTCAGCATTAAGAGATGTTTTAGCAAGTAAAGCATCTCCTTTCAACTTAATCTTTTGGGATGTAGCATTAGATGGGTGCAAAGCATGATCATTTGTAAAAATTTCAGCAAGCTCTTTGTCATATTTTACAATGTCAGCAGGTGTTAAGGGAAGTAAAACAATTTTATTGCCCTTATGCGTCAAAGTATATGCATTAGTTTTACCATCGTGTAAAGCATCAGTATCATATTCCCATGGATGACCTAATAAAAGTGAAAATGCTTGCATAGAACATCAAAATCAGCATAATCATGATATGAACCAATGAAAAAGTGTATTCTTGCTGATCGTGTTACCTTTGTCTTACCACTATTGTTAAACCATTTGAGATGATAAGGTTTGGGGTGAGCACGTGTGGTCAACCCAAGCTTCTGGACCAAATCTGAACTAACCAAGTTGTTGCAACTCCCACTATCAATTATTGTACAAACACGACAATCCTTGACAATGAGAAATATATTAAAGAAATTATGGTGTTCTAACTTCTTTGGTTCGTGCTTAATCTGTGTACTCAACACACGCTGTGAAAAAATAGATTTGTAACCCATAGCAGCAGTCATAGGATCAATGGCCTCTCCTTCACTATCCGAATCTGCAATATGGTTAGCAGCAAGCGCCAAATCATCTTCAACATCAGTAGCACTTACGTAAGCACGATGAATTGGGCAATCCTTCATGATGTGTTCGATGCCCTTGCATTGCAGCAAGGTGAACCAGCACTAACAGAAGTATAAGTGGAGTTTTGGGCAGGCACAATATGACAGCAAGGACACAACAATTATCAAAAACAGATTAGCAAAGTTCAATAAGTATCCAAAGTACTAGTTAAGTTACTGGCTAAGAGATGTCCCTAGGCGTAGCACAACAAGTTGGAACAAAGAATGATGGACAAAACTCAAAGAACAAGCAACCAACAACTCACACAATTATTTTTCTCTTTTTCCCTAATTTCTCCTCCGGTCGTTGGATTTTTGCAACTTTTTTATTTTTTTCAACTATTTTTTTATATATTTTTTTTTCTGAATAGGGATCACACGAGATGGTACCACAAAAAGTTTCAGCTTAAATGGAGTTAGGATGTGGTCCACAGAAAATCAGGCGCATTCTCTGAAAAGCGGGCAGCAATTTTGGGGCTTGAGTACTCCCACTTAGAAGGAAAATTTCGCAAATCTATGAACAGAAAACCCAGCAAAGCGTGGGAAATTCAGGTGCAAAATTAAATTTCACACAATTTCAAAAAATAAGTTTACCTCAATCTACGAGCGAAAAGTTATGCCTATTTTAAGGTAGGGCCTCCGAATCAGAGTTTTTGAGGGCAAAAATAAGGCAGAACACGTTAGCGCAGCTAGGGCAAAGTGTCCCTATTCACCAACATAGAAACACGACTGAGCAAAGTGTCTCAGCAAGCAAAACACCCTAGGGCAAAGCTTCCTTTGTTTATGCAGCAAATAGGTATCGCCAGATGAAACAAGAAAGGCTGCAATGCAAGGCAAAAAACACAAGGCGGTTTGCAACCTTTCTAGGGCTTGCGCGGTGAGAGTTCACACAAGGTGGCTAGTGGTGGCAAGTCAAGTAACGTGAGGGCTCGACTAGTCAAGTTCACACAAGGATAGTGGCAGAAACAAAAACAGGGACGGGCGATTGGACTACAACTATGAACATACTAAACCAGCAACAACGACTCGACCACGGACACAAACTCAACAAAGAGAATCTGAAATGAAATTGCAAAGGCTAAAACATGTGATAGGATAGTGGAAAGTGTAATTTTTTTGTGCTTTTTGTACACGAAGGTATGCCTCACGGTTAACCTAAATCCTGATACCACTTGATGTAGCACAGGCCCGATCTTCTAATAGGTATGGTAAATTCGATTGGTGGAGTCTCGACGTTGGTGATCCGGGCTTCTAATTAGACATGATTCAAACCGCTGCAACCATTACACCGCTGCTCTATTGGTTATCAACCAAGCACAACTTGATTAACTTCACTAAAAAGGCTATTCCATACAAGCGAATTGAAGAACACAAACAAGAAAGTATAAACACGCAATCTAAAATTGCAGATGAGTATGAAGCGAAGACAAGTATGGGGTTCAAGCTCAGATCACAAAAGGACTAATCACCATAGTGGTGAATAACAAGAATGGGGGACCTCATTCACAACAAAAGGACTCGACGTCACAGTTACAATGAAAGAAGTATGTTTCTCAATGGAAAACTAGAACTAAACAAAACTCAAACCCTAATTTCATGGTGGCTACTGAGTTTATACCAGAAAGAGGATGACCTAGGGTTGGGGGTGATCAGGGGGGCGCCCACAACATGGGTTTAAGCCCCGACATGATACAAAGGCCAACTTGTCCCAAAATAGGTGATGTAGCACCTTGTCATGGTTACACAGAATGATCTACGAACTTTCTAGAGCTAGGACCAGAACCAAAAGTTAGCTTTCCAATGCATCAAAGAACATCTCGTTTCGATGTCGTATGAGGGAGTTGTGGCTGATTTTGTCCAAGGTGGTCTGCTGAATCCGAACCGAACACGGAGTCCAAGTTGATGATGACTTGTAACTTGGCGAAGGCAATGACTTGTGCGTATCCACCTTGGTGATGTCGTCATCAAAGATGGTCAAGGGTCCTAGTCAAAGCTGGCACGGACTGGTCAAAGGTGCAGCTTGAGGCAGTTCGTATCGGATTTGGAGATGACGTCAGCAAAAGATCTAGGACTCCAATCTCCTTCAAGGATATCCTATAAATATAGTAGATTTAGTTGTTTCTTTTCATTCAAATTTGTTAAGTCATGACAAGTTAGGAGTTTTAGCCTCAGGCTATAAATAGCAAACCTTAGGGTTTTGTAAAGGACATCCATCAAATCAATACAACTTTTCTCGGCATTTCTCCAAAACCCTAGGAGTTGGAGTAAAGTACTTTCTCAGTGAATTCTATTAGTGTTTAACCTCCAAGCCCACCGAGGGGTACCCCCGAGGTGGTAGATTGTAGGTAGGGTGTTGTTGAGATCAGGAACTCGAAGTTACAAGGAACATAAAATTTTAGACATGTTCGGGCCGCAGTATGCATAATACCCTACATCCTGTGTGGTGGTTTGTATTACCACAGATGTGGATTGTCTGGAGGGGATCCCTTCATGCCCTTATATAGTCTGCAGGTTAGGGTTACATGGAAATCCAAGCTAAATATGAGCTTAGGAGTCCTACCCGAGTACTACTTGGGTAGTTTTCTTCTTTTCTTCATAGTCGAGTACTGCAGGTTTTTGAGGACTTCTGAAGGCATCTTTGAGTTCTTCCGAACTCCATCTTGAAGGTGTTCCGAGTACTTCCTTGGCTGCTTTGAGGCTGTGAGGTGCTCATGCCTGAGTAGTTTTCAAGTCTTCTTTTATATGGAGTGCGATGAAACTCGCACTTCATATGGAGTAGCCACCGAGCCTTATGTTGAATCGAAAAATCAGGCTAAGGATCAAATTAGTCTTGAATCTTCTGTCCTTATCTTTTAAATGAATTCAAAAAATAATCCATCGATGACACGTGTCCCGCAGCCCCTGAGCCTTGAATCCAAATCCAAGGTTTGGAAAAGGATCCAAAGAGTTGAGGCATGGGTTGTGTAAAAAGTTAAGAGTTTGATTTAATGGTTAAAATGAGTAAACTAGTTCTGAAATTTGAAAACCTAGGATACCATGCCGGAAAAATTGGTTAAGCAAATAATTTTCCCAACGTAACCCGAACTTACCGCTGAAAACAAATTTTATCCCGAGAAAAACTCTTCGCATTCTGCATAAAATTGCAGGGCCACCGCTGGTTATTTGACCATGAGGTGACTTAGGTTTTACTCACCTTTCGCTTGTGCTTTCACTGCTCTAGCTTTCGCCTTCCTTTGTCTCGCAGTCGCCGTAGCCTCCAGATTCAGATCCAGGCCAAACGCAGTTGGTCTTCTGCTATTAGGAGTAGTCATCGAGACTTTCCTCCTCCTCTAGAGTGCTGCTCTGCCACCCCAATCCTCAGCCCTCGAGCACATATGAGTGAAGTGACTCATGACAACAAGGATGGCCGCAAGAAGAGCGCCACCAAGATGAAGGGGAAGGATTCCCAGCCCGCCGCCACAGCGGGCGATGGGTGGAAAACAAGTAAGTGTTTTGAGGCTGACCTCAAAAGGTTGGTAAATGAGTGCATTATTCAGCCCAAGGAAATTATCTTGTGGCGCCCTGCCACTGGTGATAAGAGGTCGTACGAGATCGCTGAAGAGAGAGTTTTGTTTCAATATTTTGTCGAGCATGGGTTGGCCCTCCTGACTTCTAATTTCTTCTGCGGTCTTCTCTTTCATTATGGCATCCAGCTCCATCATCTCAACCCTAGTTTGATTCTTCACATCACCATCTTTGTCCATTTCTGTGTGGCTTTCTTAGGGATAGAACTCCACTTAGATCTTTTCTACTACCTTATTCATCTCAAGCCATAGCCCACCGAGGACGAAATGTACGAAGTCGGTAGAGCCGGAATCCAGTTGCAGCAAGGGATGGAAAAGAAGTACATCCTCTACAAGTTCTGGACTAGTCTGTCGGGGTGGAGAGAGCGATGGCTCTATATTGGAAACCATGAGCCCTTGCTTCTCGAGAGAACTGCTGGAGCGCTCAAGATTGCCACCGAGTGCACCTTGGCATGCCAGGACATGAGCCAAATTGAAGACTTGCTCGGCATGATAAAGAAGCATAGAAATGCAGGAGTCACTTGGGCATCGGTGATGTACTCGTGGGTAGGCAGGCGAATCCAGCTGTTGCAGAAGTGCACGCAATTAGGCTTTGAGTACCTTGGCCTCTCAGATCCATCTCGGTTTTCTACAGAGCGCATTGAGAAAAATGGAGCCATGCTGTGAGTAAGCTGGGTACTCATGGGTGCTGATGAGACCGTGCCATATGTGCCGAGCCTGTATTCACCGAAGAATCCCCCCCATATAGGTAGGGGTAAGTAGTCATATGCTTCTGTCGAGTACTTCTGATATCTTTTGTTTTGATTTAGTACTGATAGATCTTGAAATCTTACTGCAGGATGATGTGAATGTATATAGGAGCATGCCTCCAATGCCGGACCTTCAGCGTCTAGACCACATGATTACTAAGGTATAAGTATATACCAAAACCCACAGTAAAAGAAAGAGAACAGATATAGCATAAGCATAACCATAATCATAAACATGGTCCACGATTTAATTCATCTTCAAATTTATTAATCATGTGAGGGTCCAAGCTGCTCTTAACCGCTGATATATCAGTTTTCACTCTTCAGAGGTTGTACATTTTACCCACAATTCGTGTCTCCGATGTTGCCCGAGGTCACAAGCCTCTTAAACACTTCCAAGGTGAGTGGCTAGGGATCCACTATGAGGCCTTTACAAAGATTCCCTAACATGTGATAATCCACTAAGGTTTCACGCCGCAGTGGTCATAACCGTCCCTAATGAGGTGGTACCTTAGCCAGATCCATAAACATAAACCCTCAAGAGGACCGGGCTATACCCCATCAACGCACTCCCTTCTTGCCCTTTCGGTAAGACCATCACAAGCCAGAGTTTCTAATTAATTAGCCAAGACCAGAGCCATATAGTATTGTGGTTGCACTATTTTCCTAGGTGGTTCTCCATGTTCCGATTAAACAGATATGATCTTGTGATTAACAACACAAATTAACCAAGAAAATGAAGTAAAATAGGTATATCATTGTTTAGGTGACCAACCGTATCCCAAGAGTATAAGCAACTAGCATAGCTACCCAACAAGAAGATAAAACCCAGCTTGACAAGCAATGATCATAAAGACTAGGCATATCCTTAATTTGGATCCATCAGGTTAAGACACATGCATGCAGAAAAGAAAGTTATATTTATTGCAATTATTAGGACAAAAGCATGATCAAGGAACACTTGCCTTTCTTCCAAATAATAGCTGCCTAGAGTCTTCAACTCTTGTTCTTGAAAACTCTTCGAGCACGCTCCTTCTAACGTGAAACGAGCATCGGACCGAAACACTACAACAAACAAACAAACAAGAAGAACTAAGAACATCATACCAAACAAAAGGAAATCTTAAAAAGAGCGTACTAAAGAAGAGGACTCGCTGCTACCGTCACGTGAACCAAAGAAATGCGGAAAACAGAGCTACCATAGAAAAAATAGCTATCAGAAGATTTGTGTTATAAAAGAAAACAAAAGAACTATAAGCTTCATTTATTTTAGTTTAGAAATGTAAAGGATATTTGAAAGAAATTATCCTTGGTTATAATTAACTCACATTATATTATGCATTTGTAGAAGCGGAGTAAAACTTAGTCAAATTTTATTTATAATTGTTTATGTATTAATTAAACTTATTAAACAATTAATTTGGAAGAAACATGTGAGAGCATCTAAACGCGTAACTTTATATGATTTGTGTTGAACTAAACAAATCATATTTAAAACACATTTATGTTGGTATTAATCAAGTTAATTAATTATGAAAACCGGAGGTACAAACCTAATTAGATTTTAACTAGAAAAACTAGATGAGAGGATATTTATCAAACTAAATCTATATTTAATTTTAAAATAGGAACTATGGCACAATAATACTATTAAACTAAAGCTTAAGCTAAAACAAAACTAATGCAATAAGAACGAACGGAAACGGATGTAAAACGCGAAATCAAAAGGAATAAGGCTGCAGGGACCTATATGCGATTAACCGTAGACTTCAAGGGCTAGCTGAAACCTTTTGCAAGACACATGAAACAGTGCTCGCAAATTTGTCAAAGGATGGGGTTAGATCTGAAACGGTCATGGGTGGGGCTTGGTTTTAAAGATCTAATCTACTAGGGGGTTTTCTGCAGATTTTGCAAGAAACAAGAAAACAGCAGAAAATTGCTTGTCTGTTTGGGACTAATCTGCTAATCCATGAGCACCTCCATGGCTGGCAAAACGGATCTCGCTGCTGGCTGAACTTCTAGCGATTTAGGGCATGAGAGAGCGTGTGGGGCGGGGCAATAAAGAGAGGACGATGAGGGGGTTCCGTATTACCTCTTACCTATGGCGGAGACGGATGGATTCATCTAGATTTGTGATCGAAAGAAGGGATGTCGGTGCTGTTCTACGAGACCACATGCGGCAGCACTCTGCACTGGGTGCTGGCCTGGGCGACATGAGGAGGGGACGCGCGCAGGGGTGGGGGCACGGTCAGCAAGGGGCGGCAGTGGCGCTGGGCTGGGAGCACGGTGACGACGCTCGAAAGAGGGCGACGGAGGGGCAGTGGCACTGCTGCAGGGCGGACGACGTGCGGCAAGGGTGCACGGCATGCTGCAGCAGGGCCGATGGCTAAGACCGGGTGCGATGGAGAGGTAGGGCGTGGCTTCGTTGTAGGGGGCGATGGGGGAGAGCGAGCATGATGAAAACGCGAGGCAGAAGTGGGTGACGGCGGCCTCTGCTCGGCTCCTGGTGGTGGCGATGCACGAAAGGCAGGGGACGCGGGGGAGCAGGGGTCGTGGTGGAGCCCTAGGGCCAGCAATGCAGTAGGTGTCGGTGTTTTACCACCTGCCCACCGAGGAGTATACTCGAGGTGGTAAGTTTTAGGTAGGGTGACACCAAGATCAGGAACTCGAAGGTAGGATGAATCGAAGAATCAGGATGAGGGTCACATTAGTCTTGAATCTTCCTTGCTTATTCTTCGAATATATTCGAAACATAAGTAGTCGATGCCACGTATCCCGCAGCCCCTGAGCCTTGAATCCAAATCTTTTAGGTTTGGAAAAAAGGATCCAATGGTCATGGCATGTAGTGAAAAAATGTTCCCTTTGGAAATAATTGGTGTGATGGTACAGATGATGAAAATTAGATTTGGAATTCGAAAGACCTCTTTTTTCGGGACAATTAACCCTAAAAAATGGTTAATCGAATAATTTACCTAAAAATCCACCAAATGACCCCTCATCTTCCGAATATTCCCTATGACGACTCTTCAACTTCAGCCGCTGGTTATTTAACCCCACGGTAACTTAGGGTAAAAATCTGCGCTTCCAATCTTCAATCCGCCGAGAAATTTCCGAATCCCCAATCAAATCTGTGCTCTGCATTCACCCACTTGGACAAGCCCCAATCTAGCCAAAGCTCTCTACCCCTTCACTGCAGCCCCCGAGCGCATGCGAGTAAAGTAGCTCGTGGCAAACACATCTAGAATGGTGCCCAAGAGATCCAACAATAAAGATGGGAAGGGGAAGGAATTGGAGCTGCCTTCTGAAGAGTGGACTTACAGTAAGTGCTCCAATAACGACCTCCTAAATTTTGTTTCTGAGGGTTTGCTTCAGGCAAAAACTCTCATTAACTGGCGCCCTTCTTTTTGCCAATCTCTTCTCATGGAGAATGTAGATGAAATTGTCTCATTCTACCAATTCTCTAAACAGGGTTTGGCTCTCCCCACCTGTTCCTTCTTCTGTGGCCTTCTTTACTTCTATGGGCTTGAGCTCCATCATCTCAACCCGAACTCTATCTGCCACATTGTTATTTTCATCCACTTTTGTGACGCTTTCCTCGGAATTGAACCCCATTGGGATCTTTTCCGCTATTTTTCCGGGTAAAGCTGCAACCCACCTCCAAAAATCCATCTGTTGTAGGGGGTGCCAGCTTAGGCAACAGGCTGGTGATAGATATCTTTCCTACAAATTCCCCTCCAACATCCCTGGATGGAAAAACCATTGGTTCTACATCGGAAACCATGTCCCCCAACTCCCTGAAAGGTCGGGTAAGCCCCCTGTTCTGCGGCCGGAGTGGAACACCGAGCTCGCCAAGGGGGACATGGACCAAGTCGATGAGCTGCTAGCTCTCATAGCAGCCCATAAGGAAATAGGAGTGACCGGCGCATCAGTAATGTTTTCATTCCTCAAATGCCGCATCCAGCCAATCCAACAGCGCCATACGCTAGGCTTCGAGTACATGGGTGCTGAAGACCCATCTCGGATATGCGCAGAGGAGTTATCCGATGATGCCACGCTCATCCAGGTCAAGTGGGTGCTGCTGGATGTCAACACGGTGTCCTACATCCCGGACCTGTTCTCAGCACAAAATCCTCCAGAGCCGGTAAGGTTTTGACTTCTTAGAAAATTTTTTGTTGTTCTGGAACTTCCGCTGACTAAAAATCTTCTACAAGGACACACGGCATTGTACCGGAGTTATCCGCCACAAGCCGACATCCCCTGACCACACCACCTTCTTCCCAGCACCGTAGCTGAAGCAAAAAAGGCTCAATCGTCTGACGATCAGCCTAGCGACAAGACAACTGAAGGCGAGATCCACCCGGCAGAGAGGGCAACCGAAGGGAAGACGAACAAGAACAACTCCCCTGGATCATCCATGGAGTTGGTGGAAGCCTTGTCATCAATCCCTCGGGGTCGTTGTGTGGTGCGCAAGCGTAAAGCCAACATAGTTGAACCCACCAGGTATGGGGCCGCTGTCTTGTAGAATTATCAAGTCTTGTGTTTGTTGGATGCTAACTTTGTCTGGGTTGCAGTCCTTCTTCTTCTCCTCCCGACCCCAAGCGCCGAAAGATGGTCGGGACAGCATTTGCTGGGGATGATGTTCCAGCAGGAGACTCTGCAGAAACTGCTGGGATGGACCCGTCGACTACATCTGCAGGAGTCGTAACAATTGCCATGGTGGGTACCTCACCGGCTCTGGGCAAAGCGGTACGCGGGATCTAATCCCACAAGTTGATCTCGGATCGGGCGGCCAGGGTCGGTTGGGCACGCGGGGCGGTGGCGCTGGTCACCGGAGACGGGTTCCCGCGACGGCGCGCGGCTCGGGCTCGCCGGACTTCGCCAATTCCGGCTCTCAGGTGGCCAAATCGAGCGGGGCATGGGTCTGTCGTAATCAGCGTGACACACGTGATGCACCTGGGGGCTTGGCGGGGCTCGGCGAGGCTCGGGGGCACGATTGCGACGGTGGCGGCGGCTCGGCACGGCGGAGCTCGCCAGCGTGCGCGCGTGCGTGCTGTTCGGGGCACAGGAAAGGGCGCAAACGGGGTCGCGCGCGTGCGTGGTGCAAAGGCAAGCCAAAATAGGGTGATGTGGTGGCAGTGCGGTGATGCAGAGAGCTCGCCCCGGTGGAGCAGCGGTGGCGGAACGCCGGCGTGCGGTGCTCCGGCTACAGGAACGGGCTAAGGTCCATGACATCTAGCGCAAAAGGATCCGGGGGAGGACGTGATGCTATCTGAAGACTTGGCTTGGGCAGAGAAACAGCTGCAGGGGTCCTCCGGGCTCCTGGACTCCACGGTTTGGCTCGGGGAAGACCTGTGAAGGTGCTACGGGGGTCAAGAGGGTCAGGGAACCACCGGCAGCGAAGGATCGAGGTGGCGGAGCAAATTACCGGCAGCAACGTCTGCTGAAATTCTGGCCGTTGCACGGGCCGGGGTCGCGAGTGAAGGCCTCGGGGAGCTTCGTGGCACCGAGGCGGAGCTACTGCAAGCCTTGGCCGGGTCTGGGGCGCAGCAGTGCGGCCGGTCCACGGTGGAGCAGGGAGCTTGGGGCGGCCGAGCAAGCGGGCGGTGGAGCTAGGGCTTCGGTGTCGGCCGCGGGATAGGGGATAAGGAAACAGGGGGTCCGCGGGTGCGTTTAAAGGGGAAAGCCGGGGATCTCGGGGGGGCGCGCTCGGGGAAGGCCGGCGAGGATCGCGGGCCGGATGTTGTGCGTCCGGTGGAGCGAGGAGGAAGAAACGAAGGAGGAGGCCGAGCGCCGACAAGTGGGGTCGAGGTGTCAGAGGAAGGGAGGGGGAGAGCGCGGGCTGGGCTGTTGGGGAGGCGGGGTGAGGGAGCTGGGCCGAGCGTGGAAGGAGGAGGAGGTGGGCCGAGCGGAGCAGGCCGCAGGGAAAGAAGAGCGGGCCATGCTAGCTGGGCCGCGTGCAGGAGAGCGAAAGGGGAATGGGCCGCGGGAAGGATTGGGCCGCTGGGCTGGCCTGCTTTCCTATTTCCTTTCCTTTTCTTTTCCAAACCAACTCAAATCTATTTGAATTCAAATCAAATTTGAATTCAACTCCTATGCACTCAACCAAATAAAATTTATGCACCAGCATGAATGCACAAACATGTTGAACCTAAAATAAATTTTAATTCTTTGTGAACTAAATTATAATTAAATGCAAGCTAGGCAAAATAAATCCTTAGAAAATTACTGAAGCCAAATTAAATTCATTATAAATGTTGGAATTTTACATTAGGGTGTTACAAACCTACCCCCTTACAGGAATCTCTTCTTGAGATTCAGACAGGGTAGCTAGCAAAGAGATCGGGGTATGTCTTCCACAACTCATCTTCTCGCTCCCAAGTAGCCTCATCCTCCATGTGATGACTCCACTGAACACGGCACATCTTGATCCTCTTGTTCCTAGTAACTCTCTCAGACGTCTTCAGAATCTTCACTGGATGCTCGGTGTAGGTCCGATCCTCCTGTACATCTAACCCTTCTAGTGGTTCTTGCTCTTCCGGCACTCTCAAGCACTTCTTCAACTGAGATACATGGAAGACATTATGCACTCCTGAGAGATTGGGAGGTAACTCCAAATGGTATGCTACCTCACCCTTCCGTTCCAACACCTTGAACGGACCAATGTATCTAGGGGCTAACTTCCCTTTCACATTAAACCTACGGATTCCTCTCATCGGCGAGACCTTCAGATACACATGATCATCCACCGCAAAGGTCATATCCCGGCGCCGGACATCCGCATAGCTCTTCTGACGAGTCTGTGCAACCCTCAGATTCTCTTGTACCTGCTGTACCAGCTGTTCTGTATCCTCAATAATATCTGGACCGAACACCTGCCTCTCGCCAATCTGATCCCAATACAGCGGAGTTCTGCACTTCCGACCATACAGGGCCTCGAAAGGAGATTTCTTCAGACTGGCCTGATAGCTGTTGTTGTATGAAAACTCTACAAACGGCAGGCATTTATCCCAGCTGGTACCATACTAAATATCACAGGCTCGAAGCATATCCTCCAACACTTGGTTGGTTCTCTCTGTCTGCCCATCTATCTGAGGATGATAGGCGGTACTGAAGCATAGCTTCGTATCCAACGAATCATGCAACTGCTCCTAGAACCGTGAAGTGAACTGAGATCCTCGGTCAGATATGATCTTCTTCGGAACACCATGCAGACAGACGATCGTGGAGATGTACAACTCTGCGAGTCTGGCACCAGAGTAAGTAGTGTTTGTGACAACCAGGTAATTAGTTTTATGGATATTAGACCTAGTGTAAAGAGTATGTGCTTGTTATGGTGTTTATGTATAGTACAAATAATTAAAAGTACAGTTGTAATTTCTATAGAATATAGGTCCTTGAGTGCTGATTAAGTGTAATAGATATGCTAGATTGCATGAAAAATGGGTTTTTGTGGAAAACGAGGACCTAAACGTAATTAGTGCAAAGTATGGGTCCTTTTATGCAAATTAAGCAAAGTGTAAAAGTGACTTTTAAAGTTTACTTAGGACTAAACTGCAAGAATGCCAGTCATCATGACAGTCATGAAAACTTTTAAATAGGTCCAAATTTTTGACCAAATCCTTTTGGGTAAGGACGAGGTAATTTAAATTTTACCTTTGTTCAAATTCAACATGTAATGCTGCAAGTTTTGGGTTTTTAAGCTTGAGCCCTAAAACAATGTCGTAGGGTTTGAAAAGTTCTATAACTTTCATTTTGGGCATCCTCTAATTAGATCTTTCTATCGTCGGGAAAAATTAGTTTACCGTAGGGTCCCTGTGTTTCTTCAGTATTGCAAACAGGTCCCTGGGAAAATCCCCTTTGTCTTCCTCCTTTGGCGCTGCACTGGCGCTCTGCTCTGCAGCTCGCCGCTGACCACCTTCGCCACCTCCTGCTGCAAGTCCCAGAGCGCCTTAATTTCTTCTGCAGGCAGCTGTGCTGTTTTCCCCATCGTCCCAACCTCCTCTGTGACCATATCTTTCTCCCTGCGCACTGCTTTTCTTCCACACACTCTGCCTCCGCCGCCCATTTGCCCCACGCCACCTCCCTCCAGTACGTCCTCCTGTCCAGAGCTGCCGCGACCTTTTCCTCCCCGAGCCGCTTCGCCGCGGAGGACCGCCTCCACTGGAAATTCCCCCATCCCTCTTTTCCCAGCTCCAACGGACTCAGGCGACACGCCGTCTCCTTCTGGTCCTCCTGTTTCCCCCGCGTACGGCGACCTCCAGTTGCCTCCACCCCAAGCCGAAGCTACACCGCCCTGCTCCGCAAAGCCGAAGCTGCACTGCCCCTGCTCCCTCCCAGACCAAGACGATACTGCCGCCCCTGCCCAGCCGGCCAGAAAAGCCTGCGCCAGTAAGCTCCATTTTTCCCCAACATCGATGTCTCCCTGTGGCCCTTCTCCCCGCTTCCTGATCGCCAAAAGGAGTTCCCGGGGTGCTGCTCGACCTCCCCGACCGCCGGCATGGTCCTCTCCCGTTGGAACCGAACTCCCCAAGCGCCTCCTCTGTTCAAGCTCGCCTTGAGGACCTTGTGCAACAATTAGAGCAAGCTCAGGGTGTTTTCTGCGAAGTCTAGACCCATAGGAACAGTAGAGTTTGAGGACCTGTGTGTAAGGGTGCTTGTTATTTCATGTGAAGTGATGCTGCTGACTTGTAAAATCAATAGAAAATAGTAGAAAATTCCAAAAATTGCAAAATCAGTTTTGTTAGAAACTAGATTTTAAGCTCTACAACTTCTAGTAAGTGAGTTTGATATGAAACAAAATATTTTTGAATCTATGTTAAATCTAAGATAAGAGAGTGTAATATCCATAACTCCTGCATGTTAGCTTTGTTGATCCTGATTTTTGGGTATGCAATCTCTGTAGATTAAATATGAATAAATTTTCAAACCTAAGTTTGTTTTGTAATTTAAATTCTTTTAAGTTGATCAATTCAATTTGTTTTATAGTAGAATTAGCTAAGTCTATTCAATGAAACTTATCTAATTAGATCTTTTAGTCAAAATCTTTTAAGTACGCAATGGATCTGTGTTTAAATTTTCAAAACTTTATAACTTTAATTATCCAAGCTTCACATTCAAATTTGAATTTAATTTTGAGTATTTTAATTCTTTTTTTCAATTAAATCAATGCTATAGCCATGAGTTGAATGTTTAGGATTCAAAGCTTAGGTTTCCCTCTTGTATCGTGAGTTCTTGAGTGTTAACCTTCTGGATTGCAGTTTATCGTAAAATAAAGTAAGAAGACTATACATTCTTTAATTTTATATTCTGGCATATCATATAGATCCGACTGCTTTTGCCGACGGTGTTTACGAGCTGATCGTGGATCGAGCCGTGGAAATTCCTACAGATCCCGGAATCAGAAGAAGGTTGTTCTGAAGACCCCAAGAACTTCGTCAGGGAATTCTCTGAAGACCCGAACCAAAGTTCGGACGTTATTAACTTGACTAACCCCAGCCCCACCAGTAAAGGCAAGCCCCGGACATAACCCACTATTTTATTACACTGCAATCTATATCTATTTACGTATTCTATGCATTAAGTTCTTAGAAATTGCTTGAAACCCTAGTTGCATTCTCCTAGGAACCAATGTGATGGATACTAGCACTTGAGTCCGACTAGCTGCTATGCTAATAGGGCCGGTAGAAGTCGGGTGATTTCCTGTCACTCGCGCGATATAGGAATTGTAATGTTTACATTCCTGTTATCACTATAAGGATGCCGGACGGGAGTTTTGTGCGGTATCATGGTTGAGGTGATACCCCGTCTGTGTTGTTGAATTTTGATAAGGTCGCGGTGTGTGCCGATCGGGATTAAGCGTTTGAAAGTACTAACCACAGGCCGCGAAATATGGTAAGCGGTAAGCCTAGTAACCAATCGGCCCGAGGAGTGGACATACCTCCCACCACTCGTCTTGCTTCTTCTGGTTACTTATGTTCGACTGAGGAAATACGTGTTGCAAGGGCAACCAGGAATACGGGTTTTGTAGTCGCGCTACAGATGTATGTCCTGCACGAGTGATGTGCGTATGTTCCTACAGTCACTTGTGGTGGCTCTGATCCACGAGTCGGAATGAAAGGTAAACGGTTGCTTCGAAACGACCCTTTGGTGTTTCAAGCGTGTGAGTTAGGTTTACCTTGCAAGGTTAAATTCAATTCAGAATCGTCCGCTTCTCACGAAGATTGAGACTACTTAATCCCTTTATCACACAGAGTAACAAGAGCAACTATATGATGAATAATCCTGATGGTTGAGATAAAGAGCTCTACCTTGCTTGCTTAGTTGTAAGTGCTTATCTAGAATGGATAATCACATAGAACTTGAAAGCTAAAAGTTGAAAATAAGGATCTACTCTTAGTTGCTTTTCAGCTGAAACTAAACTCAGAGCTATTATAAGCCTTCATAAGTCTAGTTATGGGCTAAAGTATACCCAATCCCGGGTAAGCCTTGCTGAGTATTAGTATACTCAGCCTTGCTAGTTTTATGTTTTTCAGGTAAAGTCTTGAAGACCCTACTCTTTCCCTACCTTGGCCCTGTGCTCTTCCAGACGGTTGGTCCGTGGGATGGAATCCGTCCTCGGCCAACATTGATGATACCGAGTGATGTCGTGACCGGGCTTAGCATGACATCCGTCTTGTCGACGTGCTGTAGATCATCGCATATGCTTTCCGCTGCCAAAAACCATAGCTTAAACGGTGTGTAATCTTTTCTCTAAGTTTGAAACTTTGTACTACTTTTATAAACTCTTGTAATGTAATTCCCTGTTATGTAAATTGTGATGATTATTGTATCTCTGGACTCACCTTCGTGTAAGGTAACCTTATTTGATCCTGTGTATCGGTGGTTTATCGGGACGTTACCCGACAGGCCAAGGGATTATACTGTTCGAAGCACGTTGGAGCCCTCGGGAGTGGACTCGCGTACTTGAGCCGGTATAATTCAGGTTGGTTCTGCCACAGCTGGTATCAGAGCTATAAGGTTACCCTGGAGATACATTTTACCTTAAAAATGCTTTCAGTATAAAAGTTTGACCAACAAAAGGTTTGGCAAAGTCGCGTTGGATTCGTTAAGGATTATGTATAGTACATAAAGCCCTAGGGTGATGTTTAAGGGAAAATAGAGGTGGCTGTACTATATATATAAAAATCTAACCTCTAGCATTACTTTCTGTCAAAACTTAAATTCATGCACAACTCAACCTTATATTCTGTAACGACATCTTCGATCGTGATGTAAGAAGGTAAGGATCCTTAGCCAACTGAGGGAGCTTGGCCTTCCCGTCGGTGATGCGAACCGAACGCTGTTTCTCAAGCAGTGGCCTACTTGAGATGCTGCCAATATACCAACCTCGGTTGATTATATTGGGAGTATATGGTTCGGCGCAGGGTATGGTGATCGCTGTTCATACCCCGAATTTTGCGGTACCCCCGTGAATACATTGTTTCGGCGACGTATGCTAACGTTGTCTGTACGGCGGTACCTGTACAGATGCTGTTTCTATAGTGAACAGTAATGAATGGGAACGCTTTCATGACATGCTGGCATGAAAGGTTCATTGGATATATATTGTGATTTTCTGCAGGTACACTAACCACGGATACGAAACTAGGACGGATAAGGGTTTATCGACTAGTTAATAGTGAGAGACGTATGTATAATGCCACCGAAACTAACCACGTAAGTCCGAAAATATTCGGCAGTTGTTTTTGGTTTGTGAGGACGAGTAGAACGTGCATGCATAACTCATCATTAAATACATCAGACAATGTGTGTTTTGGTTCTTCTAAGGATGTGTGGTAGGATGTTGATCTTTGGTGTGGTTAACGGGATTCTTGTGATAGTGTTGGACAAGCCTTTTAAATATCCTTCTGCTTTCCAACCCTTGCTATGTCAGAATTAGTTGTCTCGTTCTATTTACCTTGTAAGTCTTCAGCAGGGTAAATAAATTTTATCATCTGAATTCTTATTTCAGATGGTTGGAGCCACACGTGGAACCCCGGAAGGTTTCCGGGCAGATCAATCCTGCAATTCCCAACAACCATCCCTATCACTTTCACATCTAGCCGAGGTTATGGCTCGGCAAACTGAACTTCTCAATCTATTGGTACAAGCACAGCAGAATCAACAACACTAGCAGTTACGAGGTCGTGATGAGCCTCTATTAGCAACCTATCAAGATTTCCTCAGTATTCAGCCCCCGCTATTCAGCAAAGCGGAGGAGCCCTTGGATGCTAATGCCTGGTTCCGCACCATTGAATCTAAGTTTGCTCTTCTTATGATTCCATGTGCGGACTCCAACAAGGTTCATTTTGCTGCCCAACAATTACGCGGAGCTGCCCGTATCTGGTGGGATAGTTATTGTGCTATGCAAACGGATGATCATGTTATCTCCTAGGAGGAATTCCATAATGCCTTCAGAGCACATCATATACCTGAGGGATTGATGGAACGGAAACTGAATGAGTTCTTGGCACTTACTCAAGGCACCCGCACCGTACTGCAGTATGCACAGGCTTTTAATCACCTGTGTCAGTATGCGGGCTATCATGCTGATAATGATGCCAAGAAGCAAGATCGTTTTCATCGAGGTTTGAATACTATGCTCAAAGAACATCTGAATCTTATTAAGGAAAATACCTTCAGTAAGCTGGTCAACATGGCACTGACTCAAGAGGATTGTATTACAGCACACCGTGCCGAAAAGAAGCGAAGGATCTCTACTGAACCCGCGAGCCTTCAACCCTCGCAGTATCAATTGGTTCAGAATGTACCGCCTAGGGCGCCACAGCGCAATGCCCTGATCAGCAAGTTGGCTTTTAGGCCGCTTCAACCAACAGGAGAGTATCAACCTCCCGTATCTTTACAACAATCACAACAAACCAGCCCACGGCCAAATGTTCAACAAGTTCAACAGAAAAGCAACACTTATTGTTGTTTAAAGTGCGGAAGTGCGGATCATCTCCTTAGAAATTGTCCGCAACTCAAGAAACCTAATCAAGGGCAGAGTTCCAGTTAGAATAACCAGAATAAGGGCAAAAGACCGATGATGCAAGTCCGCCAAGGGCAAATTAACTTCACCACCCTTGCGGAACTTCCGGATGGAGCCCCTATCATGTCGGGTACATTCTTGATATGTCACAAACCAGTTGTTACATTATTCGATTCAGGAGCAACTCATAGTTTCATCAGTAACAACTGCAGTACCCGGATAGGACTTGATCCTTGTCCCACCCAGGGTTCATATATGATTTCTACCCCTGGAGGCGAGATCACTTCTAATCAAATGATTAGGAGTGTACCAATTCAGTTAGGCAGCAAAGTAATTAAAACTGATTTGGTCTTGTTAAACTTAGAGGGTATTGATGTCATACTTGGGATAAATCTGATGACAGAACATAGAGTACTGCTAGACATCTCTTCCCGAGTTATTGAGATTGACTCACCACATCAAGGAGCAACTACCCTCTATCTACCCCAGCAAGAGTATCTGCACTCTTGCACTTATGCCATCACAGACGTCAAAGTAAAAGATATTCCTGTAGTATGTGAGTACCCCGATGTCTTTCCAGACGACTTGCCTGGGATGCCACCAGATAGAGACATCGAGTTCATTATTGAACTTCAACCTGGCACCGCTCCTATTTCGAAGAGGCCGTATCGCATGCCTCCAAATGAATTGGCTGAATTGAAAATTCAACTCCAAGATCTTCTTGATAAAGGTTTTATACGCCCAAGTGCTTCACCTTGGGGTTGTTCTGCTCTCTTCGTAAAGAAGAAAGACAATAGCCTAAGGCTATGTGTCGATTATCGTCCACTCAATGCGGTCACCATCAAAAATAAGTACCCTCTTCCCCGCATTGACATCTTGTTCGATCAGCTAGCTGGAGCCAAGGTATTCTCCAAGATTGATTTACGCTCTGGTTACCATCAGATTAAAATCAGGCCTTGTGACATTCCAAAAACGGCCTTCTCAACCAGATATGGACTTTATGAATATCTGGTTATGTCATTTGGGCTTACCAATGCACCGGCATATTTCATGTATCTCATGAATTCAGTCTTTATGCCGGAACTCGACAAATTCGTCGTGGTCTTCATCGATGATATTCTAATATATTCCAAGACTAAAGAAGACCATGCTAATCATATACGTGTCGTTCTTCAACGACTACGTGATCATCGCCTTTATGCCAAATTCTCGAAATGTGAATTCTGGCTGGATAGTGTGAAATTTTTGGGACATACTATATCCAGGGAAGGCATATCGGTTGATCCAACCAAAGTCCAGGAGGTTATGGACTGGAAACCTCCAACTTCAGTCCATCAAATCCGAAGTTTCCTTGGATTGGCGGGATATTATCGCCGATTCATTCCAGACTTCTCCAAGATAGCCAAACCTATGACTGAGCTACTTAAGAAAGAAGCTAAGTTCCGCTGGGATGATAAGTGTGATGAAGCATTCCACACTTTGAGAAGACTTCTGACAACTGCCCCAGTACTAGCTCAGCCAGATAATACTCAGCCTTTTGATGTCTACTGTGATGCTTCAGGAACTGGCCTTGGTTGTGTTCTTATGCAAAACAACCGAGTCATTGCTTATGCATCCCGAGCACTTTGAAACCATGAACGAAATTATCCAACACATGATCTTGAATTGGCAGTTGTTATTAATGCTCTCAAGATCTAGAGACATCATCTTATGGGTGCTAAGTGTAACATCTACACTAACCATAAGAGCCTCAAGTATATCTTCACTCAAGCTGACTTAAATATGAGGCAAAGGCGTTGGTTAGAACTGATTAAAGACTACGATCTTGAGGTACATTACCATCCTGGCAAGGCCAATGTGGTTGCGGATGCCCTCAGCCGCAAAGCACACTGTCACTGTTTATCCATAGCAACCTTCAATGACACTCTCTGCAATCAGATGAGGAAGCTTAATTTAGAAATCATTTCTCAAGGTAGTCTGAATCTTTTAAGTACGCAATGGATCTGTGTTTAAATTTTCAAAACTTTATAACTTTAATTATCCAAGCTTTACATTCAAATTTGAATTTAATTTTGAGTATTTTAATTCTTGTTTTCAATTAAATCAATGCTATAGTCATGAGTTGAATGTTTAAGATTCAAAGCTTAGGTTTCCCTCTTGTATCGTGAGTTCTTGAGTGTTAACCTTCTGGATTGCAGTTTATCGTAAAATAAAGTAAGAAGACTATACATTCTTTAATTTTATATTCTGGCATATCATATAGATCCGACTGCTTTTGCCGACGGTGTTTACGAGCTGATCGTGGATCGAGCCGTGGAAATTCCTACAGATCCTGGAATCAGAAGAAGGTTGTTCTGAAGACCCCAAGAACTTCGTCAGGGAATTCTCTGAAGGCCCGAACCAAAGTTCGGACGTTATTAACTTGACTAACCCCAGCCCCACCAGTAAAGGCAAGCCCCGGACATAACCCACTATTTTATTACACTGCAATCTATATCTATTTACGTATTCTATGCATTAAGTTCTTAGAAATTGCTTGAAACCCTAGTTGCATTCTCCTAGGAACCAATGTGATGGATACTAGCACTTGAGTCCGACTAGCTGCTATGCTAATAGGGCCGGTAGAAGTCGGGTGATTTCCTGTCACTCGCGTGATATAGGAATTGTAATGTTTACATTCCTGTTATCACTATAAGGATGCCGGACGGGAGTTTTGTGCGGTATCATGGTTGAGGTGATACCCCGTCTGTGTTGTTGAATTTTGATAAGGTCGCGATGTGTGCCGATCGGGGTTAAGCGTTTGAAAGTACTAACCACATGCCGCGAAATATGGTAAGCGGTAAGCCTAGTAACCAATCGGCCCGAGGAGTGGACATACCTCCCACCACTCGTCTTGCTTCTTCTGGTTACTTATGTTCGACTGAGGAAATACGTGTTGCAAGGGCAACCAGGAATACGGGTTTTGTAGTCGCGCTATAGATGTATGTCCTGCACGAGTGATGTGCGTATGTTCCTGCAGTCACTTGTGGTGGCTCTGATCCACGAGTCGGAATGAAAGGTAAACGGTTGCTTCGAAATGACCCTTTGGTGTTTCAAGCGTGTGAGTTAGGTTTACCTTGCAAGGTTAAATTCAATTCAGAATCGTCCGCTTCTCACGAAGATTGAGACTACTTAATCCCTTTATCACACAGAGTAACAAGAGCAACTATATGATGAATAATCCTGATGGTTGAGATAAAGAGCTCTACCTTGCTTGCTTAGTTGTAAGTGCTTATCTAGAATGGATAATCACATAGAACTTGAAAGCTAAAAGTTGAAAATAAGGATCTACTCTTAGTTGCTTTTCAGCTGAAACTAAACCCAGAGCTATTATAAGCCTTCATAAGTCTAGTTATGGGCTAAAGTATACCCAATCCCGGGTAAGCCTTGCTGAGTTTTAGTATACTCAGCCTTACTAGTTTTATGTTTTTCAGGTAAAGTCTTGAAGACCCTACTCTTTCCCTACCTTGGCCCTGTGCTCTTCCAGACGGTTGGTCCGTGGGATGGAATCCGTCCTCGGCCAACATTGATGATACCGAGTGATGTCGTGACTGGGCTTAGCATGACATCCGTCTTGTCGATGTGCTGTAGATCATCGCGTATGTTTTCCGCTGCCAAAAACCATAGCTTAAACGGTTTGTAATCTTTTCTCTAAGTTTGAAACTTTGTACTACTTTTATAAACTCTTGTAATGTAATTCCCTGTTATGTAAATTGTGATGATGATTGTATCTCTGGACTCACCTTCGTGTGAGGTAACCTTATTTGATCCTGTGTATCGGTGGTTTATCGGGACGTTACCCGACAGGCCAAGGGATTATACTGTTTGAAGCACGTTGGAGCCCTCGGGAGTGGACTCGCGTACTTGAGCCGGTATAATTCAGGTTGGTTCTGCCACAGCTGGTATCAGAGCTATAAGGTTACCCTGGAGATACATTTTACCTTAAAAATGCTTTCAGTATAAAAGTTTGACCAACAAAAGGTTTGGCAAAGTCGCGTTGGATTCGTTAAGGATTATGTATAGTACGTAAAGCCCTAGGGTGATGTTTAAGGGAAAATAGAGGTGGCTGTACTATATATATAAAAATCTAACCTCCAGCATTACTTTCTGTCAAAACTTAAATTCATGCACAACTCAACCTTATATTCTGTAACGACATCTTCGATCGTGAGGTAAGAAGGTAAGGATCCTTAGCCAACTGAGGGAGCTTGGCCTTCCCGTCGATGATGCGAACCGAACGCTGTTTCTCAAGCAGTGGCCTACTTGAGATGCTGCCAATATACCAACCTTGGTTGATTATATTGGGAGTATATGGTTCGGCGCAGGGTATGGTGATCGCTGTTCATACCCCCGCATTTTGCGGTACCCCCGTGAATACATTGTTTCGGCGACGTATGCTAACGTTGTCTGTACGGCGGTACTTGTACAGATGCTGTTTCTATAGTGAACAGTAATGAATGGGAACGCTTTCATGACATGCTGGCATGAAAGGTTCATTGGATATATATTGTGATTTTCTGCAAGTACACTAACCACGGATACGAAACTAGGACGGATAAGGGTTTATCGACTAGTTAATAGTGAGAGACGTATGTATAATGCCACTGAAACTAACCACGTAAGTCCGAAAATATTCGGCAGTTGTTTTTGGTTTGTGAGGACGAGTAGAACGTGCATGCATAACTCATCATTAAATACATCATACAATGTGTGTCTTGGTTCTTCTAAGGATGTGTGGTAGGATGTTGATCTTTGGTGTGGTTAACGGGATTCTTGTGATAGTGTTGGACAAGCCTTTTAAATATCCTTCTGCTTTCCAACCCTTGCTATGTCAGAATTAGTTGTCTCGTCCTATTTACCTTGTAAGTCTTCAGCAGGGTAAATAAATTTTATCATCTGAATTCTTGTTTCAGATGGTTGGAGCCACACGTGGAACCCCGGAAGGTTTCCGGGCAGATCAATCCTGCAATTCCCAACAACCATCCCTATCACTTTCACATCTAGCCGAGGTTATGGCTCGGCAAACTGAACTTCTCAATCTATTGGTACAAGCACAGCAGAATCAACAACACCAGCAGTTACGAGGTCGTGATGAGCCTCTGGTAGCAACCTATCAAGATTTCCTCAGTATTCAGCCCCCGCTATTCAGCAAAGCGGAGGAGCCCTTGGATGCTGATGCCTGGTTCCGCACCATTGAATCTAAGTTTGCTCTTCTTATGATTCCATGTGCGGACTCCAACAAGGTTCATTTTGCTGCCCAACAATTACGCGGAGCTGCCCGTATCTGGTGGGATAGTTATTGTGCTATGCAAACGGATGATCATGTTATCTCTTGGGAGGAATTCCGTAATGCCTTCAGAGCACATCATATACCTGAGGGATTGATGGAATGGAAACTGAATGAGTTCTTGGCACTTACTCAAGGCACCCGCACCGTACTGCAGTATGCACAGGCTTTTAATCACCTGTGTCAGTATGCGGGCTATCATGCTGATAATGATGCCAAGAAGCAAGATCGTTTTCGTCGAGGTTTGAATACTAAGCTCAAAGAACATCTGAATCTTATTAAGGAAAATACCTTCAGTAAGCTGGTCAACATGGCACTGACTCAGGAGGATTGTATTACGGCAAACCGTGCCGAAAAGAAGCGAAGGATCTCTACTGAACCCGCGAGCCTTCAACCCTCGCAGTATCAATTGGTTCAGAATGTACCGCCTAGGGCGCCACAGCGCAATGCCCTGATCAGCAAGTTGGCTTTTAGGCCGCTTCAACCAACAGGAGAGTATCAACCTCCCGTATCTTTACAACAATCACAACAAACCAGCCCACGGCCAAATGTTCAACAAGTTCAACAGAAAAGCAACACTTATTGTTGTTTAAAGTGCGGAAGTGCGGATCATCTCCATAGAAATTGTCCGCAACTCAAGAAACCTAATCAAGGGCAGAGTTCCAGTCATAATAACCAGAATAAGGGCAAAAGACCGATGATGCAAGTCCGCCAAGGGCAAATTAACTTCACCACCCTTGTGGAACTTCCGGATGGAGCCCCTATCATGTCGGGTACATTCTTGATATGTCACAAACCAGTTGTTACATTATTCGATTCAGGAGCAACTCATAGTTTCATCAGTAACAACTGCAGTACCCGGATAGGACTTGATCCTTGTCCCACCCAGGGTTCATATATGATTTCTACCCCTGGAGGCGAGATCACTTCTAATCAAATGATTAGGAGTGTACCAATTCAGTTAGGCAGCAAAGTAATTAAAACTGATTTGGTCTTGTTAAACTTAGAGGGTATTGATGTCATACTTGGGACAAATTGGATGACAGAACATAGAGTACTGCTAGACATCTCTTCCCGAGTTATTGAGATTGACTCACCACATCAAGGAGCAACTACCCTCTATCTACCCCAGCAAGAGTATCTGCACTCTTGCACTTATGCCATCACAGACGTCAAAGTAAAAGATATTCCTGTAGTATGTGAGTACCCCGATGTCTTTCCAGACGACTTGCCTGGGATGCCACCAGATAGAGACATCGAGTTCATTATTGAACTTCAACCTGGCACTGCTCCTATTTCGAAGAGGCCGTATCGCATGCCTCCAAATGAATTGGCTGAATTGAAAATTCAACTCCAAGATCTTCTTGATAAAGGTTTTATACGCCCAAGTGCTTCACCTTGGGGTTGTTCTGCTCTCTTCGTAAAGAAGAAAGATAATAGCCTAAGGCTATGTGTCGATTATCGTCCACTCAATGCGGTCACCATAAAAAATAAGTACCCTCTTCCCCGCATTGACATCTTGTTCGATCAGCTAGCTGGAGCCAAGGTATTCTCCAAGATTGATTTACGCTCTGGTTACCATCAGATTAAAATCAGGCCTTGTGACATTCCAAAAACGGCCTTCTCAACCAGATATGGACTTTATGAATATCTGGTTATGTCATTTGGGCTTACCAATGCACCGGCATATTTCATGTATTTCATGAATTCAGTCTTTATGCCGGAACTCGACAAATTCGTCGTGGTCTTCATCGAT
Organism: Panicum hallii; assembly: GCF_002211085.1. Taxonomy (NCBI): domain Eukaryota; kingdom Viridiplantae; phylum Streptophyta; class Magnoliopsida; order Poales; family Poaceae; genus Panicum; species Panicum hallii. Next base: position 39,605,474 of record NC_038044.1, read on the forward strand.
GATATTCTGATATATTCCAAGACTAAAGAAGACCATGCTAATCATATATGTGTCATTCTTCAACGACTACGTGATCATCGCCTTTATGCCAAATTCTCGAAATGTGAATTCTGGCTGGATAGTGTGAAATTTTTGGGACATACTATATCCAGGGAAGGCATATCGGTTGATCCAACCAAAGTCCAGGAGGTTATGGACTGGAAACCTCCAACTTCAGTCCATCAAATCCGAAGTTTCCTTGGATTGGCGGGTTATTATCGCCGATTCATTCCAGACTTCTCCAAGATAGCCAAACCTATGACTGAGCTACTTAAGAAAGAAGCTAAATTCCGCTGGGATGATAAGTGTGATGAAGCATTCCACACTTTGAGAAGACTTCTGACAACTGCCCCAGTACTAGCTCAGCCAGATAATACTCAGCCTTTTGATGTCTACTGTGATGCTTCGGGAACTGGCCTTGGTTGTGTTCTTATGCAAAACAACCGAGTCATTGCTTATGCATCCCGAGCACTTCGAAACCATGAACGAAATTATCCAACACATGATCTTGAATTGGCAGTTGTTATTAATGCTCTCAAGATCTGGAGACATCATCTTATGGGTGCTAAGTGTAACATCTACACTGACCATAAGAGCCTCAAGTATATCTTCACTCAAGCTGACTTAAATATGAGGCAAAGGCGTTGGTTAGAACTGATTAAAGACTACGATCTTGAGGTACATTACCATCCTGGCAAGGCCAATGTGGTTGCGGATGCCCTCAGCCGCAAAGCACACTGTCACTGTTTATCCATAGCAACCTTCAATGACACTCTCTGCAATCAGATGAGGAAGCTTAATTTAGAAATCATTTCTCAAGGTAGTCTGAATCTTTTATCGATCGAGTCTACCCTTCGAGATAAAATCATCATGTCTCAATTACATAATGAGGGTATCAAAATTATCAAATCAAAGTTATCTCTGGGAGAAGCTAAATATAAGTGTTTTCACACTGATCATCAAGGAACTTTATGGTTCAACAATCGAATTGTTGTACCTAAAAATCATCAGCTTCGCAAGCAAATCCTTGATGAGGCACATCTATCCAAGTTCTCTATTCATCCTGGTAGTACCAAAATGTATCAAGATCTTCGACAGAATTTTTGGTGGACCAGAATGAAAAGAGAAATTGCTAAATATGTATCTGAGTGCGATACGTGCCAGAGAGTTAAAGCCAGTCATCTCAAGGCATCTGGTACACTCCAACCGTTGCCCATTCCGTCATGGAAATGGGAAGACATTAGTATGGATTTTATTGTTGGTCTTCCTAACACCTCCAAAAAGCATGACTCCATATGGGTAATCATTGATAGACTTACAAAAATGGCTCACTTTATTCCCGTACATACTACTTACTCTGCTAAGAAGTATGCCGAAGTCTATCTAGATCAAATTGTTCGGTTGCACGGTGTCCCTAAGACTATTATTTCTGATCGGGGGGCACAATTTTTTGCACGCTTCTGGGAACAATTACAGTCTGCTCTTGGATCCAAACTAATTCGAAGCTCTGCATATCATCCTCAGACGGATGGACAGACCAAGCGAGTCAACCAAATTCTTGAATACATGCTCCGAGCTTGTATTATTCACAATGGTACAAGCTGGGACAAATGTCTTGCTTTGGCTGAATTCTCTTACAACAACAATTATCAATCTAGCCTTCAGATGGCTCCTTTTGAAGCGTTATACGGTCGCAGATGTCGAACTCCTTTGAGTTGGTCCGAGACCGGTGAACGCGAAATCTTTGGACCAGATCTAGTTGTCGAAGTCGAAGATAAAGTCAAGATTATTCAAGCCAACCTAAGAATAGCTCAGTCCAGACAGAAAAGCTATGCAGATAAAAGAAGGAAACCTCTACAATTCCAAGCAGGAGATTTTGTCTATCTCCGAGTATCTCCTACCAAGGGTGTTCAGCGTTTCGGCATAAAAGGAAAATTAGCACCACGGTATGTTGGACCCTTTGAGATTCTTAAGGTCTGTGGCCCAGTGGCTTACAAAATTCGCCTTCCATCTCAATTGGCTGCCATTCACGAGGTCTTCCATATCTCTCAACTCAAGAAATGCATTAAAGTACCTACGGAGATCATTGAAACCACCGCCATTGAGATTGAACCTGATCTATCCTACACCGAACAACCTATCCAAATCCTGGATACCAAGGAAAGAGTCACCAGAAGAAAGACAGTTAAGATGTACAAGATTTTATGGGATCACCACACCGAAGAAGAAGCAACTTGGGAAACAGAATCTTATCTTCGACAAAATTTCCCACACTTCCTTCAAGTCAATCCCCAAATCTAATCGTCTAATTCTTTCTGCCTTCGAATCTCGGGACGAGATTCTTTTTAGGGGGGAAAGCTGTGACAACCAGGTAATTAGTTTTATGGATATTAGACCTAGTGTAAAGAGTATGTGCTTGTTATGGTGTTTATGTATAGTACAAATAATTAAGTGTACAGTTGTAATTTCTATAGAATATAGGTCCTTGAGTGCTGATTAAGTGTAATAGATATGCTAGATTGCATGAAAAATGGGTTTTTGTGGAAAACGAGGACCTAAATGTAATTAGTGCAAAGTATGGGTCCTTTTATGCAAATTAAGCAAAGTGTAAAAGTGACTATTAAAGTTTACTTAGGACTAAACTACAAGAATGCCAGTCATCATGACAGTCATGAAAACTTTTAAATAGGTCCAAATTTTTGACCAAATCCTTTTGGGTAAGGACGAGGTAATTTAAATTTACCTTTGTTCAAATTCAACATGTAATGCTGCAAGTTTTGGGTTTTTAAGCTTGAGCCCTAAAACAATGTCGTAGGGTTTGAAAAGTTCTATAACTTTCGTTTTGGGCATCCTCTCATTAGATCTTTGTATCGTCGGGAAAAATTAGTTTACCGTAGGGTCCCTATGTTTCTTTAGTATTGCAAACAGGTCCCTGGGAAAATCCCCTTTGTCTTCCTCCTCTGGCGCTGCACTGGCGCTCTGCTCTGCAGCTCGCCGCTGACCACCTTCGCCACCTCCTGCTGCAAGTCCCAGAGCGCCTTAATTTCTTCTGCAGGCAGCTGTGTTGTTTTCCCCATCGTCCCAACCTCCTCTGTGACCATATCTTTCTCCCTGCGCACTGCTTTTCTTCCACACACTCTGCCTCTGCCGCCATTTGCCCCACGCCACCTCCCTCCAGTACGTCCTCCTGTCCAGAGCTGCCGCGATCTTTTCCTCCCCGAGCCGCTTCGCCGCGGAGGACCGCCTCCACTGGAAATTCCCCCATCCCTCTTTTCCCAGTTCCAACGGACTCAGGCGACACGCCGTCTCCTTCTGGTCCTCCTGTTTCCCCCGCGTACGGCGACCTCCGGTTGCCTCCACCCCAAGCCGAAGCTACACCGCCCTACTCCCCCAAGCCGAAGCTGCACTGCCCCTGCTCCCTCCCAGACCAAGACGATACTGCCGCCCCTGCCCAGCCGGCCAGAAAAGCCTGCGCCAGTAAGCTCCGTTTTTCCCCAACGTCGATGTCTCCCTGTGGCCCTTCTCCCCGCTTCCTGATCGCCAAAAGGAGTTCCCGGGGTGCTGCTCGACCTCCCCGACCGCCGGCATGGTCCCCTCCAGTTGGAACCAAACTCCCCAAGCGCCTCCTCTGTTCAAGCTCGCCTTGAGGACCTTGTGCAACAATTAGAGCAAGCTCAGGGTGTTTTCTGCGAAGTCTAGGCCCATAGGAACAGTAGAGTTTGAGGACCTGTGTGTAAGGGTGCTTGTTATTTCATGTGAAGTGATGCTGCTGACTTGTAAAATCAATAGAAAATAGTAGAAAATTCCAAAAATTGCAAAATCAGTTTTGTTAGAAACTAGATTTTAAGCTCTACAACTTCTATTAAGTTAGTTTTATATGAAACAAAATAGTTTTGAATCTATGTTAAATCTAAGATAAGAGAGTGTAATATCCATAGCTCCTGCATGTTAGCTTTGTTGATCCTGATTTTTGGGTATGCAATCTCTGTAGATTAAATATGAATAAATTTTCAAACCTAAGTTTGTTTTGTAATTTAAATTCTTTTAAGTTGATCAATTCAATTTGTTTTATAGTAGAATTAGCTAAGTCTATTCAATGAAACTTATCTAATTAGATCTTTTAGTCAAAATCTTTTAAGTACGCAATGGATCTGTGTTTAAATTTTCAAAACTTTATAACTTTAATTATCCAAGCTTCACATTCAAATTTGAATTTAATTTTGAGTATTTTAATTCTTGTTTTCAATTAAATCAATGCTATAGTCATGAGTTGAATGTTTAGGATTCAAAGCTTAGGTTTCCCTCTTGTATCGTGAGTTCTTGAGTGTTAACCTTCTGGATTGCAGTTTATCGTAAAATAAAGTAAGAAGACTATACATTCTTTAATTTTATATTCTGGCATATCATATAGATCCGACTGCTTTTGCCGACGGTGTTTACGAGCTGATCGTGGATCGAGCCGTGGAAATTCCTACAGATCCCGGAATCAGAAGAAGGTTGTTCTGAAGACCACAAGAACTTCGTCAGGGAATTCTCTGAAGGCCCGAACCAAAGTTCGGACGTTATTAACTTGACTAACCCCAGCCCCACCAGTAATGGCAAGCCCCGGACATAACCCACTATTTTATTACACTGCAATCTATATCTATTTACGTATTCTATGCATTAAGTTCTTACAAATTGCTTGAAACCCTAGTTGCATTCTCCTAGGAACCAATGTGATGGATACTAGCACTTGAGTCCGACTAGCTGCTATGCTAATAGGGCCGGTAGAAGTCGGGTGATTTCCTGTCACTCGCGCGATATAGGAATTGTAATGTTTACATTCCTGTTATCACTATAAGGATGCCGGACGGGAGTTTTGTGCGGTATCATGGTTGAGGTGATACCCCGTCTGTGTTGTTGAATTTTGATAAGGTCGCGGTGTGTGCCGATCGGGGTTAAGCGTTTGAAAGTACTAACCACATGCCGTGAAATATGGTAAGCGGTAAGCCTAGTAACCAATCGGCCCGAGGAGTGGACATACCTCCCACCACTCGTCTTGCTTCTTCTGGTTACTTATGTTCGACTGAGGAAATACGTGTTGCAAGGGCAACCAGGAATACGGGTTTTGTAGTCGCGCTACAGACGTATGTCCTGCACGAGTGATGTGCGTATGTTCCTGCAGTCACTTGTGGTGGCACTGATCCATGAGTCGGAATGAAAAGTAAACGGTTGCTTCGAAACGACCCTTTGGTGTTTCAAGCGTGTGAGTTAGGTTTACCTTGCAAGGTTAAATTCGATTCAGAATCATCCACTTCTCACGAAGATTGAGACTACTTAATCCCTTTATCACACAGAGTAACAAGAGCAACTATATGATGAATAATCCTGATGGTTGAGATAAAGAGCTCTACCTTGCTTGCTTAGTTGTAAGTGCTTATCTAGAATGGATAATCACATAGAACTTGAAAGCTAAAAGTTGAAAATAAGGATCTACTCTTAGTTGCTTTTCAGCTGAAACTAAACTCAGAGCTATTATAAGCCTTCATAAGTCTAGTTATGGGCTAAAGTATACCCAATCCCGGGTAAGCCTTGCTGAGTTTTAGTATACTCAGCCTTGCTAGTTTTATGTTTTTCAGGTAAAGTCTTGAAGACCCTACTCTTTCCCTACCTTGGCCCTGTGCTCTTCCAGACGGTTGGTCTGTGGGATGGAATCCGTCCTCGGCCAACATTGATGATACCGAGTGATGTCGTGACCGGGCTTAGCATGACATCCGTCTTGTCGACGTGCTGTAGATCATCGCGTATGTTTTCCGCTGCCAAAAACCATAGCTTAAACGGTTTGTAATCTTTTCTCTAAGTTTGAAACTTTGTACTACTTTTATAAACTCTTGTAATGTAATTCCCTGTTATGTAAATTGTGATGATGATTGTATCTCTGGACTCACCTTCGTGTGAGGTAACCTTATTTGATCCTGTGTATCGGTGGTTTATCGGGACGTTACCCAACAGGCCAAGGGATTATACCGTTTGAAGCACGTTGGAGCCCTCGGGAGTGGACTCGCGTACTTGAGCCGGTATAATTCAGGTTGGTTCTGCCACAGTGTTCACTGGAATGAAGTGGGCAACCTTCGTTAACCGATCCACTATTACCCATATAGAGTTGTATCCTTTCTGAGTACGAGGCAATCCAACAATGAAGTCCATAGTGATCTCCTGCCATTTCCACTCTGGAATCTTCAACGGCTGTAATAGACCTGCTGGCCTCTGATGCTCTGCCTTGACACGCTGATAGGTGTCATAGATAGCCACGTACTCTGCAACAGAACGCTTCATCCCATACCACCAGAATCGTTCCTTGAGGTCATAATACATCTTTGTGTTGCCCAGATGAATGGAATATGCTGTATCATGAGCCTCACTCAAATTCAGCTTCCTGAGATCCTTTACATCTGGCGCACATATCCGGCCCTTGTACCACAAGGTACCCTGATCATCCTCTCTAAAATGAGGTGCTTTGCCAATCTTGAGCAGTTCACGGATCTCCTACAGCTTCTTATCTTCTTTCTGATGCTGCTTGATCTCTGCCTCTAGAGTGGGTTCTGCCTTGAATGATGCACTCAAGGTGTGATGCAAGAAACCCAGACTCAACTGCTCAAATTCCTCGCATAACTCCTAAGGCATCTGAAAAGCCACAGCCATGTTGGCATAACTCTTCCTGCTCAGAGCATCTACTACAACATTGGCCTTGCCCGGATGATAGTGAATCTCCATGTCATAATCCTTGACTAACTCTAGCCATCTTCTCTGCCGCATGTTCAGCTCGCTCTGTGTGAATATGTACTTGAGGCTCCTGTGGTCGGTGTAAATATCACACCTCTACCCAAACAAGTAATACCTCCATATCTTCAGAGCATGCACAACTGCGGCTAACTCCAGATCATGAGTGGGATAATTCAGCTCGTGCCGAAGCAACAGCCGCGAAGCATAAGCTATCACTCTACCTTCCTGCATCAGGACGCAACCAAGACCATCCCTCGAAGCATCACAATACACTGTAAACCTTTTGCTCTGGTCTGGCAGAGTAAGGACTGGTGCCATAGTTAACCTCTTCTTCAGCTCCTCGAAGGCCCTCTGACGCTCATCAGTTCATAAGAAATCCACACCCTTCTCTAGCAAAGAAGTCAAAGGCTTCGCAATCTTGGAGAAATTCTCAATTAACCTCCGATAATATCCTGCTAAGCCCAGAAAGGAATGAACTTCCTTCACAGTATGCGGCACCTTCCAGTCAAGCACATGCTTCACCTTGCCGGGGTCCATCGCAATACCTCCCTTGGAGATGACATGACCGAGGAATGGAACCTCGTCAATCCAGAATTCGCACTTGCTGAGCTTGGTATACAGCTTGTGCTCTCTCAACCTCTGCAACACAAGCTTCATATGCTTCTCATGCTCTGCCTCTGACTTGGAATATACCAGGATATCATCAATGAATATCACCACAAAGGTGTCCAGATAATCCATGAAAACCTTGTTCATCAGATGCATGAAGAAAGCCGGAGCATTAGTCAAGCCAAAGGACATGACCGTATACTCGTATAGCCCATACTTGCAGGTGAATGCTGTCTTCGGGATATCCTCAGGATGAATCTTTAGCTGGTGATAACCTGAACGCAGATTAATCTTCGAGAATACACAAGCACCCTGAAGCTGATCAAAGAGATCCTCAATACGGGGCAATGGATGCTTGTTCTTGATAGTGACTACATTCAGATCCCGATAATCAACGCACATTCTCTTCGCGCCATCCTTCTTCTCTACAAGCAATACGGATATAGCCCTTGGCTAGCAACTCGTCAATGGTCTTCTTAACTTCCTCATGCTCAACGGGTGCCATATGATAGGGCCGCTTAGCAATAGGAGCTGTGCCAGGCAAGAGATCAATAGAAAACTCAATGTCGCAATCACGCGGCATACCTGGCAGATCATCCAGAAAAATATCCGGGAATTCAGACACCACGTGAATACCATCCGTGGGTCTAGCCTCCATCTGACAAAGAAATCCAGAAGGCTCCGAAGCACTGACTGTGACTTCCTGTCCATCCGGTGCTGACAAGTGGACAGTCCTCTAAGCACAATCAATCCTGACACCCTATCTAGCAAGGGTCTCCATTCCCAAGATCACATCGATACCCACCGAGTCAATGACGATAAGCCCGGTGCGGAACTCTACCCCCTTATGATCACACTAATCCTGGAGCAGATAGAGCAGGTATGGATCTTGCCTCCAGGCATAGTAACTACCATAGGAGTCCTCATGCAGGATACCAGTATACAATGTTTCGTAGCAAATGACTGGGTAATAAATGAATGCGTAGCACCAGCATAAAAAAGAACTGTAGCAGGGTGGGTATTAACCATGAACGTACCAATAACCACGTTAGGAGACTCGGCTGCCGACTCGGCCGTCATGTGGTTCACCCTGCCCTGTGATGGTGCCTTGCGCTGAGCTGGGCGTCCCTACTGTCCAGACTGCGCCTTCCGGGTGTCACACCCGATTTATAAGAACATAAATCGAGCAATCATATATGCGCCAGGATCAAGTCACGCATATATACAACAGAATCATCAAGATATCACAACACGTATCTCGAAATAAAAGCGTATAAATTATAAATGAATATCAAGTGTGCTTGCTAGTCATCTCACCTAAGGAAGTGTGATGAGCAACTAGTGTAGCTCACGACTTGTGGGTAAAGTTGTGCAACCTCTCGAGAGTGTAAAACTGGTATACTAGCCGTGCTCACGGTCATGAGCGGCCCAGATCCTCCGTCTGATTAGTGGGGTTTATCCTTGGTGGTTTGGTTTGGTTTTCAGTAGACTCATGGTTAATTTTGATTAATTATTATGTAACTTGGGTTATGGTAATTCATCCACTTGTAGTAAATAGCCTTAAAAAAATTTGCCAAGATTGAAAGCTAATGCAGTTGAGTCAGCTAACCTTAAAGCCTCATAATTTGTGTTATACTTGTTGAGTACAAGTTGTGTACTCACACTTGCCTTCTCTACTCTTCTGTTCTCTCTGGGATATCTTCGACTGCTGCTCAGTACCAGGCGACGTGGAGGACTACATCAGCGGACTTGATGATTTCTAGGCGTTTGTCTCCCAGCCGACGTCCCTGTGGCGCCCTGTTCTTCATGTATTTATTTTACGCTTCCGCATTCCTTGAACTGATTCTTGATTCAGTTGTAATAAAGATATTCATTTATAATTTATACGCTTTTATTTCGAGATACGTGTTGTGATATCTTGATGATTCTGCGGCGGCGCTAGGGTGCGTCGCCTGAGTCTTTACCGAGCCCCGCCTTAGCCCTAGGTGGTTTACCCATGTCGCGCTGAACCTCCTAGACCTAGGCTCGAGTTGTTTTGATCTCCGGAGCACCGAGATCGGCCAACGCCGGCGAGGCGCCGCCGCGGAGACCGGACTCCGGCGACCACGCCGCCGCTCCGAGCGCCCCCTTTAGCCCGAGCCATCAGATCTAGATCTAGTGGCTCGGAATAGAAGATACCGGTTCAGCCGGCCCGATTTGCTAAAGAACCCCTGCGCTTTTCAAAAATCAACCCGCAGTCCTATGTCATTCAAAAGTATTTCCAGTTAGGCCCTGTTTTTATTGTTTAGGCCCCGTCCATCCCCGGTATTTTTGCGGGTTAGCCCCCAGATCTAGCCTTTAATTAGGTTTAAGCCCTTAGTTTTTACACAGGACCCCCGGGAGGCTATGTTTTCTCGCAGAAAGGTCCCTGGACCCTGTTCTAGCTCTAGATTTCGCGTCTTAGCTCCGTTTTAAGTGGTTTTCGCACTCACGCGGTCGTTGTAACGCGTAGAGCAGTTCTATCATAGTTTTGCTATTTTTATGTAATGTTGTAAGAGATGCAATAGCATGAATGCACAAACATGTTGAACCTAAAATAAATTTTAATTCTTTGCATAATTTAATTAGGTTAAATGCAAACTAAACACATTAAATCCTTAGAAAATTAATGGAGCCAAATTAATTCCATTATAAATCCTGGAATTTTGCATTAGGGTGTTACACCGGGGACAAGAGTTGGCATAGTGTCCCAGCTCGCCACAGTCATAGCACGCCCGTGGGAGTGCTGGAGCCTACTGTCCGGCAGGAGGAGTAGGCACTCCCTGCCGTGGAGCTGGTGGAGCCAGTGGAGCTGAGCGTGCCGGAGGTGCTGGAAGCCTCTTGCCCTATCCCGCCTGCTGCTGCTGCTGCTGGGGACGAGGCGGGTACTGCTGCTGTCACGGCTGGTACGGCTGAAGTGGCCTCTACTGCTATTGCTGCGGGTGCTGGTACCAAGGCCGAGTGTTGCTGCCAGACGCAGTAGGAGTCATCTTCCTCTTCTTGTCCTCAATCTCCCGACGCTTGCGCTCGTTGTTGAGGGCGGAGTCAACCAGATGGTTGAAGTTGTCAAAGCGGAGGTTCAGGAGCGCGTACTCAATATGATCGTCGAGCCCCTCCCTGAAGCGCTCCTGCTTATCACCATCATTGGCGACCTCAGCCGGGGCGTAGCAAGCGAGCTAGCAGAAACGGTTACGATACTCTATCACTGTCATAGCTCCCTAAAATGATAAGTACCAAAAAAAGAAGATGGAAATTACTCAGCATTCCCAATCTCACGAGGGTAAACAAGGGTGGGCTTGAGCTTAAAAAGGAATTGCGGGAAGATTTTACTCTAATTTACCTGCTTAAGCGCAAGAAACTCCTTGTGCTTCATCTTCATCACTCCAACGGGGATGTGGTGGTTCCTGAAGCGCTCCCGGAACAGGACCCAAGTGAGGGCGTCGTGGTCCCGAGCTGGGTAGGACTCCCACCAATCGAGTGCTATGCCTCGTAGCTGCCCTGCCGCGTATAGGACTCGCTCCCGGTTGTCGCACTGAGCGACATCCAACTGACGCTCCACCGAACGAAGCCAGTCATCTGCTTGGAGTGGATCAGCCGCATGGGAGAACGTCGGTGGGTGACCCCTCAGAAAGTCCGCACGCCTGTCACGGGGCTGCTGCGGTGGAGGAGGCGGCGGCTCAGTGTGGATCTACTGCAGAGTCTGAACAGTGTTGTTCAGGGTAGCCATCATCTGTATCTGGAGCTGGAAGAACTGCTCCGGAGTCAGGGGTGGAGGCATCAGCATTGGCTGGCCGGTACTCTGATTATTCTACCCCTGCTGGCCAGAACCAAGGCCAGTGCTCCTGGTATTCACCATCTGTTTGCAGCAGAAACGAAATTTATAAGTGACCGGTATTGTACAGTTCCGAGAAGAAAACTCTGACCGGATAAGATAGAGAGAAAAGAGTGTACGGTTTTACCCCCAATGATGTATCTCAATTTTATTACTTAATTCAAGTATGCGTTAAAGTCGATTTGCATGAGCAAGTTTAACTTCTAAACTATGCAATCAACCAAAAATCCAAATCAAACATTTTGCACAATCATAAACACTCAATATTCACACCTTAGCCGAGTTTATCACGCCACTCGACTAAAAACAAATAGACGCTCTAGCGTATTTTTGCAAAGGCATCCTAGGCTTATGAGGATAGATAGAAAATTACAGGCCAACGGCCACGGAAAAGATCAGACTAATTCTCGAAAAGGACAAGAGAGAGAACTAGCAAATCAAAGTTCACGACTCAAGGAATAGAACTATAAACGAATTTTTGAGTTTTGTGGAAGCAAGGCAAGAGGAAAGAAGTCCTTAGACTCGACCATTTCTATCTAGGCTTCATCCTACAGTCGACATGGCTCTGATACCAATTCTGTCACACCCGATATACAAGGACATAAACCGAGCAATCATATATGCGCCAGGATCAAGTCACGCATATATACAACAGAATTATCAAGATATCACAACACATATCACGAAATAAAAGCGTATAAATTGTAAATGAATTCTTTATTACAACCGAATCAAGAATCAGTTCAAGAAGTGCGGAAGCGTAAAATGAATACATGAAGAACGGGGCGCCACAGGGACATCGGCTGGGAGACAAACGCCTAGAAATCATCGAGTCCGCTGATGTAGTCCTCCACGTCCCCTGGTATTGAGCAACAGTCGAAGATATCCCAAAGAGAACAGAAGAGTAGAGAAGGCAAGTGTGAGTACACAACTTGTACTCAACAAGTATAACACGAATTATGAGGCTCTACGGTTAGCTGAGTCAACTGCATTAGCTTTTAGTCTTGGCAAATTTTATTAAAATGATTTACTACAAGTGGATGAATTACCATGAACCCAAGTTGCATAATAATTAATCAACATTAATCAAGAGTCTACTGAAATCCAAGCCAAACCACCAAAGATAAACCCCACTAATCAGACGGAGGATCTGGATCACTCATGACCGTGAGCACGGCTAGTATACCAATTTTACACTCTCGAGAGGTTGCACATCTTTACCCACAAGTCGTGAGCTACGCTAGTTGTTCATCACACTTCCTTAGGTGAGATGACTAGTAAGCACACTACGAAGCCGTTACAAAGGACACGTTGGTAAGGTGTAACCGCTAAGGATTCTGGATCAGCGACCATGGAGCAAGCCTCGAGGGGGTACAAGCACATAGCACAGACCAACCCTCGTAGCACGAGGGCCATAGAAGCTTACCACCCCTCTTGCCCCGCAGATAAGTTACTCCCAAACCAAGATGACCAAATTAATAAGCCAAGACCGTCCCATTCTAGTCTTGTGGTTGCGCGGTTGTCCTAGATTGTCGCTCTATGAACCGGTCCTTATGGAGAGTGGCCAACCAAGCACTAAGCACCGTGCTGGCCCCCTAAACCATGTTTCTAATAAAAATATATTTTAACGAGATGTGAGCCGCTCAAGCACACAGCGCAGAAGGCCACTCTCAGAATTAAGTTGCATACACCCTTAATCAAATTTAGTTAAAAAGGACCATAATGTGTGAGAGCACAGCACCTAGCACAACTAACCAAAATGCAACCCAAAGTATTTATATAAAGGATAAAAGTGGCTAGGAAATCCTTATAGGCATACAGTATTAAAATACAGTATGAAATTACATTTAAAAGTGATAGGATGTTCATGTTATACTTGCCTTCCTCAAACTCTCCTGGCTGCTGCTCAAACGCGTCTAAAGAAGGTGGCTCCTGGTACTCCTCAAGTGGCTCAATGTCTACTCACGATCGCAACGCCAAACATAGTCCACACATGCACATACATGCAAACAACGATAAAAGATAAGAAACAGTACAACAATATAATAAAATAGCACACAAAACTGAGCTAAAGCTATTCTACGCATTACAACGATCGCGTGAGCGTGAAAACCACTTGAAACGGAGTTCAGACGCGAAAACTAGAGCTAAAACAAGGTCTAGAGGCTTAACCGCGAGAAAAACTGAAGTTCCAGGGGGTTCAGGGTAAAAAACCAGGGGCCTAAACATAATTAAAGGGTATATTAGGGTCTAACATGCAAAAGCACAGGGGCTGGACGGCGGGTCCTATATCTAAGAAGCTCAGGGGCCTGGACGCTAAAAATAGGACTTAAATGGAATTACTTTTGAATTAATGTGGACTGCGGGTTGGTTTCTAATAAACCCAGGGCCTCTTTAGCAAAACTACCAGGCCGACGGGGTATCTTCTAATCTGGGCCACTGGATCTAGATCTAACGGCTCGGACCCGATCTAACTCGCGAACCGGTATCTAAGGATCTCGGCTGTCGGATCTTGATCTGGCGATCTGGACCCCAGCTTAACCTAGATCTAATCTCGGGCGTTGGCTTCTGATCTGACGGCTCTGGGCGAAGCGGTACGCGGGATCTAATCCCACACGTTGATCTCGGATGGGGCGGCCAGGGTCGGTTGGGCGCGCGGGGTGGCGGCGCTGGTCACCGGAGATGGGTTCCCGCGGCAGCGCGCGGCTCGGGCTCGCCGGACTTCGCCAATTCCGGCGCTCCGATGGCCAAATCGAGTGGGGCGTGGGTCTGTCGTGATCAGCGTGACACGCGTGATCCACCTGGGGGCTTGGCGGGGCTCGGCGAGGCTCGGGGACGCGATTGCGACGGTGGCGGTGGCTCGGCACGGCGGAGCTCGCCAGCGTGCGCGCATGCGTGCTGTTCTGGGCACAGGAAAGGGCGCAAACGGGGTCGCGCGCGTACGTGGTGCAAAGGCAAGCCAAAACAGGGCAATGTGGCGGCAGTGCAGTGCTGCAGAGAGCTCGCCTCGGTGGCGCAGCAGCGACGGAATGCCGACGTGCGGCGCTCCGGCTGCAGGAACGGGCTAAGGGCCACGACATCTAGCGCAAAAGGATCCGGGGGAGGACGTTACACTCACCGAAGACTTGGCTTGGGCGGAGAAACAGCGCAGGATGGCCGGCGGCGAGGTCCGAGCCGCGGGGATGGGTTGAAGTCGGGGAAGAAGCTGCTGCAGGGGTCCTCGAGGCTCCTGGACTCCACGGTTCGGCTCGGGGAAGACTTGCGAAGGTGCTACGGGGGTCAAGAGGGTCGGGGAACCACCGGCGGTGAAGGATCGAGGTGGCGGAGCAAATTACCAGCGGCAACATCTGGTGAAATTCCGGCCGTTGCACGGGCCGGGGTCGCGGGTGAAGTCCTCGGGGAGCTTCCTGGCACCGAGGCGGAGCTACTGCGAGCCTTGGCCGGGTCTGGGGCGCAGCAGTGCGGCCGGTGCACGGTGGAGCAAGGAGCTTGGGGCGGCGGAGCAAGCGGGCGGTGGCGCTAGGGCTTCGGTGGCGGCCGCGGGATAGGGGATTAGGAAACAGGGGGTCCGCGGGTGCTTTTACAGGGGAAAGCTGGGGATCTTGGGGGGGGGGGCGCTCGGGGAAGGCCGGCGAGGATCGCGGGCCGGACGTTGCGTGGCCGGTGGAGCGAGGAGGAAGAAAGGAAGGAGGAGGCCGGGCGCCGACAGGTGGGGTCGGGGTGTCAGAGGAAGGGAGGGGGAGAGCGCGGGCTGGGCTGTTGGGGAGGCGGGGTGAGGGAGCTGGGCCGAGCGTGGAAGGAGGAGGAGGTGGGCCGAGCGGAGCAGGCCGCGGGGAAAGAAGAGCGGGCCGTGCTAGCTGGGCCGCGTGCGGGAGAGGGAAAGGGGAATGGGCTGCGGGAAGGACTGGGCCGCTGGGCTGGCCTGCTTTCCTATTTCCTTTCCTTTTCTTGTCCAAACCAACTCAAATCTATTTGATTTCAAATCAAATTTGAATTCAACTCCTATGCACTAAACCAAATAAAACTTATGCACCAGTGTCACACCCGATTTATAAAGAACATAAATCGAGCAATCATATATGCGCCAGGATCAAGTCACGCATATATACAACAGAATCATCAAGATATCACAACACATATCACGAATGACAATAACATAAACCGTAAATGATTTAGTTTATTACAACCGAATCAGGAATCGGTTCAAGAGTTGCGGAAGCGTAAAATGAAGTACATGAAGAGTAGGGCGCCACAGGGACGTCGACTGGGAGACAGACGCCTAGAAGTCGTCGAAGCCGCTACGTAGTCCTCCACATTGCCGGGCACTGAGCAGCAGTCGAAGATATCCGAAATAGAACAGAAGAGTAGAGAGGCAAGTGTGAGTACAAACTCGTACTCAACAAGTATAACACAAACTATGAGGCTCTAGGTTGGCTGACTCAACTGCAGTAGCTTTTAGTCTTGGCAATATTTTATTAAAACTAATTACTACAAGTGGATGAATTACCATAAACCCACATTTCATAATAAATTAATCAGTATTAATTAAGAACTACTAAAAAACCATCCAAACCAAAACCACCCGGGAAATCTCACTAATCAAAGGTAGATAACTCCACTAATCGAAAGGAGGATCTGGGCCGCTCATGACTGTGAGCACAACTGATATATTAGTTTTACACTCTCGAGAGGTTGCACAAATTTACCCACAAGTCGTGAGCTACGCTAGTTGTTCATCACACTTCCTTAGGTGAGATGGCTAGCCAGCACACTACGAGACCGTTACAAAGGATCACGTTGGTAAGGTATAACCGCTAAGGTTTCTGGATCAGCGACGATGGGGCCCACCTCTGTGGGTACAAGACACACAGCACAGACCAAGCCAGAGGAGCAGGGACCATTGAAGCTTACCACCCCTCTTGCCCACGCAGGTAAGTTACTCCCAAACCAACACGACCTAATTAGTAAGTCAAGACCGTCCCATTCCAGTCTTGTGGTTGCGCGGCTGTCCCAGGTTGTCGCCCTATGAATCGGTCCTTATGGAGAGTGGCCAACCAAGCACTAAGCACCGTGCTGGCCCCCTAAACCAAGTTTCTAACAAAAACGTCTTTTAAGGAGACGTGAGCCGCTTAAGCACACAGCACAGGGGGCCACTCTCAGAATTAAGTTGCATAAGACCATTAACCAAATTTAATTTAAAAGGACCAAGTGTGTTATAGCGCAGCAACCTAGCACAACTAACCAAAAATGCAACCCAAAGGATATATATATAGGATATAAAGTGGCTAGGAAAGTCCTTATAGGCATATAGAATTAAAATGCAATATGAAATTCGGATTTAAAAGTGATAGGAGGTTCATGTTATACTTTCCTTCCTCAAAACTCTCCTGCTGCTGCTCGAACTGCTCAGAAGATGGCAGCTCCTGGTATTGGTCCAAAGGTTCCGCGTCAACTCGCGATCATCAAGCATGGTCCACACATACACACATACACAACCAATAGCAACTATAAGAAAACAGTACACCAACACAATAGAGCAGCACACAAAACTAGTCTAAAGCTATTCTACGCGTTACAACGATCGCGTGGATATAAAGAGCGCTTAAAACGGAGCTAAGACGCGAAAACTACGCTTGAAACAAGATCCAGGGACCTATTTGTAAGAAAACTGGAGGTTCTAAGGGGTTCTGCGCAAAAACCGAGGGTCTAAACGCAAATAAAGGGTAGACACACGGGCTAGCACGCGAAAACCCAAGGCATGGACTGCGGGCACTAATTCCAGGAAGCTCAGGGGCCCAAAAGCATAAAACAGGACCCAACCGTAATTATTTTTGAACTACGGGTGGACCGCGGGTTTATTTCCTGAAAGGGCAGGGACTCTTTAGCAAAACGTCAAGGCCGAACCGGTATCTTCTATTCCAGGCCCTTGGATCTCGATCCCATGGCTCACAACAAAGAGAGTCGCGATCTAATCTCATCCACCCGTCCCGGGATCTCACGGCTAGGGATGAACGGGCGCACAGGCCGGCGGAGGAAGTCACCGGAGCTCCCTTCCCGCGGCGGCGCCTCGCCGGAGATGGCCCAACTTCGTACTCCGGGCTCGGATTTGGACGACATCTGGCCAGGGAGCTAGGGCTGGGCACGACGAACGCATCTGTGCACTCGAGGTGGTGGATTTGGGCACGGTTAGGGCGTATCGACGGCGAGGGCGGCTCGGGGTCGCCGGCGAACGGCCCGGTGCGGTTCTGGCCCGAGTTTGGGCTACGCTTCACACGGTTCCGCATCAGCTCGACCCCAGGAACCTACTGAGGGTCTCCGCATGGGGGATAGGGCACAGGAGGGGGCAGCCGGCGGAGGAGGGTCTTACCCGCAGCGGTGAGGGAAGGTCGGCGCTCGTGGAAGGAGGCCGTGGGGTGCGCTGCAGAGCTCCGGGTGCCTCGGTCGGCGCCGCACACGAGCGGTGAGGGTCGAGCCGGGGTTAACGAGCCCGAACAGGTGACAGCAAGGGCGAATTGCGGCGGTGGTGCAGGGGACGTGCAATGCCGGCAGCTGCTCCAATCCAAGCGGCGGTGGGGAGCTCGGGTGCGTTGGAGGGTTGCGGCGGTTTAGGGTGGTCCCAAGGGCAACCGCAGATAAGAAGAGGGGGAGGTGGCCGCCTCGGCGTGCGGATCAATCGAGCAACGGAACTCCGCCCCTCACGGAATTGTTGCGGTCCGTCCCGATCCGAGCGCGGTGCGATTCTAGAAGAGCCCAGGCGTGGGGCCACAGCCAGCGTGCAGCTCGGCTTGGTGCTGCGCAGGAGGAGAGGGTCCGGGTGCGGTGGTGCGGGGCCACAGCCAGCGGCCGAGCGGCCGGACCGGCGAGGGGAAAAACAGAGGAGGGCGCGAGGAAGGGGAGGAGTCTGACCCGCGGGGCCGCTAGGTCAGAGAGAGCGAGAGAGAGAGAGCGGGCGCGCGAGCAGGGAGGCCGGCGCCGACAGGCGGGCCCGGTTGGCAGCGAGAGAAAAGAGAGTGGGGAGAGCGCGCGGGTGCTGGCTGGTTGCTGGGCCGCGCGGCCCACGCGGGGGAAGGGAAAGAGAGGAGTGGCTGCTAGGCTGCGGAGTGAAAAAGAGAGGGGAAAGAGATGGGCCGCGAGGGAAGGGTCGGCCCAAGAGCTTTTGCTGCCTTCTTTTGCTTCTTCTTTTTCCTTCTCCTTTCCCACACTTAACTATTCCAACAATTCCATTTGAATTCAAATGAATTTGAATTCAAACCCTATACACTCCACACAAATAAAACCAACGCTCCAGCATGAATGCACAAACAAGTTGATCCTATAATTAATTTTAATTACTTGCGTTATAAAATTACTTTAAATGCAAGATAAATTAGAGCAAACCCCGAAAATTTTATTTAAGCCTGAATAAATTCCTTAAAATTTGGGTAAATTACATTAGGGTGTTACAAACCTACCCCCCTTACAGGAATCACATCCCGAGATTCGGATAGGCTAGCTAGCAAATAGATCGGGGTACGTCTTCCTTAACTCATCTTCTCGCTCCCAAGTGGCCTCGTCTTCCGTGTGGTGGCTCCACTGAACACGGCACATCTTGATTTTCTTGTTCCTGGTAATTCTCTCGGATATCTCGAGAATCTTCACCGGATGCTCGGTGTAAGTCAGATCTTCCTGTATATCCAACCCTTCTAACAGCGCTTGCTCTTCTGGCACCCTCAAGCACTTCTTCAGCTGAGACACGTGAAACACATCATGCACCGCTGAGAGGTTGGGAGGCAACTCCAAGCGATATGCCACTTCACCTTTCCGTTCCAACACCTTGAACGGGCCAATATATCGAGGGGCTAACTTCCCTCTCACATTAAACCTGCGGATTCCTCTCATCGGTGAGACCTTCAGATATACATGATCACCCACTGCAAAGGTCAAATCTCGGCGACAAACATCCGCGTAACTCTTCTGACGAGTCTGAGCGACCCTTAGGTTCTCGCGCACCTGCTGTACCAGTTCTTCTGCCTCTTCAACAATATCCGGACCAAATACCTGCCTCTCACCAATCTGATCCCAATACAGCGGAGTCCTGCACTTCCGACCGTACAAAGCCTCGAAAGGAGACTTCTTCAGACTGGCCTGATAACTGTTGTTATACGAAAACTCTGCATAAGGCAGGCACTTATCCCAGCTGGTACCATACTGAATAGCACAGGCTCAAAGCATATCCTCCAACACTTGGTTGGTTCTCTCTGTCTGCCCATCTGTCTGAGGATGATAAGCGGTACTGAAGTGTAGCTTCGTATCCAACAAATCATGCAACTGCTCCTAGAACCGTGAAGTGAACTGAGATCCTCGGTCAGATATGATCTTCTTCAGAACACCATGCAGACAGACAATCCTGGAAATGTAAAACTCTGCAAGTCTAGCACCGGAGTAAGTAGTGTTCACCGGAATGAAGTGGGCAACCTTCGTCAACCGATCCACTACTACCCATATGGAGTTGTACTCTTTCTGAGTACGAGGCAAGCCAACAATGAAGTCCATAGTGATCTCCTCCCATTTCCACTCTGGAATCTTCAACGGCTGCAATAGACCTGCGGGTCTCTGATGCTCTGCCTTGACACGTTGACAAGTGTCACAGATAGCCACGTACTCCGCAACGGAACGCTTCATTCCATACCACCAGAATCGTTCCTTCAGGTCGTAATACATCTTTGTGCTGCCAGGATGAATAGAATACGCTGTATCATGAGCCTCACTCAGAATCAACTTCCTGAGATCTGCTACATCCGGCACACATATCCGGCCCTTGTACCACAAGGTACCCTGATCATCCTCTCGGAAATGAGGTTCTTTGCCAACCTTGAGCAGTTCACGGATCTCCTGCAGCTTCTTATCATCTTTCTGATGCTGCCTGATCTCGGCCTCTAGAGTGGGTTCTGCCTCGAATGCTGCATTCGAGGCGTGATGCAAGAAACCCAGACTCAGCTGCTCAAATTCCTCGCATAACTCCTGAGGCATCTGAAAAGACACGGCCATGTTAACATAGCTCTTCCTGCTTAGAGCGTCTGCTACAACATTAGCCTTACCCGGATGATAGTGAATCTCCAGGTCATAATCTTTGACTAACTCTAGCCATCTTCTCTACTGCATATTCAGCTCACTCTAAGTGAAAATATACTTGAGGCTCTTGTGATCAGTGTAAATGTCAGACTGCTGCCCAAACAAGTAATGCCTCCATATCTTCAGAGCATGCACAACTGCGGCTAACTCCAGATCATGAGTGGGGTAATTCAGCTCGTGCCGGCGCAACTGCCACAAAGCATAAGCTATCACTCTGCCTTCCTGCATCAGGACGCAACCAAGACCATCCCTCGAAGCATCACAATACACTGTGAACCTATTGCTCTGGTCTGGCAGAGTAAGGACTGGCGCCGTGGTCAACCTCTTCTTCAACTCCTCGAAGGCCTTCTGACGCTCATCAGTCCAAGAGAAATCCACACCCTTCTCCAGCAAGGAAGTCAAAGGCTTTGCAATCTTGGAGAAATTCTCAATGAACCTCCGATAATAACCTGCTAAGCCCAGAAAAGAGCGGACTTCCTTCACCGTCTGTGGTACCACCCAGTCAAGCACATCCTTCACCTTTCCGGGGTCCACAGCAATACCTCCCTTAGAGATAACATGACCGAGTAATGGGACCTCGTCAATCCAAAATTCGCACTTGCTGAGCTTGGCGTATAGCTTGTGCTCTCTGAGCCTCTGCAACACAAGACTCAGATGTTTCTCATGCTCCACTTCTGACTTGGAATATATCAGGATATCATCAATAAATATCACCACAAAGGTGTCCAGATAATCCATGAAAACCTTGTTCATCAGATGCATGAAGAAAGCCGGAGCATTAGTCAAGCCAAAGGACATGACCGTATACTCGTATAGCCCATACTTGCAGGTGAATGCCATCTTTGGAATATCCTCGGAACGAATCTTCAGCTGATGATAACCCGAATGCAGATCAATCTTCGAGAATACACAAGCACCCTGAAGCTGATCAAAGAGATCCTCAATACGCGGCAATGGATGCTTGTTCTTGATGGTGACTGCATTCAGATCCCGATAATCGACGCACATTCTCTTCGCGTCATCCTTCTTCTCCACAAGCAATACAGGAAAAGCCCAAGGAGAGAAACTGCGACGGACATTCTCTTCGCGTCATCCTTCTTCTTGACTTCCTCGTGCTCAACAGGTGCCATACGATAGGGCCTCTTAGCAATAGGAGCTGTGCCAGGCAAGAGATCAATAGAAAACTCAATGTCGCGATCAGGCGGCATACCTGGCAAATCATCTGGAAAGACATCCGGGAATTCAGACACCACGCGAATACCATCCGTGGGTCTAGCCTCCATCTGATGAAGAAATCCAAAAGGCTCTGTGGCACCAACAGTAACCTCCTGACCATCCGGTGCTGCCAGAAGAACCATCCTCTGAGCACAATTTATCCGGACTCCCCACTTAGCAAGAGTCTCCATCCCGAAAATCACATCAATGCCCTTGGTGTCCAGCACCATCAGATTTGCACTGAAATCTACCCCCCTTTGACAACACTGACTCTGGGACAGAAGATATGAGACCTCAACTGCCCTCCCGGTGAAGATACTAACATGCACCTCTTTAATGTGCTAGTAGGAATACCATGATGCTCGACAAAAGACTGAGTGATGAAAGAATGCGTAGCACCAGTATCAAAAAGCACTGTAGCAGGATGGGTGTTGACCATAAACGTACCAATGACCACATTAGGAGCCTCGGCCGCTGACTCGGCCGTCACGTGGTTCACCCTGCCCTGAGCTGGGGCCTTGGGCGGTGCTGCACGCCCCGGCTGTCCTGCCTGCGCCTTCCGAGGGCAGACGTTGGCGTAGTGCCCCGGCTCGCCGCAGTGGAAGCACACTCGCGGAAGTGCAGCGGCTTGCTGCCCAGGAGGAGTGGGCACTCCCTGCCTCTGAGCTGGTGGAGCCGGAGGCGCTGGAAGCCTCTGACCCTACCCTACCTGCTGCTGAGGATGAGGAGGAAACTGCTGCCACTGCTGGTACTGCTGGGGCGGCCTCTGCTGCTGCTGTTGTGGATGCTGATATCGGGGATGAGTGTTGCTGCCCGACGAAGATGGAGCCATCTTCCTCTTCTTATCCTCAATCTCCCGGCGCTTACGCTCGGTGTTGAGGGTAGCATCAACCAGCTGGTTGAAGTTGTCGAAGCGGTGGTTCATCAGCGCATACTGGATGTGATCATCCAGTCCCTCCTTGAAATACTCCTGCTTATCGCTATCACGGGCGACGTCAGCAGGGGCATAGCGGGCCAGCTGAAGGAAACGGTCACGGTACTCCGTCACCGTCATGGATCCCTAAAATAACGAACACAGGTAACAAGGATAGAAATCGCTCAATATGTCAGGCTTACGAAAGAGATCAAGGATAGATCGAAGCTCAAAGGGGTTGCAGGGGATTCCATTCAAATTTACCTGCTTAAGGGCACGGAACTCCTTCTGCTTCATCTTCATGATCCCCTCAGGAATATGGTGGCTCCTGAAGCGCTCACGGAACTGGACCCAGGTGAGAGAGTCGTGGTCCTGAGCCGGGTAGGACTCCCACCAGTCAAGAGCTGAGCCTCGCAGCTGCCCTGCTGCGTAAAGGACTCGCTCACGGTCGTCGCACTGAGCAACTACCAACTGGCGCTCCACCGAGCGAAGCCAATCGTCCGCCTGGAGTGGGTCCGTGGCGTGGGAGAAGGTCGGAGGATGACCTCTCAGGAAATCCGCACGCCTGTCATGGGGCTGAGGCGGCGGTGGAGGCGGTGGCTGGGCGTGGATCTGCTGCAGAGCCTGAACGGTGTTGTTCAGGGTTGCCATCATCTGCATCTGGAGCTGGAAGAACTGCTCCGGGGTCAGTGGTGGCGGCATCGGCAACGGCTGACCAGTACTCTGGTCGTTCTGCTCCTGCTGGTCAGAACCGGAACCGGTGCGCCTGGTGTTCACCATCTGATTGCAACAAACGAAATTTTATGAGAACGAGATATTGTGCAGCTGCGGAAATGAAACTTCGGAAGGATATGACAGAGAGAAAAGGAATATAGGTTTTTCCCCCAACGTTATAACTCAATTTTATTATTTTGTTCAAGTTGTATTAGGGTCGATTTGCATGAGCAAGTTTAACTACTAGACTATGCAATCAACCAAAAATCCAAATCAAACATTTGCACAATAACAAGCATTCAATATTCACAACTTAGTCGAGTTTTTCACACTACTCGACTAACACACTCGTTCTAGCGCATTTTCATTGGGATAGCTTAAACTTATAGCTTACAGGGTTAGACACTCAGGCCAACGTCTACGGAAAACTCAAGCTATTTCTCAGAAGAGACAGAAGAGAGATAGCAAATCAAGAACTTAAGACTCAAGGAACAGAAGTAGGAAATGATGTTTGAGGATTTGTGGAAGCAAGGCAAAAGAAAAGAAGTCCTAAACTCGTCCAGATCTATCTAGGCTTCGTCCTACAGTCGATATGGCTCTGATACCAATCCTGTCACACCCGATTTATAAAGAACATAAATCAAGCAATCATATATGCGCCAGGATCAAGTCACGCATATATACAACAGAATCATCAAGATATCACAACACATATCACGAATGACAATAACATAAACCGTAAATGATTTAGTTTATTACAACCGAATCAGGAATCGGTTCAAGAGTTGCGGAAGCGTAAAATGAAGTACATGAAGAGTAGGGCGCCACAGGGACGTCGACTGGGAGACAAACGCATAGAAGTCGTCGAAGCCGCTACGTAGTCCTCCACGTTGCCGGGCACTGAGCAGCAGTCGAAGATATCCGAAATAGAACAGAAGAGTAGAGAGGCAAGTGTGAGTACAAACTCGTACTCAACAAGTATAACACAAACTATGAGGCTCTAGGTTGGCTGACTCAACTGTAGTAGCTTTTAGTCTTGGCAAAATTTTATTAAAGCTAATTACTACAAGTGGATGAATTACCATAAACCCACATTTCATAATAAATTAATCAGTATTAATTAAGAACTACTGAAAAACCATCCAAATCAAAACCACCCGGGAAATCTCCCTAATCAAAGGTAGATAACTCCACTAATCGAAAGGAGGATCTGGCCGCTCATGACTGTGAGCACAGCTGATATATCAGTTTTACACTCTCGAGAGGTTGCACAACTTTACCCACAAGTCGTGAGCTACACTAGTTGTTCATCACACTTCCTTAGGTGAGATGGCTAGCCAGCACACTACGAGACCGTTACAAAGGATCACGTTGGTAAGGTATAACCGCTAAGGTTTCTGGATCAGCGACGATGCGGCCCACCTCCGGGGGTACAAGACACACAGCACAGACCAAGCCGGAGGAGCAGGGACCATTGAAGCTTACCACCCCTCTTGCCCACGCAGGTAAGTTACTCCCGAACCAACACGACCTAATTAGTAAGTCAAGACCGTCCCATTCCAGTCTTGTGGTTGCGCGGTTGTCCCAGGTTGTCGCTCTATGAACCGGTCCTTATGGAGAGTGGCCAACCAAGCACTAAGCACCGTGCTGGCCCCCTAAACCAAGTTTCTAACAAAAACGTCTTTTAAGGAGACGTGAGCCGCTCAAGCACACAGCACAGGGGGCCACTCTCAGAATTAAGTTGCATAAGACCATTAACCAAATTTAATTTAAAAGGACCAAGTGTGTTATCGCGCAGCAACCTAGCATAATTAACCAAAAATGCAACCCAAAGGATATATATATATATAGGATATAAAGTGGTTAGGAAAGTCCTTATAGGCATATAGAATTAAAATGCAATATGAAATTCGGATTTAAAAGTGATAGGAGGTTCATGTTATACTTGCCTTCCTCGAAACTCTCCTGCTGCTGCTCGAACTGCTCAGAAGATGGCGGCTCCTGGTACTGGTGCAAAGGTTCCGCGTCTACTCGCGATCATCAAGCATGGTCCACACATACACAACCAATAGCAACTATAAGAAAACAGTACACCAACACAATAGAGCAGCACACAAAACTAGTCTAAAGCTATTCTACGTGTTACAACGATCGCGTGGATATAAAGAGCGCTTAAAACGGAGCTAAGACGCGAAAACTACGCTTGAAACAAGATCCAGGAACCTATTTGTAAGAAAACTGGAGGTTCTAAGGGGTTCTGCGCAAAAACCGAGGGTCTAAACGCAAATAAAGGGTAGACACAGGGGCTAGCACGCGAAAACCCAAGGCATGGACTGCGGGCACTAATTCCAGGAAGCTCAGGGGCCTAAAAGCATAAAACAGGACCCAACCGTAATTATTTTTGAACTACGGGTGGACCGCGGGTTTATTTCCCGAAAGGGCAGGGACTCTTTAGCAAAACGTCAAGGCCGAACCGGTATCTTCTGTTCCGGGCCCTTGGATCTCGATCCCACGGCTCACAACAAAGAGAGTCGCGATCTAATCTCATCCACCCGTCCCGGGATCTCACGGCTAGGGATGAACGGGCGCACAGGATGGCGGAGGAGGTCACCAGAGCTCCCTTCCCGCGGCGGTGCCTCGCCGGAGATGGCCCAACTTCGTACTCCGGGCTCGGATTTGGACGACATCAGGCCTGGGAGCTAGGGCTGGGCACGACGAACGCATCTGTGCACTCGAGGTGGTGGATTTGGGCACGGTTAGGGCGTATCGACGGCGAGGGCGGCTCGGGGTCGCCGGCGAACGGCGCGGTGCGGTTCTGGCCCGAGTTTGGGCTGCGCTTCACACGGTTCCGCACCAGCTCGACCCTAGGAACCTACTGAGGGTCTTCGCACGGGGGATAGGGCACAGGAGGGGGCGCCCGGCGGAGGAGGGTCTTACCCGCGGCGGTGAGGGAAGGTCGGCGCTCGTGGAAGGAGGCCGTGGGGTGCGCTGCAGAGCTCCGGGTGCCTCGGTTGCTGGCGCACACGGGCGGTGAGGGTCGAGCCGGGGTTAACGAGCCCGAACAGGTGATAGCAAGGGCGAATTGTGGCGGTGGCGCAGGGGACGTGCAATGCCGGCGGCTGTTCCAATCCAAGCGGCTGTGGGGAGCTCGGGGTGCATTGGAGGGTTGCGGCGGTTTAGGGTGGTCCCAAGGGCAACCGCAGAAAAGAAGAGGGGGAGGTGGCCGCCTCGGCGTGCGGATCAATCGAGCAACGGAACTCCGCCCCTCACGGAATCGTTGCGGTCCGTCCCGATCCGAGCGCGGCGCGATTCTAGAAGAGCCCAGGTGTGGGGCCACAGCCAGCGTGCGGCTCGGCTCGGTGCTGCGCAGGAGGAGAGGGTCCGGGTGCGGTGGCGCGGGGCCACAGCCAGCGGCCGAGCGGCCGGACCGGCGAGGGGAAAAACAGAGGAGGGCGCGAGGAAGGGGAGGAGTCTGACCCGCGGGGCCGCTAGGTTAGAGAGAGGGAGAGAGAGCGGGCGCGCGAGCAGGGAGGCCGGCGCCGACAGGCGGGCCCGGTTGGCAGCGAGAGAAAAGAGAGTGGGGAGAGCACGCGGGTGCTGGCTGGCTGCTGGGCCGCGCGGCCCACGCGGGGGAAGGGAAAGAGAGGAGTGGCTGCTGGGCTGCGGAGTGAAAAAGAGAGGGGAAAGAGATGGGCCGCGAGGGAAGGGCCGGCCCAAGAGCTTTTGCTGCCTTCTTTTGCTTCTTCTTTTTCCTTCTCCTTTCCCACACTTAACCATTCCAACAATTCCATTTGAATTCAAATGAATTTGAATTCAAACCCTATAAACTCCACACAAATAAAACCAACGCTCCAGCATGAATGCACAAACAAGTTGATCCTATAATTAATTTTAATTACATGCGTTATAAAATTACTTTAAATGCAAGATAAATTAGAGCAAACCCCGAAAATTTTATTTAAGCCCGAATAAATTCCTTAAAATTTGGGTAAATTACATTAGAGTGTTACAATCAGCATGAATGCACAAACATGTTGAACCTAAAATAAAATTTTAATTCTTTATGAAATAAATTATAATTAAATGCAAGCTAGGCAAAATAAATCCTTAGAAAATTACTGAAGCCAAATTAAATTCATTATAAATCTCAGAATTTTACATTAGGGTGTTACAGATGCCGCGGGTGTTTCAGCCCCCGAGCCAGAGAAGGCATCTGATGCTACGATTCCTGATATGGTGCCGGCGACCGTAGGTGACATCGAGCCGTCAGTGTGGCTTGAGGTCCCAACCCCTATCGGTGTTGAAACTGGTAGGATCAAAACAAGAGCCAGAGATGTGTCCCAGTGTTGTCGGTCAAAACCCACCGGCGAGCAGCGACAGGCAACACGAGGAGCCGGGAGGCTTCCGGGACTGCTGGTGGGCCCCGGTCCCTCGGTCAACGGCCCAGCGATCTGGCGCACACCCTGGCTTGGTGAAGTGCTAGGCGTGCCACCTGACCTATACCTGATTAGGAAGGTGTAGAAATCACTTGTCAGCTATCTTCCTGCATACACAGACACATTAAACATTAGTCCGAGCCGTGATCGGCTCTTACAATGACTCCCAAGACCAACTAAAGAAGCCGACGGAGTCATTGCACTAGATCGGACCCATCTTGACAACGGGTCGGACCTTTGGGTACTTATCAGAATCGGCTAGAAGTAGCCGATTGCCATGTTTATCAGAACGAATCTATTAAACATATGATCATTCACGCAAATCTGACGAAAAGATGGAAACATGCTATGTAATTACCAAGCTAATTCAATCTACGATGGTAAAAGCTTTCACTGTATAACCGGAACATCCTACGCGTGGTGAAGCCTAACGTACATGAAAGATTACCACACGCTAACCTGAAAAGAGGCCTAAAAACCAACTAACAAGTCGATTCCTAGAACAATGCCTCGTCAGGTTATCGTAAGGCACCAAACATGCAGCCGGAACATTCAACCCGTTTGAAGGGCCTAATCATACAAATATTAAACCAATTCTTCATAATACAAAGAACTACCATAACGGATTGGATCTACCAGGCAACGACAGAGCAAGGCGCTGCCCCTGCGCCCAAGATCGGACACAAGGACAGCTAAATGATTACAAGCAACAAACAAAGCATAGATTTATTATTCAGAATCATTGCAGCTTCATGATCGTTTAAGATAACTAGTGCTACTCGCCATCAAAAATGCTTCAGTACGAGCAACACAGAGATAAACAGATAAACGTGACGCTGCTCCGACCATGCAGGACATGATCGGAGCAACATGCCGATTACCTAGAAAATGCCCTTTGAAAGGGGTGGCGATGCGCCGAGAATTTGTTGTGGATGATTGATTCTGTTTTATTGATTCTCACGATACATATTTATAGTCCGGAGACTTTGATCTTAACTAACCCTAGCTGATTACAATTCAATCTCTAACTTACTATATTTAAACTATCCTTAGATACACGGCCATCCTGGCCCCTAACACGTTTGCATAGAGGCCGATTCGTAGACCATTACGATGATTTCCTTTAGCCCATGTTGCTCTCGGCCCATCCTTTAGCCCAGTCAAATTATGGCGATAACACATGCCCCATGGTTTTGGCAATGATAATTCCAAAACCATTGTTTCTTTGACTTCTTGGACTTGTGTACGCACATACTGCTCCCAATGCCGCCAGACGCGGCCCTTCGACTTCCAAGGCCTGTACACACGCACTACCTTCCAATCTTATTGGGCGCGACCCTTCATCTTCTCCCTCGGGAAACGCGGTACTGCTGCTTCACCTTCCACCTTTGCCTTTATAAACCGGTATCAATGGATTCACTTCCACCCATCTTCTTTCCCCGTGCATTAGCCGTGCTAGCTCACTTTGCATCCCCCGATAATGGCTTCTTCTTCCTCCGTCTCTTCCAACTCCCCTTCATCTTCTTTCATCATTTCCATCACTTCTCCTGACTCTGAAACCATCTCCATTACCTCTCCTGACTCTGAAACCTCTAGAGAGGCAACGCCGGAATTCGATCCAATGGCTTCATATGAAGATCTCGCCCCTCTACATTGGGACGTAGAGGACTGGGACTACAGTACCTGGTCAGAGGACGACGAGCCCCTGACCGACGATGAAGACCTCCAGATCCTTCTTCACGGGGCTCTGGACGAAGACGACGACGACTCCTGGGATGGCGACTTCTTTTCTTCCTCAGAAGAGGATTCCCAGATTACTTCTTCGGATGGCGATTCGGCAGCAAGAGGATACCTTTGTGGCGGATCATCGTCTTCAGAGGACGACGAGGACTCCAGGAACGACGCCAGTCGTAGCAGCGATGATGGCGACGACAGCAGCAGCACTGGTGATGGCGATGGTGACAGCGACGACGACACCAGCGTTCCTCCCCCGTACAAGCGCCGCAAAACCCTAAGGACTTACTGGTGGTAGTTCATAGGGTCTTCCGCCATTGCGCGCAGAGCCGGTAGATCGGCTTCTTTTGTAATCACCATTTTGTAAATAAATCCTTTGTTTTCAGCAAGTCCGATGGCATCGCATCGGTCTTTTCCCTTGGATTGTCCGGTCTAATCACGAGTTTTCTTTTATTCCGGGTTGAAAAGATTTCAAGAACTCGAGTACCTCTTGAAATGTTCCTGCTAATAACAAGAGTACTCTGCAGTTGGCTCCTTTCCTTATTATTGGATCCCATCCCTCAGTTGGATCAAACAACATGAATATCAGGAAAACCTCGCGAAGAAGTCGAACTTATTCTTTTAAAATTAAGGGACTCCTGCAATCGTCCTATCTGTTTTTATCAAGACCCAAAATTGGCAAGACCCAATTACTGCTTCTGAAGTTGATGGTTTAACATCGGCTATTCAACTTTTCATCCTGTGTATGGACCGGCAAAGTACCCGACTTCCAAAGTACTCGAAGAATGCTGTCTTGCAACTTACCAAGTACCCGACTAGATCAACTCTATGCGCTGCAGAGTACTCGATTATATCCTTTGCAAATACCCTGATCATATTAGTCCATAGCCTGATGCGTTACACCGGCTTCATCACTCTTCTTCCCACATGCTCGGGAAATACTTCTTGAGATGTTGACCGTTGACGGCCACTGGAAATTTAACACCATTTAATTCTTCAAGCATGTATGCGTTCCCCGGCAGAACTTGATCAACTCTATAAGGCCCATGCCAATTCGGAGACCATTTACCATATGCCGTATCCTTAGTCCCCAATGGTAGCACCGCCTCCCAAACTAAATCCCTAACTCGGAATTCTTTCGGTTTAACCTTCTTGTTGTAGGCGCGGGCTACCTTGGCCTTATTTTCTTTGATCTTTTCCAGCGACCAAAGCCTGAGTTCTGTGATGTCTTCCACATTGTCACTCATTAGCGCTGCATACTCTTCAGCAGTCAACTCATTCTGGAACTCTATTCTTCTTGAACCGGCCATAATCTCCCATGGCAATACGGCCTCCTGTCCATATACCAGATGGTATGGTGAAGTTCTTGTCGCCCCGTGGCATGAAATACGATAAGCCCATAATGCTTCTGATAATACTTCATGCCAGCACCGTGGATATTCATCAATCTTCCTTTTGATCAGTTTGATCAAGCTCTGATTGGACACCTCGGCTTGTCCATTTGCTTGAGCATAGTACGGAGATGACCTGATCAATTTAATCCCCATGTCGGCAGTGAAGTTTTTGAATTCATCAGATATGAATACTGATCCTCCATCTGTTGTAATGGTCTGAGGAATCCCAAACCTATGAATAACGTGTTTCTTGACAAAATTGATGACGTCCCTCGACGTTACTAACTTCATGGGAACAGCCTCTACCCATTTGGTAAAATAATCTGTGATGGCCAAAATAAACTGATGGCCTTTACTTGATGGAGGATTGATCTTACCAATCATGTCCATGCCCCAGCCTCTGAATGGCCAAGGCTTGATGATAGGGTTCATGGCTGATGCTGGTACTATTTGTATCCATCCAAACCTCTGACAGGCCTGGCATCCTTTGTAGTACTTGAAGCAATATTCCAGCATATCAGGCCAATAATATCCCGAGTGCCTGATCAACCACTTCATTTTGTGGGCTGATTGATGAGTCCCACACGTACCTTCATGGACTTCATGTAAAAGCCGATTGGATTCAATCGGCCCTAAGCACTTAAGCAATAATCCTTCCAGAGTCCTGTAGAACAAGTCGTCCCCTATCAGGACGTACTTCATAGCTCTGTAGCGTATCTTCTTAGGTGCCTCCCGAGCCGGATCCTTCAAGTAATTGAAGATATCGTCTCTCCAATCTCCCTGATCCAATGGAAAATCAGCTCCATCCGCTGTGTCCTTGTAACCGGAAGCCATCTGAGCAAGATCATTAGCCTTAGAATTCTGCGTCCTTGGTATCCAGTAGAAGTGTATATATCTGAACTGGGCCATTAGCTCCTGGCATTGTCCCCACAAAGGAAATAACAACTCGCTCTCACATCGGTATGTCTCTGTAAGCTGAGAGATGACCAATTTAGAATCCCCAAAAACTTCTACTGCCTCTGCTCCAGCTTCGAGGAGTAATTTCATACCTTTATGCACTGCTTCATACTCGGCTAGATTATTGGTGCAAGGCGCTGGCAATCTGATTGAAAAGCAATATGTTGCCCCCCGAGGCGAGACGAGCAAGATGCCTATACCAGAACCATCTCCACAGACGGACCCATCAAAATACATCGCCCATGCGCGGATGGAAATCGCTTCTATGTCTGTGCTGGTCCTTTCTGCAACGAGGTCAGCCAGCGCCTGCCCTTTGACTGCTTTCGCCGGTTGGTACCGGATATCAAATTCTGATAGAGCGAACATCCATTTACCCAGTCGGCCTTTCAACACCGGGGCCGACAACATATGCTTGATCACATCTGGTTTGCAGATGACAATTGTCTCGGCTGAAAGCAGGATGTGGCGGAGCTTTGTACAGGTAAATAATAGGCAAAGGCATAGTTTCTCAATTTCAGGATACCTTGTCTCCGCATCCAGCATCCTTCTGCTGAGATAAAAAACAACCCTCTCCTTGCCATCCTACACCTGTATGATTACCGAAGCAATGGAAGTGTCACCTACCGACAGATAAACATAGAATGGCTTACCCTGCTGGGGTGGGACTAACACAGGCGGTTTGGATAAATATCCCTTGATATTTTCGAACGCCTGTTGCTGTTCTGCCCCCCAGTGGAACTCATCATTGGCTTTAATTTTTACCAACTCCATGAATGGCTCAATCCTTCCCGACAGATTAGAAATGAACCTCCTAACAAAATTAATCTTGCCAATGAGTTGTTGGAGTTCCTTTTTTGTAGTAGGTGGCACCATTGTTTTTACAGCTTCTTGACTCTTTAGGCCGATCTCGATTCCCCGTTCATAAACCAGAAAACTTAGGAACTGACCGGCCGATACACCAAATGCACACTTCTTAGGATTCATCCTAAGCCCGAACTTTCTAGTTCGTTCCAGAACTCGCTGTAGATCTCCCAGATGCCCCTCAGCCGATGCAGATTTCACCACCACATCATCAATATAAATTTCCACCAGCTTGCCAATCAGATCATGAAACATGTAGTTCATGGCCCGCTGATATGTAGCACCGGCATTTTTGAGCCCGAAGGTCATGACCACGTACTCGAATAATCCCACCGCACCTAGTACTCTGAATGCAGTCTTATGAATATCTTCTGAAGCCATGAAAATCTGGTTATAACCAGCATTGCCGTCCATGAAACTCAACATCTTGTGACCAGCAGCTGCATTAATCAGTGTTTCCTCAACCGGCATCGGGTACTCATCTTTTGGTGTGACCCTGTTGAGATCTCTAAAGTCTACACAGACTCTCCACCGTCCATTCTTTTTCTGTACAGGTACAATATTGGAAATCCATTCGGCATACCTGCAAGTCCTAGTGAAGCCGGCTTCTATCATTTTTTCGACTTCTTTCTTGACTTCCTCCAAGACTTCGGCCTTCATTTGTCGTGCTCGTTGCTGGAATGGCCGAAATCCTAGCTTGAGAGGGAGTCGATGCTCGACGATATTTCTATCCAACCCAGGCATCTCTGTGTAATCCCAGGCAAAACAGCTGTGGCAGAACCAACCTGAATTACACCGGCTTAAGTACGCGAGTCCTCCCTAGAGGGCTACCTCGTGCTTCAAACGGTATAACTCTATTGGCCTGTCGGGTAACGTCCCGATAAACCACCGAACACAGGATCCAACAAGGTACCTCACACGAAGGTGAGTCCAGAGATATAATGCCATTACATTTTTACACCACAGGCAGATATATTACAAAAATTTACAAAGCATTCTCAGTTCCCAGTGAAGGGAGATTATTACAAAACAAGTTTAAGTTTTAGTCGAAGCAGCGGAGTTTAAAAGCGTAAACATAGTGTACGTCGTTATTACAGATATCATGCTAGCCCTGGCATGATATCACTCGGTGGAATCTGTGTTGGCCGGGGACGGATCCCACTCCACGGACCAACCATCAGGCAAGGGGTAGGGCCACGGTATAATGAACGCTGGTTCATCAGGAGGATTACCTGAAGTAAATCAACAAAAGCAAGGCTGAGTATACTAATACTCAGCAAGACTTACCCGGAATTGGGTATACCTTAGCCCATAACTAGACTCATGAAGGTTTTTAGCTTAAGGTAGAGTTTTTAGCTGAAAAGCAACAAAGAGTAGATCCTTACTTTCAACTTTTAGCTTTCAGGTTCTAGTGGATTAACCATTCTAGGTAAGCATCTAAAACTATTCAAACATGGTAGAATTTTTAATCAAACATCATCTTTGATAATCACATAATTACTCTTGTTACTCTATGTGGTAAAGGGGGTAAGCAGTCTCATTCATCGTGAGAGGCGGACGATTCCTGAATCGAGATTCAAAACCTTGCAAGGATAAACCTAACACACACGCTTGGAACACCAAAGGGTCGTTCCGAAGCAACCGTTTGCCTTTCATTCTGACTCATGGATCAGATCCACCACAAGCGACTGCAGGTCATACGCACTTCCAAAGTGCAGGATGTACGTCTGTAGCGCGACTACAAAACCCGTACTCCTGGTTGCCCAGCAACACGTATGCCTACACGTCGAACAAAGTAACCAAAAGAAGCAAATACATGTGGTGGGAGGTATGTCCACTCCTCGGGCCGATCGGTTACTAGGCTTACCGCTTACCATATTTCACAGCATGTGGCTAGTACTTTCAAACACTTAACCACCACTACCACACACTGCGACCTTATCAAATTCATCAAAACAGACGGGGTATCATCTTGACCATGATACCTCATAAAACTCCCGTCCGTCATCCTTATAGTGATAACATGAAAGTAAACATCACAATGCCTATATCGCGCGAGTGACTGGAAATCACTCGACTTCTACCGGTCCTATTAGCATAGCAGCTACTCGGACTCAAGTACTATTATTCAATACATTGGTTCCTAGGATTCATGCATCTAGAGTTTCAAGCAATTCCTATAAACTTAATGCATAGAATACATAAATAAATATAATGTGCAGTGTAATAAAAATAATAGGTTATGATAGGGGCTTGCCTTCGCTGGTGGGGCTGGGGTTAGTCAAATTAATATCCTTCGAACCTTGGTTCGGGGCTTCAGAGAAATTCGCGACGAGATTCCCGGGGTCTTCAGAATAACCTCCTTCTTGATCCGGAATCAGCTGATAATCCCCGTCAGCGAGAGTGGTCGAGTCTACATGTTATGCAAGATGAAGTTTAATGGGTGCATACACTTTTATTTCAATTCACGATAAAGTTGCAATCCAATTAAAGGAATATTATATTTTGACAAATAACTTAACTACCCTGTACTGGGCAATCATTTATCGGGTATTATATGTTTTATCTAAACTCGTTAAACAACAGGATTAGCTACACTAATTATCTAACTAGTGGCATGGAGCAACAGGTGGGTTGGTTCCTAATAATTATTTAACAAGCTTTATGCATGGGCTACATTAATCATTTATATGATCTTTATATTACTATTACATTATTGACTAATTAAATTATGTCCAATTGTTTGACACCTAACTCTTGGTTGAAAATTTAATCACATGTTATACTATTAAGTAGTAGTACCCTAAAATATTTCCATGATTTTTGAATATTTATCATCTATAAAAATTAATTATGCAAGAGGAATTATACATATTTCTAATTAAACTTGTACATTAAAGAAATAATACTAGGATACTAGGATAATTATTTTTCTTCAATCCTACATGTAAAAAGAAAATTAACCCAATTGGTTTCACTATTTTATCATTTTTCTATGAATTACTATGCATTTCCTAACCTACAAGTAACTAAACTTAACAATTAAATTTGATTATCAAACATTCAGAAACTGAAGTTGACCTTTTAAGTAAAGTTGTAGATCTTTATCTAAGGATTCCAACAAAATTTAGTTTACAATTTTATGATTTTTTCTCGAATAGATATAGCATTTCTAAGTTGACAGCAATATTTACAC
The DNA here is from genome assembly GCF_002211085.1 of Panicum hallii. Lineage (NCBI taxonomy): Eukaryota > Viridiplantae > Streptophyta > Magnoliopsida > Poales > Poaceae > Panicum > Panicum hallii. Next base: position 39,641,268 of record NC_038044.1, read on the forward strand.
ATGGGGGTCCCTGGTTACTATTTCTCTGAGTCTTAGGCTATGCACATAACCCCCTGGGTTTCTATTCCTTCTAACCCGAGGTCCTTGACTGGGGACTGAAGCAGAGCAAGGCGGGGGCGGCCGTGTTCCGGCGACGGCGGTCACCGGCGGCGAGGTCCAAGGGCAGGAGAGGATTCAAGGGCTTACTGTGGTCTTGTTGCACTACTTGTCGAGGACTGGAAGGGCCGGAATAGTAGAGCTCGACGAGGACCCGAGGTAGCGGCGGAGGGGTCACCGTCGACGGCAGTGCTCCGGCGGTGAACGTCGGTAGCAAGCCTGCGCATGAGCTTCAGTGAGACACGAGTAACGTGTACGTGCAACCAATTGAATGAAAACGTATTGGATTAGAGGTGTCCGATGGAGACAGAGGCGGTGGCGATGAGAAAGAACGCCGGCGAGCGTCAGGGAGGTGCAGTGGTGGATTAGAGAGTCACTGGATGGGTCGGGGAGCTTCACAGGGATGATGTGGTGCTGGCTAGGGTATCGTGGTGGCGTGGAGAGGCTCAGAGCGAGCTGCCCACGGTGAGGCCGAAGGTGGCGGCGGCGGCGCTTCGTCGGAGACGATGTTCCAGTAGGAATTGGATGACAACGAGTGGTCGAGGAGCACTAGCAAGCTACGGGGGAGCTTGCGCAAGGGTTGGTTGGGGCGGGGTGAGCTGGTGCAGGCTGTCCACGGTGATGCCGTGCGCGGCCGGAGTGGAAGAGGACGGCGGCGAGGAAATGTGGGTCAAACGCTTGGGATTTGGCTCTGGAGCTGGAGGAATAGAGTGTAGGCGTTGAAGTGATGCTACTGCGTGTGAGGAAGAGGAGGTTAGGGTGCGACAGGGGCTATCCACAGCGACGAGGAGGTGGCGGCCGGAGATGGCTCAGGGCGTCGTGGCGTGCGCGCGCAAGGCCACTAGGGGAGAGAAAAGAGTTCGGGATCAAGGGAAGATGACGCGTGGACATGTGCTGCAGCTGGAGGTGGAGCTCGGGGGCCTGCGCCGGCGGTGAGCAGCGGTGGCAGGCGCAGTGAGCAGAGCGGGAAGCGGCGTGCCAGAGGAAGACGAAGCAGGGAGGTGTCAGGGGGACTAGTTTGCAAATCCTAAAAACTTCAGGGACCTCTCTGTAAACTAAAATTTCCCATTGCTACAAAGTCCTAATGAAAAAAATGTCTAAAGCAAAGTTGTAGAGAATTTCAAATACTACAAGAATGCTTTAGAGTTCAAATTCAAAATCTCAAAGTATACAGTGTTATTTTGAACTTTTGAACACAACTCAAATTATAAACTTTGTGTTATAATTTAACCAAAATGATTCAATGTTTGGGGTCTCTTTATAAGATTTTCTGCAGTAATCATGACTAGCCCTTTTTACACTTTAACCTTTAAGTAAATATAAGTTTTACTTTTATCTTTTAACTATTTCTCATGTAAATCCTTATATCTTTGTGTTAATTACACCTAGGTCCTTAGTTTCTTACAAAGTTTATTTCTCTTAGGTTTTGACTTACTATTTGTACTTTTCTTCACTATAAATATTTGATCTTGACATTTAAGAGCATTTTTCCACAATTGCATATAAGAACTTATAACATTCATAATTTACAATTACACCCCTAGTGCTTTGTACAACTCATAACATACATATGACTTGCTAATACCTAGTGTCTATATTTCTAATTACATGAATGTTACAACAATCTGCATATTCTTTTAGCAATAATATTATCGCCTCTCGTAATCCTGGATTTATCTTCTTACTGATAAATGTTGGCCGTGGCTTATCCCCAGGACCAATATCGACTTCTTCCAGCTCATCAGCAGATGTAAACCCGTATCCTAGCTTTCCTTCATCCATCAAGTCGACACTGCAAATAGACAATGAATGTGATGTAAAAGGATTTGGCCGATCACAGGGATCGGCCGACTTGTTCTTTTCATTAACTTGTGCTTTTTTACAATTAACATATGGCCGGCTGCTCGAGCGGGCCTCCCTGTGAACCAAATAAAAATGTAGCATGGATGACAAAAACCACTCGAGTCCTATTTTTTGGGGCCGATCGCGGGGATCGGCCTCTCCTGTTCCTCTGGTGCAGAATGACTTGGGCACCCTATCTACTCTGTAAGGCCAGTGATAAGACCAGCCTCACCCCATTTTTTGTAGCCTCCACACGGTCGCAGCCCTCCAAGCTGATCCCAGAGATTGGTTCCTGGTCTTCTGCGTCCCAGACACTCATGGTGGCGTGCGAAACTTCGGCAGAATCATCCACGTGGACTACTTCGACTTCATCTCCATCCCATTGAATTAGACATTGGTGCATCATAGAAGGGATACAGCAATTGGTATGAATCCAATCTCTCCCAAGCAGAACGGTGTATGAACCCTTGTTGTTGATGACAAAAAATGATGTAGGGACAGTTTTACCTCCTACCGTCAGATCCACGCTGAGAGCTCCTTGTGCTTCTGATGTTTGTCCATTGAAGTCACTTAGCGTGATGTTGGTCTTGATTAGGTCTCCAACAGAATGCCCTAACTTACGCAGCACTGACTACGGCATTATATTGACTGCTGCTCCTGTATCGACTAGCATCCTGCTGACGGGTTGGCCGTTGATGTACCCTTTGAGATATAACGCTTTCAGGTGCCTGTAATTCTTTTCCCGAGGTTTCTCAAATATAACTGGTCGTGGCCCCAAGTCAAGCTGAGCCACTGGCACTCCCTCACGGCCTGGTGCATGGAACTCTGCAGGGAGAACAAACACCATGTGTGTGTCAGCCGATGTGTTCACATCGGCTTTCGACTTCTTGGGCCGCCATACCTTCTTGGGAGTACTCTCTACTCGTCGAGGATCGTGGACCTTTTCTGCCAAATCCAGCCGCGCTTTCCTTAATGTTTCCAAGTACTGGGCTTCAGCTTCTTCCAGGCTGCGCAGCCGCTGTACCCTCCGCTTCTGGGACCGGTTGAGCCCATCAGGGCACCAGCGCGGCCCGTGACACTTGTCCTCCTCATTTTCTGAACTGCCGCCTGTGCGTGAAGGCTCGACCTGCTCATGATGAGGCCATTCTGGTCCCAAACGCTGAAAGACTGAGGCGCTTCTCGTATCTTGCTTCTGAGAGTTGCATTCTGGACAATCTTCAAGAGTAGGTAGTCTTTTCATACCAGAATTCCAACAGTATATGAAGAAAGGGCAATGCCAATGATCCCGTGTATCTTCTCGCCTCCTGAGGCGTTTCCTAGTGCGTCGTTCGTATTCTTCTTCTTCTGTTTCATGTTGGAGACGCTGTTGATATTGATACTGGTACTTCCTCAGAAGATGAGAAGAAACTGGCCGCTGGTTCCTGACATGCCTCACTTGCTCTTCGGTGATATAATCCCTTTCCTCTTTTTGGGGCTGATCGCGGGAATCGGCCTTTTGCCCCCTTAAATGTGAACGTGATATATGTCCTGCCATATTGATACCAAGCGTGAAATCCAACTGCCGTCGCGTAGATCGGTCGTACCCTTCTACCATATTTACATTTGGGAACGGCTGAGTATCAACCTTCATGGCGTACTGCCCCAGGATCAATCGGCCTTGCTCAATGGCCGATTGTATTTGCCGTCGGAGTTCTTTGCAGTCGCTTGTACTATGGGTGAAGGAATTATGCCACTTGCAGTATAACCTCCCCTGAAGCTCCTGGGCTGTTGGGACCTTGAAACCTTCAGGGAACTTTAATTGCTTCTCTTTTAGGAGCAAGTCGAATATCTGTTCAACTTTGTTCACATCAAAATCGAATCCTTTTAAAGGACCCTGCTGCTTCACCCACTTGCAGGACACAGGTTTTGCCCCCCGAGCCCATTCCACGACTGCAATTTCTTGGTCATCCTCGGAGTCTTCAGAATCTTCGGCGTCAACCATTACCACCTAACACTTGAACTTATCTTGGTACAACTCTGGATGGCGTTGCTCGTATACCATCATCTTCTGTACCAGGTGTGCCAAAGAGTTGAACTCCAACTGGAAAACCAAATCCTTGACTGGTTTTACCAATCCCAAGATTGCTAACTCAACAGCTTCTTTCTCCGAAATTCGAATCAAGTAGCATCGATTCTTGACTTCCCTGAAGCGCTGAATGTACTCCGCCACTGTTTCTCCTCGTTTCTGGCGGACCTGTGCCAAATCAGCAATCCCAGCTTCTGCAGCTTCTGAATGATATTGGATATGGAATTGTTCCTCTAGCTGCTTCCAAGTGCGGATAGAATCAGGACCCAATGATGTATACCATCCGAAAGCCGGTCCTGTGAGAGACTGCGAGAAGAACCTTACTCGCAATGGATCTGAAACTGAAATCATCCCCAATTGCGCTAGATATCAGCTTATGTGTTCTACAGAGCTAGCTCCTTCTGCTCCGCTAAATTTGGTGAACTCAGGTAGCCGATACTTGGGCGGCAGGGGAATCAAGTCGAAGTCACTTGGATACGGCTTGGTGTAGCCGATCGCTCGCTTTCTTGGGAGGATGCCAAATTGATCCCTCAAAATAGCACTGATTTGATCTACAGAATGAACTCCTGGGGCCGAGTGCGTACCTTCATGACTCGGCCTCATTGCGTAAGCATCCAGCCATGCCTGTTTGTCGGCATCGACTACAGATGTTCCTCCAGTTGCTTTCTGCGGAAGTCGCGCCGGGTGACTACCATCTGGTATGTATGCACAAATATATCCATGCGGCACCTCCTTGGGGGGTTCGCTGAAGAATTGGTGATCAGCAGGATCACCTCCCACCTTGTATATGACATATGCTGGAGAATTCTGTTGCTCTGGGGCAGCAAATGCATAAGACAATGGCGGCCTGGCTTGAGAAGGCAACTCCCTTCTGTGACTCCCTAAAGCAGGTCCTGTTGGAGAGTACTGGTGCTTCATAATTTCCTGCACCACGCGCAGCGCAACGCGCTCAAGTGTATTCACCAGACTCTCAGAATGGCGATGCAATGAGTGAGCCACCATATAATTGACCTCCTGACGGAGAGCCCGAGTACGTTCTTCCGTAGGGGTAGATAGATCCACTTCATCGAGTGCCCCTTCAGCTGAAAAACCCTTCCACCTGATGCCGTGGTGACGGGTCCTCTCAAACGAACCGAGGAGATCGGCCTCAAAAGCAGCCTTTATTTCATCATATTTCTGCTTATGCTCCTCTGACAAAGTGATCGGGTTTCGGCATCTTGACAATAGAAGTTGATGAAGCCAAAGAAGATGATGCACTTGGCTGCAGTCGGTGTAGTCAAAATAGTCATAGAAGTAGTCGATGTAGTTGACGCAATATTCGATGTAGTCGACGCAGTAGTCGATGTAGTTGACGCAGTGGTCCCACTGGGCGTGCCAGAATGTGTTGTCGGTCAAAACCCACCGGCGAGCAGCGACAAGCAACACGAGGAGCCAGGAGGCTTCCGGGACTGCTGGTGGGCCCCGGTCCCTCGGTCAACGGCCCAGCGATCTGGCGCACACCCTGGCTTGGTGAAGTGCTAGGCGTGCCACCTGACCTATACCTGATCAGGAAGGTGTAGAAATCACTTATCAGCTATCTTCCTGCATACACAGACACGTTAAACATTAGTCCGAGTCGTGATCGGCTCTTACAATGACTCCCAAGACCAGCTAAAGAAGCCGACGGAGTCATTGCACTAGATCGGACCCATCTTGACGACGGGTCGGACCTTCGGGTACTTATCAGAATCGGCTATAAGTAGCCGATTGCCATGTTTATCAGATCGAATCCATTAAACATATGATCATTCACGCAAATCTGATGAAAAGATGGAAACATGCTCTGTAATTACCAAGCTAATTCAATCTACGATGGTAAAAGCTTTCACTGTATAATCGGAACATCCTACGCGTGGTTAAGCCTAACGTACATGAAAGATTACCATACGCTAACCTGAAAAGAGGCCTAAAAACCAACTAACAAGTCGATTCCCGGAACAATCCCTCGTCAGGTTATCGTAAGGCACCAAACATGCAGCCGGAACATTCAACCCGTTTGAAGGGCCTAATCATATAGATATTAAACCAATTCTTCGTAATACAAAGAACTACCATAACGGATTGGATCTACCAGGCAACGACAGAGCAAGGCGCTGCCCCTGCGCCTGAGATCGGACACAAGGATAGCTAAACAATTACAAGCAACAAACAAAGCATAGATTTATTATTCAGAATCATTGCAGCTTCATGATCGTTTAAGATAACTAGTGCTACTCGCCATCAAAAATGCTTCAGTACGAGCAACACAGAAAGAAACAGATAAACGTGACGCTGCTCCGACCATGCAGGACATGATCGGAGCAACATGCCAATTACCTGGAAAATGCCCTTGGAAAGGGGTGGCGATGCGCCGAGAATTTGTTGTGGATGATTGATTCTGTTTTATTGATTCTCACGATACATATTTATAGTCCAGAGACTTTGATCTTAACTAACCCTAGCTGATTAGGATTCAATCTCTAACTTACTATATTTAAACTATCCTTAGATACACGGCCATCCTGGCCCCTGACACGTTTGCATAGAGGCCGATTCGCAGACCATTACGATGATTTCCTTTAGCCCATGTTGCTCTTGGCCCATCCTTTGGCCCAGTCAAATTATGGCGATAACACCCAGAGATGCTTGCAGGTGAGCCCATTGTGCCACCTCCTCCTGCGGGTAGCAATCTTCCTGTCGCCCGACTGCTTACGAGGTGCAAGGTGACAGGTAACCCACAGCAGTAACCTACCCCTAGATATCGAGGTGCTGGGGGTTCTTCCTCCGGTGGAATCCTGGTGACTCCTCCTAAGTGGCAGTATGCCATCCTGACCGATCTTATTGAAGATCCAATGCTATCATCGGTGACTTTGACGGAGTTTTAAAATACTTTTAAGGAATTGTATAAATTTTCCATGGTAAGTTTCCTATACTGATGATATGTGACTTTGCTGACTGATATTTGGTTTTCTGACCGCTTTTTTCTGCCACACAGACCTTGGCCAATTGATCCAGAATCAAGTTGGACAAACTCAGGGTAGTAGAAGATGGAGCCCGTTAGTTGAAGGAAAAAGACCGCTAGAATGGTGAGCAAGCCATGAAAATGTCGAGCTTTGGAATGGTTGGACACCCTTAAGCAAGAGCGCACTTGGGAAGTCTGACTCTTGAAGTAGGAGATACAAAATCTGTCAAACAAGACCAAGGCTCTGGCCAAAACTCACCAAGGTAACAATATGTCGACTACTTTGCCTTATTTTGGTGTATCCATGGTTTTTGTCTGAACTCACATGGGTACTTCTTCTTGTCGCTTGCCCGTAGAACTCAATAATATAATAAGATATAAATAAGATCTGCTGACTGATGTGAATAATCTATTGTACCATTGCGCAGATGACGTGGAACTCCTAGCAAAACAGCTTGAAGATGCTGATGTGCAACTCATAGAGTGCATGCAGCAGATCAAGAACATTGCTGAAGAGAAAGAAACAAGAGAGAAGGAACTTGAAGAGCTCAGGAGTGTTGTGCAGGTAGTCATCAACATGGTGGATCTTCCAAAAGAAGGTGTGGCTAGTGACAAGACACTATTGAAGCGACTTCACGAAGCCCCTCAAAAGATCACCGGCTACATCTCGGAGACCATCAAGACATATGTGGCGCACATCCTGGGACTTGTAAAGTCCTATTGGCCCAAGGCCAACCTGAGTCCACTGGTCGACGATATGTCTGTTGACTACTCTGACAAAAATTTCTTAGAGTTTGTCGAAGAAGTGAAGCCAATGGCTCATCAGTTAGTTGATAGCTTAGAGCAGGAGTAAGAACAATGGACGGACCACTGAACAATCCATCCAGCTATGGGGGAATGTACATATGTTTATATTGCCTGTTTGATGTACTTGGATGCTGTCTGCTTGAGTAGTGCCGGTAATCGTAGGTCTTAAATTCAATGCTTGATATGCCCATGAACGGCTACCCAGAAGGCAACGCTTCTGGAGGTAATCGATGGTTTTGTGTTCAATACATAGACTCACATAGGAGTTTATATGAATTATGGTTTGCTCGTGTCATGCGATACCTTGAAGTAGGCGTGGGGCCACCTCAATTTTATCATAGGACTTGTGCCATTGGTTCTGGTGAACTGTGTAGGCAAGTACTCGAAGTATTCGGGGCATTTGCAAGTAGTCATTGCGTTGTGGCCTTGGAGTCCGGCGTAAAGATAGTCATGCCAAAAGGACTCGTGGCACTAGCCCTCGAGTGTTTTTGTAGACTTAGTATTAGTACTTGTGGCCACAGCCCCCGAGTTCTATGTTATGGTGTGGAGACAAAAGTAGTCATTTGGGTACCAAATCAACTCATTATTGACTAAAATATGATGTGTTGTAGCTGACAACTTTGTGTACAAGTTATCTAAGGGTAAAAACTCCGTAGGAGCTCGATATTCAAAGACTTTGGAACCTCCTGGCCATCAGGGTACTGCAGTTGATATGACCCTAGCCTTGTAACTCTTAAGACGATGAAGGGCCCTTCCTATCGCGAGTTGAGATTATGTAGCCCAGTCTCATCTTGGATGCGATGGAGGACAAGATCGCCAATGTTGAAGGATCTTTCTTGGACATTGCGGTTGTGATAACATCAAATGCTTTGCATGTAGCGGGCTGACTGGATCAAGGCATTGCATCTGACCTCTTCTGTGGAGTCGAGTCCAAGCTGTCTTGCCTTGCCTTGCCTGCCTCGCCTTCTTCATACATCTCTAGTTGGAGACTCCCAGATGATGTCAGCGGGAAGGATAGCTTCTGACCCGTAGATAAGAAAGAAAGTTGACTGACCTATTGTCACACCCGGTTTTTAAAGACAAAACCGAATGCATAACTATATGTATGCCAAGATCAAGTTCCATACATAAAGTGACTTCATCAGTGAACAATCAGCAACAGTATCACAAAAAGAGAATTAAAAGACTATAAAGATTATCAGAGTTATACAGCTTATCCTGGAAACGAAGACTCCAAACTTCACAGGCAATCGACCGGGGGTTGCGCAGGCCTAGAACTCAGCATCCTCTTCAAAAGACTTCACATCACTTTCTCCTCTGAGCAGCAATTATAACAAGCGTGAGTACACTTATAGTTGGTACTCAGCAAGTGTTGGAAATTATATGACATGAAGGCCAAAATCAAGGAAAGGCTGACTGGCTTACTGCGATAAGCAATTTTAGTTGGTCAAATTTTATTAGCACCTAATTACTATAGTATAAGTTCATACCAAAACCCACTTTAAAAGAAAAAGAAAAGATATAGCATAAGCATAACCACAACCATAAACATGGTCCACGATAACCACAACCATAAACATGGTCCACGATAACCACAACCATAACCATGGTCCACGATTTAATTCATCTTCAAGTTCAATTATCATGTGAGGGTCCAAGCCGCTCGTAACCGTGAGCACGGCTGATATATTAGTTTTCACTCTGCAGAGGCTGTACACTTTATCCACAATTCGTGTCTCCCGATTTGCCCGAGGTAGCTAGCCTCTTAAACACTTGCGAGGTGAGTGGCAAGGGATTCACTACGAGGCCTTTACAAAGATTCCCTAACTTATGACAGTCCGCTGAGGTTTCAAGCCAAAGCGGTCATAACTCTCCCTAATGAGGCAGACACCTTACCCAGGACCATATCATACCCTCAAGAGGACCGAGCTATACCCCGATAATGCAACCCCTCTTGCCCTTTCGGTAAGAATATCATAAGCTAGAATCTCTAATTAATTAGCCAAGACCAGAGCCATATAGTATTGTGGTTGCACTGTTTTCCTAGGTGGTTCTCCATGTTCCGATTAAATATATAATCTTGTATTAACAATGCATAGCGCATGAATATGGATAGAACAGGTGTAACATCATCATTGTTGTCATCATGATTATATATTATGCTCAAACCGTAACCAGTTGAAGCAACTAAGCAATAGCTACCCAACAATAAAGATAAAACCCAGGTTGACAAGGAATGATCATAAAGACTAAGCATATCCTTAATTAGGATCCATCAAAATTAGGACACATGCAAGCATATAAAGAAAAAGTTATATTTATTGTGATTATTAGGATAAAAGAATGATCAAGGAAACACTTGCCTTTCTTTTAGAGAATAGCTGCTCAGAGTCTTCAACTCTTGTTCTTCAAACTCTAGATCTTCAAAGCTCTTGGATCGCGCTTCTTCTAACATCACACAAGCATCTGACCGAAGCATACAAGCAAGCAAACAAATAAGAACAACTAAGAACAGATAAAACAAACAAAAGGAAAGCTTTCGGCCCTCACTGAGCTCACCCCCAGCACCACATCTACGTGCAGAAGCTTCCTAGCCACTTCTTCGCTGCCTTCCTGCACTCTGACCGCCGGAACGCCGCCGCTGCCTTGGAACCTCGCCGCGCTGGCTCGGTCCTCCGTCGAACCGCCGTCTCCCCACCTTCCTTCTTCGATACCGGCCACCCCCGAGCCCGCCATGAGCTCCTGAACCTTTTCCCCCACTTTCCCCTCACCGTCTGTGATCCTCCTTGCCGGAATTTGACCGCCACCGTTGCTGTCCCTCGGTTCAAACTGGCCAGGGACCCAATTGCAGACATTCTTTTCTTTCTAGGGTGTTCTCTGCAAAATATCAGTATTCCCCCTCAATTCAAATCAGCCAGCTTTGAAAATCTGTAGAAATTTGTAGAAAAACCCAAAAATTGTCAAACTAGTTGTGTTATACTCTAGAAGTCTAGTTCTACAACTTTTGTTACTAAAGTTTAGTTTGAAACTTAATGCTTTAAGTGTTATTTTAAAGTTTAACAAAAGGGAATCTTGTATGTATCTCTTGCATGCTAGCTTTATTTCATGAGATTTTCGGTATGCAACTTGTATTTGATAGGAATGAACTTGTGTGCAAATTTCACCACGAGTACTGTACTCTAACTTGAACCAATTTAAACTTGTGCAAAGTAAGTTTGAAATCAAGTAAATTTATTCAAACATGCTACTGATGCTTCAATACTTAAATCTTTTTACCATGTGTTGTTCTGATGTTGAGTAATTCATAGGGAATTTTGAATAATTTTATAGCACTGTTTTGCCTTAGGATTTGATTTAAACTTGAAATTTGAATTTAATTCAAATAACTTAGCTTCTACTTTCAAAAATTTATGAAAAATTTATGGCAAGCTCATCTGATAGAGTTGAACACACTTATCAAAATTCAGAGCCAGAACCTCTATAGATTTCAAAATAAAAATAAAATTTGTTATCTTAAGTTTGAATTTGTCCATTTTTATGCTACTATTCTGTTAGGTTTAAAAATATGAAAAATTAACAGAAGTCTTGTATTAACTTTAGGTCTGTATAGTTAAATTCCTAACCTCAGTACTCCTATGCTTGAAGCTATAGAAATTAATTATGATGCTAGTAGAGTTAATTGGTTTAATATACCAATAGTAAGTTGAAATTCTTGGAATCCAAACCCATGCTTTGTGATACTTTGAATGTGAGTTATTGGATTGCAACTCTATCATGAAGGAAAGTTGTTAACTTAATAATCAATTAATTTAAATCATTGCATATCATGTAGAATCGATGACGCTTGAAGACGGAACCTACGAGTTGGTCCCGGAACCCGAGCAGGGTATATCTGAAGACCAAGTGCACGTCACCGAAGATCTTACTGAAGCCCCGAACCAAAGTTCGAAAGTGATTGACATTCTTGACCCCAGCCCCACCCAAGAAGGCAAGCCCCGGTGCATAACCCAGTATTTTAAATTATGCACTTATATTACTATATATCTATCTTGTCCAAGTGTTAGGAGTTGTTATGAAACCCTAGTTGCATGAACCTAGGAACCTATGTAATGTTTCCGAGTCCTTATCAAGTAGATGCTTTGCTAATAGGACTGGCAGAAGTTGAGTGATTTCCTGTTACTCGCGCGATATAGGAGTTGATTGTTTACTATTTTGCAATCACTATAAGGATCACGGACGGGATTATGTCCAGCACCATGAATTGGAATGGTACCCATCTATGTTGGTTTAAGTTTGATAAGGTCGCAGTGTGTGGTAGTGGTGGTCAAGTGTTTGAAAGTACTAGCCACATACCGTAAATATGGTACGCGGTAAGACTAATACCTGATTGGCCCGGCTCGTGGACTTATCCCACCACTCAAATTTTGGTCTTTTTGCACACACGGACCAATGTGTGGGAATACGTTCTGCATAGCAGACGGGAGTACGGTCATATAGTCACGCTGTAGACGTACGTCCTGCACATTGCATGTGCGTATGGTCCTGCAGTCGCTTGTGGTGGCCCTAATCCACGCCCCGGAATAAGATGGGAACGGTTGCCCGGAAAGGAAAGTTTCCGAGCGTGTGAGTTAGGATCCCTTGCAAGGTTATGAAATTCGATTTAGGAATCGTCTGTTTCTTGCGGAGATTGAAACTACTTGATACTTCTGCCACATAAAGTAATAACAGTAATAGTTAATGGAATAATTTTGATGTATGCATAATATCTACCTTGCTTGACTAGTATAGGTGTTTACCTAGAATGATTAAAAGAAACTAGAATCTGAAAGCTAAAATATGAAAGTGAAGACATACTTTTTGTTGCTTTTTAGCAAAAGAAAACCTAGAGCCTTTCAAACTCTCATGGTCTAGTTATGGGCTAAGTATACCCAATTGACGGGTAAGCCTTGTGGAGTATTAGTATACTCAGCCTTGCTAGTAATGTGATTTTCAGGTATGCCATTCAAGGACTCTGTGGCTAGTTCTCCTTAGCTCTGTTCTATTCCTCTTGGCTGGTTCGTGGAATGGGATCCGTCCTCGGCCGGCAATGACCCATCGGAATAACACCATACTTTGGGCTAAGTATGGTGCCTGCTTTGCGATGAGTAGTCGCGTTACTGTATCTTTTCTGCTGCCCCTCTGAATAATGTCAGTTAAAACTTGAAGTTTCGAATAATGTTTGTATAAATTGTATTAGCTAGGATGAAATAAAACGCCTGTGTAATAATATTTAATTATCCTGTGGTGTAAAACTTGTGAGCTGTTGTAAGACTGGACTCGCCTTCGTGTGAGGTAAACCTACGTTGATCCTGTGTAACCGTGGTTGAATCAGGTGGTGACCCGACAGACCAAAGAGTTGTTCCATTTGACGTGCGATGAGATCCTGTCGCCTGTATAGCGATGGTCTGCGCACTTGAACCGGAATAATTTAGGCGGTTCTACCACAGCTAGTATCAGAGCTGTAGGTTTACGCTTACAGATTGCAGCATCTCTTAAAAAATGTTTTCAGAATAAAAATTTGTTTAACAAAAGAGTTTATAAATTACGTTGGACTCGTTAAGGTTTGTGCTTAGATTGTAAAGCCCTAAGGGTTTATATGTGAGTTATGAGGTGGCTACTAATATATGTATATATAGTACTACTCTAACTTCCAGCACTACATTTCTGTAAAAACTTACTTTCAAGCACAATCAACCTTATATTCTGTAATGACGCATTCGACGTTGAGGTAAGAAGTAAGGATCCTCAGCCAACTGAGAGAGATTGGCCTTCCCGTCGGTGATGCGAACCGAACGCTGTTTCTCAAGCAGTGGCCTACTTGAGATGGTGCCAATATACCAACGATAAGTTGATTATATTGGGAGTATATGGTTAGGCATAGGGTATGGTAATCGCTGTTCATACAGGGTATGGTAATCGCTGTTCATTACCCCCATTTTATACGGTACCCCTGTGAATACGTTGCAGACGTAACATATGTTAACGTCGTTCGTACGGTGGAAATTGTACAGATACTATTTCTATAGTGAACAGTAATGTTTGGGGACGCTTTCATGATGTGCTGGCATGAAAGGTTCATGGTATACAACTGTAGTTTTCTGCAGGTACATTAACCACGATTAATAGATTAAGACGGATACAATTTATCGACTAGTATGTATTGTGCCACCGAAATTAACCACGTAAGTCCAAAGGTATTTGGCAGTTGTTTTTGATTGTGAGGTCGAATAGTACGTGTATGCATAATTCATGACCAAACAAAGTGAATGCATTGCATTGAATGTGTTGTTCTTTTGAGAACATCTAGAGTGTTATCTATCCCAGTGCAGTCTCGATATGATCATTGCGACAGCCTTAGTTGAGTTCTCGGCAGGGTAGTTGCATTCCAGCCATCCCATGCATCTAACTCACCTTTATTTCCCCAGTCTATTCAACTATTTGTTGAAAACCTTCAATCTCACCATTTGAATTCTTGCTTCAGATGGCGGAATTTTCAAAGATCTTTTGGGACCACGAGGGACATGCTTATACCAATGCCTTGCATTGGGAGGGTTTTCCATGTTTTTTGTGGGAGTCAATTCAGTTATTTTGCTACACCGAGCCCCCGCAATATGATGGAGTTGAGTATAGTGAAGAGGGTGTTCTTCGGTGCAGAGTAAAGATGACTATTCCTCAACATCCTTTTCGTTCTCTGTGGTAGCCCATCGAAACTAATGTAGTTGGTTATCGCCTCGTGGACACTATAGAAGCGCCAGCCCTTGATGTTAGACCCGGGGCCACGAGACTATGTACATAACATAGTTTAAAGAGGTTTAAGAGATTAAGTCCGTCTTATCTCTTATTCATCTTGTTTATCTTTTATTTATCCCGTTTAAATAGGAGATAAAGCTAACTGATGCAGAAGGAATCTACTCAAGATATGTTCTGGTATGATTCCTTGGCTGGTGTTGGTTAGTATCCTTGTAACCCTGGCCTCCCGGATATATAAGGGGGACAGGGACCCCCTCAAGAGGGGATCTCCAGATCATTCTATACCAAAGGCAATACAAATCACCATACAGGACGTAGGGTATTACGCATCTCGCGGCCCGAACTTGTCTAAGTTTTGTGTTCCTTGCACCTTCGTGTTCCTAATCTCGGCGTCTCCTCACCTAAACTTACCACCTTGGGTATACCCCTCGGTGGGCAGCCGGTAAAACACCGACAGCTGGCGCGCCAGGTAGGGAAGCGCGTCGAAGATCCACCGGTGAGCTCGATGGCATCTTTCCGATTCACCAGGTAAGTTCCCTCCCAGGGCACGACATTTGTTTTTGGCTCATGGGTCTGCATCACAGACGGTGTGGGCGATTTTTGGCGATTCCTTGTTGACATGAGGCCAAAGACTCCTGTGGCGGATCTTCGCAGCAACCTCGACAAGTTCTCGATGATCTCGACGACTTGTCAATCCATGCATCCGCTGCAAAGGTCAAGATGGAGTCAGCTCCCGGCTCGACTTCATCCGGCACTGCGGCAACTTCCCTTGGGTTGGAATCATTCCAATCTAAGGGTTCGCGTAGCCGATCTTGACTCGGTTCACGCAATCCGGCCACTGATCTTCAGGAGGCCGACGTCTCCGGGTCCCTCTCTGCGTTAGAGAAGGACCTGGACTCTCAGCTCCAGTTTGGAGGGCTTGAAGCCACCGCATGTTGGGGGGCTTCGGGTTGTCTTAGCGCTAGTGATCTGATGATCACCTCCATATCGGAGGGGCGCTTTGTACATTGGAGGGGCATGGAGCTCTTTGATCTACTCGAGGCTGAGGGTCAACTTGTGGCCAACCTCGAACCTTTGCCTTTCCAGGAGGACAGGCCGTTGGCCACCGTGGCGGAGGAGTCGACTGAGCTAGTTGACGCAATCTCTGATGAGCTCGTCTCCCGCCAGGTGTTAATGGCGGAAGAAGACGAGGACGATGGCGGTTTTCCTATCGTCAACTTTGATGCGGTCTCTGAAGATGAGGCCACAGCCAACACCGGCGACAAGAATGACGCTGATCACGAGGCGCGGAGGGCCAGGAACAGGGCCCTCACAATCCGGCGGAGGAGGGTCAACGAGCGCGGCGATCTATGCATCGCGAGCTTGACCCTGAATTCGCCGTTGTAAGTGAACGGGGTTTCAGGACCCCGGTGGCCAACATTGCCAGGGTTACGGCCATACTCGAGCACAGCAATGGTCCAAATGTGCGTCAAGCACTTCTTTATGTGCAGAGGGCCTGGATCCAGCTGGATCAGCAAAACCCAGCGTCTACTATCAGAGAGGAGCGCGTGGGTGAGAGTCGGAGCCAGGCTCACAGCCGAAGGGCTGGCGGTCGTCCTTGACATCAGCCCAGCCACAACGACGACAACGCTCGCGGGAGCCAGGCCCCTGGTGGGAGGCAGCAGCCACCTCTAGGGGGTAACCCGCGGCAGGCCAATCATCGACCTCCTCCAGAAGACTTGCGCCAGCACATCAATGAAGGCCGCGATGCACGGTCCGTAATCGACTCTAGGCGCAAGGTACGCGAAGAAGTCGAGATTGAAGGAACTGACTGCAGCGACAGCTTCCCAGCTTTCTCTGCACAGTTCAGCAGCTATAAGTACCCTGAGGGCTTCAAGCCGATCGGCATCACCAAGTACGATGGCAAGCAGGCTCCTCAACAGTGGTTACGTTGCTACTCTACGGCCATTGAGGTTGCAGGGGGCTCCAACATCACCAAGGTTGTCTACTTCCCGATGGCTTTGGACCCTGCGCCGCTCACGTGGCTAGAGAGCCTCAGCAATAACTCCAACGACTCCTGGGAGCAACTCAAGAAGGTCTTCAACGACAACTTCCAGGGAGCGATCGCTCGTGCATGTCTCGTCACAATCTCGCTCAGTGTAAATAGGAACGTAACGAGCTCCTGCGGTCCTACACACGTCGCTTCTTCGACGTCCGCGCCACCATCGCGAACATCTCGGAGGACGACATCATCGACTGCTTCTACAACGGCATCACCGACCCAGGCATCTATAGGGATTTTGAGCGGAACAGGCCAAAGACTGTTGCGGGCCTTCATGATATGATGCATGACTGGTCCGAATAGGAGGAGAAGATGAGGGAGCGGTTCCCACGGTGCCAAGATAGCAATCTGAGGTGCCAAAATGACAACCGCAATGACAAAGGCCAGCGGGACTTTTCGGGTCCACCTCGGAAGCGCAGGCTAGATGATTTCATCGCGGCCATGGATCATCCCCCGCGAGGCAAGAAGTCGACGATGCAGGAGGAGTTCGAGAAGCTCCTGCAGAAGAAATGCCCATGGCACCCAGGCTCCAACCACGCGGCCATCGACTGTTACCATCTTCGGAGGACAGTCAGCAACTCCGGTGGTGGTAAGAAGAGCAAAAAGCTAGCGGACAAGGAACCCGGGGATGACGATCAAGAGGACCAAGGGCATAACCTGAAATTCCAAGACGCTTCAAAGACCGTCAACGTCATCTTCGGAGGAGATGGGGATTTCGGCTCCAGGCGGGACCAGAAGCTGCTTCTTCGGGAGATCATGTCCGTCGAGCTGGCGGTGCCACGACCACTCCGTTGGTCGGAGGTCCCCATCTCGTTCTCCCACGATGATAAGTGGACAAGCTTCTCGGAGCCCAGCAAGTTCCCCCTGGTTCTGGATCCTGTTGTGGTAGAGGTCAGGCTCACCAAGGTCCTCCTCGATGGTGAGAGCGGTCTCAACCTCATCTTTACCAGCACTCTGAGGAAGATGGGCCTGGACTTCAAGGACATGCTGGTTCCGAGCAAGTCCCCTTTCTACGGCATCGTCCCAGGTAACGCGGCGTACCCACTTGGTACGGTAGTTCTCCCAGTCATCTTCGGCATGAGGGAGAACTACCGCACTGAGTTCATTAAGTTCGAAGTGGCTAACTTCGAATCCTCTTATCATGCTATATTGGGTTGTCCGGCACTCGCCAAATTCATGGCAGTGCCGCATTACGTTTATCTGCTTCTCAAGATGCCAGGACTAAGTGGAGTACTTACTCTCCGAGGTGACTTGAAGAAGTCGTACGACTGCAATCACGAGGCGATCCAGTATGCTTCGACTACTCGAGTGCCAGATGCTTCAGGGGAAGTACTCGCGGTCGCGCAGCAGCTCTCCCAGTCCAGGCTGGAGATTCCATCAAGAAAGGCCAGCAAGTCGAGCATCCAGTCGACTGACGACGTGGCCCTCAAGACGATCCAGCTCCAGGAGGGTGATTCATCTAAGACCGCTGTCATCGGCACGGGCTTAGGTGAGAAATAGGAACTCGCGCTCATCAGCTTCCTTCGGGCTAACCGAGACATATTCGCATAGAAACCTGCAGATATGCCAAGGGTGCCCAGGGAGTTGATTGAGCATAGTCTGAATGTACACCCGAAGGCTGTGCCTAAAAAGCCACGCCTGTGAAGGTTTGCTCACGATAAGTGTGAGGCAATTAAAGGGGAGATAGCTAAACTTCTCACGGCTGGATTCATTAAAGAAGTAATCCATCCGGAGTGGGTAGCTAATCCCATTCTTGTAAGAAAAAAGAACAATGAATGGAGAATGTGTGTTGACTACACTGATCTCAACAAGCACTGCCCAAAAGATCACTTTGGGCTGCTGCGCATTGACCAAGTTGTCGACTCGACGGCTGGTTATGTCCTTCTTTGCTTCCTTGATTGTTATTCAGGATATCATCAGATTGCACTCAAGGAGGAGGACCAAATCAAGACAGCGTTCATCACCCCATACGGGACATATGCCTACAAAACTATGTCCTTCGGGTTAAAAAATGCAGGAGCAACTTACCAGCGTGAGATCCAGATGTGCTTCGTGGATCAGCTGCATCGGAACGTTGAGGCCTACGTGGATGATGTGGTCATCAAGACCAGGGATTCCGATGAATTGATTGCAGACTTGGAAGAAATATTCAACAGTCTGCGCAGATTTTGGTGGAAGCTCAACCCAACCAAGTGCATTTTTGGAGTACCTTCAGGGAAATTGCTCGGGTTCATTGTCAGCAATCGGGGTATTGAAGCCAACCCTGTAAAGATTTCAGCCATTACTGATATGGGGGCTCCGGCCACAATCAAGGATGTGCAGAAGTTAACAGGTTGCATGGCAGCCCTGAACAGGTTCATCTCCTGACTCGGGGAGAGGACTACCCTTCTTCAAGCTCCTGAAATGCCAAAATAAGTTCCAATGGACGGAGGAGGCCGAGCGGGCTCTGCAAGATCTGAAACATCACCTTCAGTCTCCTCCGATCCTTACAGCACCATTGCCAGGGGAAGATCTACTACTTTACATTGCGGCAATAGCTCACGTTGTCAGCAGTGCTATTGTAGTCGAGCGAGGCGAGGAAGGCCATGCATTTGGAGTGCAGAGGCCTGTCTACTTCGTCAGCAAGGTACTCTCTGAATCCAAGGTACGGTACCCGGCCATCCAGAAGCTTTTATATGCAATTCTAATCGCATCAAGAAAGCTGCGCCATTATTTTAATGAGTATAATATCACTGTGATTATGGATTTCCCGTTGGTGGATATTCTTCATAATCAAGACGCCACGGGGTGTATATCAAAGTGGGCAGTGGAACTTGGGGCTTTGTCAATCGACTTCAAGCCATGCACTGCAATCAAATCTCAAGCCCTAGTCGATTTTATGGCCGAATGGAGGGAGAATCAAGTTCCAACTCCAGTCGACAAGCCAGAGCACTGGACCATGTACTTTGATGGGTCCCTCAAGCTCGATGGCGGCGGTGTTGGAGTTCTGCTTATTTCTCCACGAGGCGAACAATTGAAGTATGTCCTTCAGATTCTGTGGGAGGTATCCAACAATGAAGCTGAGTATGAAGCCTTGCTTCATGGGCTTCGTTTGGCGATATCACTAGGGATCAAGCGACTACTTGTGTATGGCGACTCTCTTCTTGTGATTCAGCAAGTCAACAAAGAGTGGAACTGCAACAAGTTGATGATGGATGCCTATGTACAGGAAGTGCGCAAATTGGAAAACAAATTTTCGGCCTGGAGGTTCATTGTGTGCTACGGGAGCACAATGTTGGCGCAGATATTTTGTCCAAGCTGGGGTCAACACGTGCTCAGGTTCCACCGGGAGTCTTTGTCCAGGAGCTCAAGCAGCCATCCATCAAGTCTTCACCATAGATAACCACCGATGCGGGTCCTCAACAACCCGATCTGGAGGTTATGGCGCTGGGTGAGGACTGGAGAGAGGCTTTTATCGACTTCATCTGAGACCAAAGGCTACCGGTGGGGAAGGACACAAGGAGCGCAGACGCAGCTCGTGTCATGCGCAGAAGTAAGGGTTTTGTCCTAGTCGACGGCAAGCTCTACCGGCATGGCGCCCGGTCAGGTGTCCTCATGAAGTGTGTCACAAAGGAAGATGGCTACGACATACTGCGAGAGATACACGAAGGTGTCTGCGGCAACCACGCAGCTTCAAGAACGCTAGTGGGGAAAGCATACAGGTCCGGTTTTTGGTGGCCCACCGCAGTATCCGATGCGGAGGATCTCGTGCACAGGTGCCAAAATTGTCAATTCCTCGGCAAGCAGTCTCATGTTCCAGCTCATAGCCTCATCACCATACTGCCATCCTGGCCCTTTTTTTGTTGGAGCCTTGATATGATTGGGCCCTTCACAACGGCATCAGGTGGTTTCACCCATGTGTTGGTGGCTATCGACAAGTTTACCAAGTGGATCGAGTACAAGCCGATAGCCAAGCTCACACCAGATCGGGTTGTTGATTTCATCTCTGATATCTTGCACCGCTTCGGCTTCCCGAATACCATCATCATGGACTTGGGCTCAAATTTCACGGCCAACTAGTTCTGGGAGTTCTGTGAGAATGCATGCATTGAGGTTAAATACGTCTCTGTTGCAAACCCAAGGGCCAATGGACAAGTCGAAAGGGCGAACAGCATGATAATCGATGGCCTCAAGAAGAGACTCTATGATGAAAACAGTAAGAAGGTAGGCAAATGGATACACGAGCTGCCACATGTCGTATGGGGGCTTCGGACTCAGTCATCCAAAGCCATAGGACAAACTCCGTTCTTTCTCGTGTACGGATCTGAAGCTATCTTGCCGGCTGATATCATGTGGAAATCCCCAAGGGTTGAAATCTACAACGAAGGCGAGGCGGATGAGGCGAGGCAATTAGAGTTTGATTCTGTTGAAGAGGCTCGCTGCACCGCTCTTATTCAGTCTGCTCGATACCTGCAGGGGATTCGACGATATCACGATCGCAACATGAAGGAACGATCATTCAGCATAGGCGACTTGGTCTTACGTCGCATCCAAGACGAGTCCGGCCTACACAAGCTCAACTCAAGGTGGGAAGGTCCATTCGTCGTCAAGCAGGTCACAAGACCAGGGTCATATCGACTAGAATATCCCGAGGGCCAAGATGTTCCGAACTCTTGGAACATCCAAAACCTGCGCAAGTTTTACCCATGAGAAGATGTCCGGAGATAGCTGAATCTCCGAGGGCTTAGGCGGTCTCTTTTTCTCGAATCAATTTGGAGGCTATGTGCCACAAGATTCGGGTTATAAATTTCTCCGTGAACGTATGGAGGCTACAGCCATGTATATCATTTATATAAATCGACTTCCAGTCATGAATTTTATGGAGGCTACGGCCACGCTCATATCTTATCGACTTCATGTTTTGACAGAGGCCTCGGCTCCGTTCATACCTTCTACAAATAAACTTCCGCCGCGACCCTGGACTGTCGCTCGCGATAGTAATTGCATTTATTTCAACAAGATCGATCCATTCGACTAGTTTATAGCCAGTTTGTTGGATGGGCTCGCGTGAAGAGCGACCTCGACTACATCCTGAGTCATGGCACTCAGGGTAGTTTCGTTTTTCTCCAAAAACACGGCAGACCCACGGTGATGCCCGCATTCGCTCCTGACAAGTTCGATCCGTTTGTCTGGTTCCTACTCGTGGAGCGCACTCATATGAGGAGTGATCTCGACTACATCCAGAGTCGATGCACTCTGGGTAGCTTCATTTTTTCTCTGCTTAAGCACGGCAATCCCACGACGCTGCTCGCGTTCTTTCCTAACAGGTTAGGCCTCTCTGATCGGGTTCTGGCTAACTTGTTAGATGAGTTCCTACTTGGAGCTACGGCTACTTCCAGGGTTGCTATCGGTGTTTAACCGGCTGCACACCGAGGGATATGCCAAAGGTGGTAAGTTTTGGGTGACGAGACGCCGAGATCAGGAACTCGAAGGTGCAAGGAACACAAAGCTTAGACAGGTTCGGGCCGCAAGATGCGTAATACCCTACATCCTGTATGGTGGTTTGTATTGCCTTTGGTGTTGGATGACCTAACGATCTTCTGTTTTGAGGGGGGTCCCTGTCCTCCCTTATGTATCCGAGAGGCCAGGGTTACAAAGATACTAACCAACACCAGCCGGGGAATCGTACCAGAACATATCTCGAGTAGATTCCATCTGTATCGGTTAGCTCTATCTCCTATTTAAATGGGATAAATAAGAGATAAACGAGATGAATAAGAGATAAGACGGACTTAATCTCTTAGACCTCCTTAAACTACGTTACGTACCCAGTCCCATGGCCCAGGGTCTGACAAGCCCCCGAGCTCTTCGTAGCTGAGTACTGCAGGCTTATCGAGTACTTTTGAAGCAATCTTCAACTTCTTCTGAAGCTTCGCCTTGAAGTCCTTCTTCGAGTACTTGCTTGGCTGCATTGAAGCTATGAGGTGCTCATGCCCCGAATTTTTGTTATGGTGTGCGATTTAAAAATCGCACTCCGTATGGAGTAGCCCCCAAGCCTTAGACTGAATCGGAGAATCAGGCTGAGGATCCCATTAGTCTTTAATCCTCCTTATGCTTCAAAGAAATTTGAAAAAATAAGTAGTCGATACCACGTATCCCGCAGCCCCCGAGCCTTGAATCCAAATCCCACAATTTTGGAGATAAGGATCCACAAACTGTGGCATACAGGCTAAAAAATGACAACTTAAGAAAGTGCCAAAGTGATGATACAAATGATGGACATTAGATCATGAATCCAGAAATCCCCCTTTTTCCAGGCTAATTAGCCGTGAAAAAATGAGTAATCGAATGTTTAATCCAAACAATCCACCAAATGACCTCTCAACTTCGGAATATTCCCAAAAAATGACCCTTGAACTTCGGAACAGTAACTTTTCCCCCACCCCGCTGGTTATTTAACCCCGCGACAACAGTGGGAAAAGACTGTGCTTTCAATCTGCATTTTGCCAAGAACCACCAAAATCCCCAATCGGGACCAAGCGCCGCCGCCACCCCCCAAAGAGATCCTCCCGCTCCAACTTCCCCGCCCCTCTCCCCGCAGCCCCCGAGCATCTCGTGGCCAGCAAATCGGAGATGGCACCCAAGAAGTCAAAGATCGAAGGGAAGAAGAAAGAGGCACAGCCATCGACCGCGGAGTGGACACACAGTAAGTGCTCCCTCAACGATCTAAACAAACTAGTTTCCGAGGGGTTGCTGCAGGAAAAGAACCTTGTCAACTGGCGCCCCTCTTACCGTGAACCTTTCCCCATGGAAAATGTTGACGAAATCGTCACATTTCTCCATTTTGCTGAACGGGGATTGGCCCTCCCCACTTGTTCCTTCTTTCGTGGCCTGCTTTATTATTACGGGCTTAAGCTCCATCACCTCAACCCAAATTCCATCTACCATATCTCCATTTTCATCCATTTCTGTGAAGCCTTTCTCGGAATCGAACCCCACTGGGATCTATTCCGCTTCCTCTTCCGCGTCAAACCCCAGCCTACCACGAAGAAACTTTCCGTTGTAGGGGCGCCGGCATTCAACTGCGTCAGCAGGCCGGCGACAGATACCTTTCATACAAATTCCCCTCCAACCTCCCCGGTTGGAAGAACCATTGGTTTTACATTGAAAATCATGCCCCCCAGCTCCCTGGGAAAATGAATAAACCACCTTTAGTGAGGCCAGAGTGGAATCTTGAACTGACCAGAGGAGACCTGGATCAAGTCAAGGAGCTTTTAGAAGTCATAGAAGCACTCAAGATGATGGGAGTGACCGGCGCGTCCGTTATGTTCTCCTTTTTCAAGCGCCGAGTCCAACCGATCCAACAACGCCACAAACTTGGATTTGAGTACTCGGGCGCTGAAGATTCGTCTCGTATGTGCGCAGAGGAACTGACAGATGAAGCCGCACTCCGTCGAGTCGGACGAGTACTTCTGGATGTGGATGCAGTCCCATATGTCCCACAGCTTTACACTGCTCAGAAGCCTCCAAAGCTGGTAAATGTTTGACTTCTTTATAACAGGAATAAGTTCCGTTTCGCCCATGCTTACTGAACACCTTCTGCAGGGACACACGGAGTTGTACCGCAGCTACCCACCGCAGCTAGACATCCCTCGGCCAGACCACCTTCTCCCCAGCGCCGCTGCTAAAGCCAAGAGAACTCGGTTGGCTGCGGGACAGCACAGCAGCGAGTCCACGGAGGGTGGGAGCCCCCTGGCAGGGACGGTCACCGAAGGGAAGGCGATAGGGGACAACTCCCCCGAACCAGCCGTGGAGTTAGCCGCGGCTCTCCCTCTGGTGCCCCAGGGTCATCGGGTAGTGCGCAAATGAAAGGCGCTAGAAGTCGAATCTCCCAGGTACTGGTTTGCTGTTTTGTTGATTTGCAAAATATCCATAATGTTGTGTACTGACGGTGTCCACGTGTAGTCTTCCTGCTCTACCACCCGGGGCCGAACCCGAAGAGGTGGAAGCAGGTCCGTCCGCCACCGTGGCAGTAATCGTTGCCGTGGTGGGGGCCGCCCAATCGGCTGATCAAACCCCGCCTCCAGCAACAGGGACTCCGCGATGGGCCTTGCGGGTGAAAAAGGCCGTCAAAAAGAAGTCTAAACTGTGAGTTTACCTCTGGTCACATAAATATCTCGCTCTTTTTGGCTTGTGTAATGATGACTTCGGCATCACCAGGGTTGCAAGCGTGGTGCAGCTCAAGCTGGACCCGGACACGGCTACCCCAGCCCTAGAGTCATCAACCCGAACTCAACCTTCCGACGCGGAACCAGCCCCAGCTGCTGCAGCCTTCGAGCCGTCGGCGCCTGGAGAACCAGCGCCCACGGAGCTGGCCCCTGAAGCAGATGCGACGCTCCCCGACTTGCTGCCTCCCGAGCTCCGATAAGACGAAGCCGAAGCTGGTGGCGGGCAACAAGTCGAAGACCCTGATGCTGCTCCTACTAATGGCACAGGTAAGCGTTTATCCACTCACGGCTAGCTGCCGGGATCTGGGCGTAATATATTGACAACATTTGTACTTGCAGGTGTCCGGCAACCACTGCCCGAAGACATCGCAGGGTCCTCGAGGAATCCCCGTGAGATACTGAAGGCCGGACCGGGGTACGAGAACGTCATCAACACCGACTTGGTGGACGACCCCCTGCTGATAGCCGAAAATTTATAGACCTTCAAGAGCACCTTCAAGGACTTGTACGATTTTTCCATGGTAGGACTTGAGTAATGTTCCAATTTTGCGTTTTGATGAGCTGTATTGACCCAATCTCCGCCTTTTGCGCAGCCTGTAATCACTAAATCCCAGAAAAAATCGGAGAAGCTCGGCGCGGTTGTGAGTGGTGCGCAAGAGTTAGCTGCCCTGGACAAGCGCATCTCCGACGAAAAGACGAAAAATTGCTATCTGCAGCGGGAGCTTGACATACTGAAGCAGGAAAGAACTCGACAGACTTGGCTACTCAAGAATGACCTGAAAAACCTCGAGAAAGCCAACTCCGAGCTCCAAAAACAGCTCAAGGAGCAACAAGCGGAGTACTAGGAGCAGCTCAAGGAAGAGAGGAAATCACACCAAGGTAGGCCCTCGCATCCCTCGAGTGCTTTTCCTTAGTAATTTCCCTTGGTTGCTGAAATATCTTCGCCGCAGAGCTTAGGAAAATAATAAAATACAAAGAGGAGCTGCTTACTGACGTGAAGAATATGCTGTATCGCCGTACAGATGATGTTGAAAGGCTGCAGAAGGTGATCGGCGATACTGAACGATAGTTCATCGACTGCCTTCAGCAAATCAAAACGCTGGGCGAGAAGGACGAGCAGCAGCGGAAGGAGCTGGAAGACCTCAGGGGGCCGCCCAGGAGCTAATGGACATGGTGAATCCCCCAGAGGAAGGCGAAGCGAGCCCGCGGCCCCTGCTGGAGCGACTCCACGAAGCCCCGAAGAAAGTGCTCAAATTCCTATCTGAGGCTCCGATCGCATGCGTTAGCAACGCCCTCGTGTATGTGAAATCCTTCTTGCCAAACACGCGGCTAGACATATTTGCGTAGGGAATGGCAGCGGACTGCACGGATGAGTGATTCGACGAGTACCTGCGAGAGGCCCAACCTGTAGCAGAGCAAATTGTACAGAGTGTACTGCAGGATTAGGGTGTGAAAGACAAGTAATCATTCCCTTATGTAAATACTGCATTTGATATCTCTACTTGTTTGCGTGCCTTAGCTGAATCGGGATCCAGGCTTACAAGGCTCAAGTAGTAGATGCTTCCCTGGGTGCAACGACCCGAAGGGCAGATAATATTCATCTAACATATTAGCCACAACTCGATCGAGCGGGTCTGAACTTGTTAGGAAAAAACGCGAGCATCGTCACGGAACTGCCGTGCGTAGGGCAGAAAAACAAGACTACCCCGAGTGCGACGACTCTGGACGTAGTTAGGGTCGCTCCTTGTATGAGCGCGCTCCGCAAGTTAGATAGGACCCAAACGGACAGATCGGACTTGCTGGGAGCGAATGTGGGCGTTGCCGCTGGTATGCCGTGCTCTTGGCAGGGACGAGACTACTCTGGGTGCAGGATGTAGTCGAGGCAGCTCTTTGCACGAGCTCATCCAACAAACTGGGAATAAACCAGTCGAACGGGTCGATTATGCTGGGGAAAATGCGACTGCTGTCGCGTGCAACCATCCAAGGTCGCGGCGGAGATCGATATGTAGAGAATTTGGGCGGAGCGGAGGGTACCGTCAAAAAATGAAGTCAATGAGACATGATTGTGGCCATAGCCTCTGTAACCTTTACGATAGGAAGTCGATTTATACAAATGTTGCACGTGACCGCGGCCTCCGTGCTCCCAGAAGGGAATGTACAACTCAAATCTTGTGGCACATAGCCTCCAAATTGATTCAAGGAAAAGGGATCTTCTAAACCCCCGGGGATTTAGCTATCTCCGGACATCTTCTTGTGGGTAGAACTTGCACAGGTACTGAATGAACTAGGATTTCGGGACATCCTGACCCTTAGGATATTGTAGCCGATAAGACCCTGGCCTTGTAACCTGCTTGATGACGAATGGGCCCTCCCATCTTGAGTTGAGCTTGTGTAGGCCAGATTCATCCTAAATGCGACGCAAGACCAAGTCACCAACACTGAATGACCGCTCCCTGACATTGCGATCATGATATCGCTGGATCCCCTGCAGGTACCGGGCTGACAGAACAAGAGCGGTGCAGCGAGCTTCTTCCACATAATCGAGCTCTAACTGCCTCGCCTCGTCCGCCTCACCTTCATTGTACATTTCGACCCTTGGAGACTTCCACATGATATCGGCTGGTAAAATAGCTTCAGATCCATATACGAGGAAGAAAGGTGTTTGTCCTGTGGCTTTGGACGGCTGAGTCTGAAGCCCCCAGACGACATGTGGCAGCTCATAAACCCATTTGCCGCCCTTCTTGCTGTTTTCATCATAAAGTCTCTTCTTGAGGCCGTCAATTATCAAGCCGTTTGCCCTTTTGACTTGTCCATTGGCCCTTGGGTGTGCGACCGAGACATATTTAACTTCAATGCAAGCATTCTCGCAGAACTCCCAGAACTGGTTTGCGGTGAAATTTGATCCCAAGTCTGTGATGATGGTGTTGGGGAAGCCGAAATGGTGCAAAATATCTGAGATGAAGTCGACGACCCGATCTGGCGTGAGCTTGGCTATCGGCTTGTACTCAATCCACTTAGTAAACTTGTCGATAGCCACCAGAACATGGGTGAAACCGCCGGGCGCCGTTGTGAAGGGCCCGATCATGTCGAGGCTCCAACAAGCAAAAGGCCAGGATGGCGGTATGGTGATGAGGCTATGAGCTGGAACATGAGTCTGTTTGCCGAAGAATTGACAATTTTGGTACCTGCGCACGAGATCCTCCGCGTCAGTCACTGCTGTGGGCCACCAGAAACCAGCCCGGAATGCTTTCCCCACCAGCATTCTTGAAGCTGCATGATTTCTGCAGACCCCTCGTGGATCTCCCACAGTATGTTGTAACCATCGTCCTTTGTGAAGCACTTCATGAGAACTCCTGACCGAGCACCGTGCCGGTAGAGCTTGCCGTTGACCAAGACGAAACCCTTGCTTTTGCGCAGGACGCGTGCCGCCTCTGCGCTCCGGGCGTCAATTCCCGCTGGTAGCCTTTGCTCGCGGATGAAGTCAATAAAAGCCTCTCGCCAGTCCTCCCCTAGCATCATAACCTCTCGACCGAGTTGTTGGGGACCCGCGTCGATGGTTACCTGTGGAGAAGACTTGATGGATGGCTGCTTGAGCTCCTGGACGAAAACTCCAGGTGGGACCTGCGCATGTGTTGACCCCATTTTGGACAGGATATCCGCACCAACATTGTGCTCCCGCAAAACGTGGTGAACCTCCAAGCCGGAGAATTTGCTCTCCAACTTGCGCACTTCGTGTACATAAGCTTCCATCATCTCCTTGTTACAGTCCCATTCTTTATTGACCTGTTGAATGACAAGAAGAGAATCGCCGTACACAAGTAGTCGCTTGATCCCTAGTGATATCACCAAACGAAGCCCGTGAAGCAAGGCTTCATACTCAGCTTCATTGTTGGATACCGCCCACAGGATCTGAAGGACATATTTCAATTGTTCACCTCGTGGGGAAATAAGCAGAACACCAACGCCGCCGCCGTCGAGCTTGAGGGACCCATCAAAATACGTGGTCCAGTGCTCTGGTTTGTCTACTGGAGTTGGGACTTGATTCTCCCTCCATTCAGCCATAAAGTCGACTAGAGCCTGTGACTTGATTGCAGTGCGTGGCTTGAAGTCGATTGACAAAGCCCCCAGTTCCACTGCCCACTTGGATATGCGCCCCGTGGCATCTTGATTATGAAGAATATCCGCCAACGGGAAATCCGTGATCACAGTAATCTTGTACTCGTCGAAGTAATGGCGTAGCTTTCTTGATGTGATTAAGATTGCATATAAAAGCTTTTGAACAGCTAGATACCGTACCTTGGATTCGGAGAGGACCTCACTGACGAAGTAGACAGGCCTCTGCACTCCAAAAGCGTGGCCTTCCTCGCTCCGCTCGACTACAATGGCACTGCTAACAACATGAGTTATTGCCGCGATGTAAAGTAGTAGATCCTCCCCTGGCAACGGTGCTGTAAGGACCGGAGGTGACTGAAGATGATGTTTCAGATCCTGCAGGGCCCGCTCGGCCTCCTCCGTCCATTGGAACTTATCTTGGCATTTCAGGAGCTTGAAGAAAGGTAGTCCCCTCTCCCCGAGTCGGGAGATGAACCTGTTCAGGGCCGCCATACAACCTGTTAACTTCTGCACGTCCTTGATTGTGGCCGGGGCCTCCATATCAGTGATGGCCGTGATCTTAACAGGGTTGGCTTCGATGCCCCGGTTGCTAACGATATCCCTGAGGCCTCCATATCCCTGAGGGTACTCCAAAAACGCACTTGGTAGGATTGAGTTTCCACCAAAATCTGCGCAGACTGCTAAATGTTTCCTCCAGATCTGCAATCAAGTCGCTGGACTCCCTGGTCTTGATGACTACATCGTCCACATA
This sequence comes from Panicum hallii, assembly GCF_002211085.1. Lineage (NCBI taxonomy): Eukaryota > Viridiplantae > Streptophyta > Magnoliopsida > Poales > Poaceae > Panicum > Panicum hallii. Next base: position 39,670,959 of record NC_038044.1, read on the forward strand.
AGCTTCTCCATTCCGGTGCAGCTGATCCGTGAAACACATCTGGATCGCACACTGATAGGTTGCTCCTGCATTCTTCAACCCGAAGGACATGGTTTTGTAGGCATAAGTCCCATACGGGGTGATGAATGCTGTCTTGATTTGGTCCTCCTCCTTGAGCGTGATCTGATGATAACCTGAGTAACAATCAAGAAAACAAAGAAGGACACAACTTGCCGTCGAATCGACCACTTGGTCAATGCGCGGCAGCCCAAAATTGTCCTTTGGGCAGTGCTTGTTGAGATCAGTGTAGTCGACACACATTCTCCATTCATTGTTCTTTTTCTTTACAAGAACGGGATTCGCTACCCACTTTGGATGGATTACTTCTTTAATGAATCCAGCCGCGAGAAGTTTAGCGATCTCCCGTTTAATGGCCTCACGTTTGTCGTGGGCAAACCTTCGCAGGCGTTGCTTTTTAGGCGTAGCCTTCGGGTGTACATTCAAAGCATGCTCGATCAACTCCCTGGGCACCCCTGGCATATCCGCTAGTTTCCACGTGAAGATGTCTCGGTTAGCCCAAAGGAAGCTGACGAGCGCGAGTTCCTATTTGTCACCTAAGCCCGCGCCGATGACAGCGGTCTTAGATGAATCTCCCTCTTGAAGCTGGATCGTCTTGAGGTCCACGTCATCAGCCGACTGGATGCTCGACTTGCTGGCCTTCTTGGAGGGAATCTCCAGCCTGGACTGGGAAAGCTGCTACGCGGCCACGAGTACTTCTCCCGAAGCATCTGGCACGCGAGTAGTCGAAGCATACTGGATCGCCTCCTGATTGCAGTCGTATGACTTCTTCAAGTTGCCACGGAGGGTGAGTACTCCACTGAGTCCTGGCATCTTAAGAACTAGATAGACGTAATGTGGCACTGCCATGAACTTGGCGAGTGCTGGACGACCCAGTATGGCGTGGTAAGAAGATTCGAAGTTAGCCACTTCGAATTTGATGAACTCGGTACGATAGTTTTCCCGCGTGCCAAAAGTGACTGGGAGGACCATCGTAAAAAATGGGTGTGCTGCGTTACCTGGGACGATGCAGTAAAACGGGGACTTGCTGGGAACCAGCATGTCCTTGAAGTCCAGGCCTATTTTCTACAGAGTGCTGATGAAAATGAGATTGAGCCCGCTCCCGCCATCGATGAGGACCTTGGTGAGCTTGACCACCGCCACCACAGGATCCAGGACCAAGGGGAACTTACTGGGTTCCAAAAAGCTCATCCACTAGTCGTCGCGAGAGAACGAGATGGGGACCTCCGACCAACGGAGTGGTCGTGGTACCGCCGGCTCAATGGACAAAATCTCCCGGAGAAGCAACTTCTGGTCCCGCCTGGAACCAAAATCCTCATCTCCCCCGAAGATGACATTGACAACCTTCGAGGTGTCTTGAAACTTTGGGTTGCACCCGTGATCCTCTTGATCATCATCCTCGTGTTCTTTGTCCGCAGGCTTCTTGTTCTTCTTGCCACCATCGGAGTTGCTGAACGTCCTCCGAAGGTGGTAGCAGTCTATGGCGGCATGATTGGCACCTGGGTGCCACGAGCACTTCTTCTGCAGGAGCTTCTCAAACTCCTCCTGCGTCGTCGACTTCTTGCCCCGTGAATGATGGTTGATAGCCGCGATGATATCATCTGGCTTTCATTTTCGGGGTGGACCCGAAAAGTCCCGCTGGCCTTTGTCGTTGCGGCTATCATTTGGGCGCCTCAGATTGCTATCTTGACGCCGCGGGAACCGCTCCCGCATCTTCTCCTCCTGTTCGGACCAATCGTGCATCATATCATGAAGGCCCGCAACAATCTTTGGCCTGTTCCGCCCGAAATCCCTGTAGATTCCCGGGTCGGTGATGCCGTTGTAGAAACAATCGATGATGTCGTCCTCCAAGATGTTCGCGATGGTGGCGCGGACGTCGAAGAAGCGACGTGTGTAGGACCGCAGTCGCTCGTTACGTTCCTGCTTACACTGAGCAAGATCATGACGAGTACCTGCACGAGCAATCGCTCCCTGGAAGTTGTCGATGAAGACCTTCTTGAGGCGCTCCCAGGAGTCGATTGAGTTGTTGCTGAGACTTTCCAACCAAGTGAGCGGCGCAGGGTCCAAAACCATCGGGAAGTAGACGACTTTGGTGATATTCGACCCCCCTGTGACCTCAATAGCCGTGGAGTAGCAACGGAGCCACTGCTGAGGGGCTTGCTTGCCGTCGTACATGGTGATGCCGATCGGTTTGAAGCCCTCCAGGTACTTGTAGCTGCGGAAACGTGCAGAAAAAGCAGGGAATCGGTCACTACAGTCAGTACCTTCAGTTTCGACTTCTTCGCGGACCTTGCGCCTGGCGGAGATCACGGTCCGCGCGTCGCGACCTTCATTGATGTGTTGGCGCAGGTCCTCTGGAGGAAGTCGATGATTGGCCTGCCGCGGATGACCCCTTGGTGGTGGCTGCTGCCTCCCGCTAGGGGCCTGGCTTCCGCGAGCGTTGTCGTTGCTGAGCTGGTGTCGAGGACGGCTGCCAACCGTTCGGCTGTGAGCCTGACTCCGACTCTCGCCCACGCGCTCCTCCCTGATGGTGGACGCCGGGTTGTGCTGATCCAGCTGGATCCAAACCCTCTGCGCATAAAGGAGCGCTTGACGCACTTTCGGATCATGACTGCGCTCGAGGATGGCTATCACCCTGGCGATGTTGGCCACCGGAGTCCTGAAACCCCGTTCGCTTACGGCGGCGAACTCAGGGTCAAGCTTGCGGTTCATAGATCGCCTACGCTCATTGGCCCTCCTCCTCTGGTGGTGGCTGCTGCCTCCCGCTAGGGGCCTGGCCCGCCGCGCCTCACGATCGGCGTCGTTCTCGTCGCTGGCATTGGCCGTGATCTCATCTTCGGAGACCGCTTCGAAGTTGATGATGGGAAGATCCCCATCATCCTCGCCTTCTTCCGCCATTAGCACCTGGCAGGAGGAAAGCTCATGAGAGCTTTCATCGACTAGTTCAGTCAACCCCTCCGCCGCGGTATCCAATGGCCTGCCCTCTTGAAAGGGCCAGGGCTGGAGATGAGCCACAAGTCGACCCTCTGCCTTGAGTAGATCGGAGAACATCATGCCCTTCCAATGCACGATGCGCCCCTCCGGCAAAGAGGTGACCACCAGATTGCTGGTGCCAGAACAACCCGAAGGCCCCCGACACGCGGTGGCTTCTGGCTTGCCATCCTGGAGCAGAAAGTCCAGGTCCTTCTCTAGCGTGGAGAGGAACCCAGAGACGTTGGCCTCCTGATGATCAGTGGCCGGTTTGCATAAACCAAATTGGGACCGGCTATGCAGATCCTTGGATTGGAACGAGTCCAACCCAGAGGAAGTTCCCGCAACACTGGAAGAAGTCGAGCTTGGAGCATGCTCCATCTCGATCCCTATTGCAGAAGCATGGAGCGGCAAGTTGTCGAGCCCATCGATGAACTTGTCGAGGTCGTTGCAGGAATCCGCAGCGGAGATCTTTGGCCTCATGTCGACGAGGAATCGCCGAAAGTTGCCCACACCGTCTGCGACGCAGACCCACGAGCCAAAAATGAACATCGTTCCCTGGGAGGGAACTGACCTGACGAATTTGAAAGTCGCCATCGAGCTCGCCAATGGATCTTCGACGCGTTCCCCTACCTGGCGTGCCAGCTGTCGGTGTTTAACCGGCTGCCCACCGAGGGATATGCCCAAGGTGGTAAGTTTTGGGTGAGGAGACGCCGAGATCAGGAACTCGAAGGTTCAAGGAACACAAAGCTTAGACAGGTTCGGACCGCAAGATGCGTAATACCCTACATCCTGTATGGTGGTTTGTATTGCCTTTGGTGTTGGATGACCTAATGATCTTCTATTTTGAGGGGGGTCCCTGTCCTCCCTTATGTATCTGAGAGGCCAGGGTTACAAAGATACTAACCAACACCAGCCGGGGAATCGTACCAGAACATATCTCGAGTAGATTCCATCTATATCGGTTAGCTCTATCTCCTATTTAAACGGGATAAGTAAGAGATAAACGAGATGAATAAGAGATAAGACGGACTTAATCTCTTAGACCTCCTTAAACTATGTTACGTACCCAGTCCCGTGGCCCCGAGTCTGATAGTCGCTGCACCCGAGGTAGTGTCTACTACTTAGCCTCTAAGCCTGGATGCCAATTTAGCCAAGGCACATACAAGTAGAGACACAAAATAAAATATATACACAAGGGAATGAGTACTTGTTTTTTCCGCCCTAATCTTGCAGCACACTTTGTACTATTTGTTCTGCTACATGTTGGGCTTCTTGGAGGTATTTGTCGAATTGGTCCTCGGTGCAATCCACAGCCATTCCCTGAGCAAATATTTCTAGTTGCGCCTCCAGCAAAAAGGACTTTACGAAGGTGTCACACCCGATTTATAAAGAACATAAATCGAGCAATCATATATGCGCCAGGATCAAGTCACGCATATATACAACAGAATCATCAAGATATCACAACACATATTACGAATAACATTAATATAAATCGTAAAAGAATTATTTTATTACAATCGAATCAAGAATCGGTTCAAGAGTTGCGGAAGCGTAAAAGAGATACATGAAGAGTAGGGCGCCACAGGGACGTCGACTGGGAGACAAACGCCTAGAAGTCGTCGAAGCCGCTGACGTAGTCCTCCACGTTGCCGGGCACTGAGCAGCAGTCGAAGATGTCCCCAAAGAGAACAGAAGAGAGGAAGAGGCAAGTGTGAGTACACAACTTGTACTCAACAAGTATAACACGAGTATGAGGCTCTAGGGTTAGCTGACTCAACTGCAGTAGCTTTTAATCTTGGTAAATTTTATTAAAACTATTTACTACAAGTGGATGAATTACCATACTCCCAATTGCATAAAAAATTAATCAATATTAATTAAGAACTACTGAGAACCATCTAAACCAAAACCACCCGGGGAATCTCCCTAATCAAAGGTTGATAACCCCACTAATCAGACGGAGGATCTGGGCTGCTCATGACTGTGAGCACAGCTGATATATCAGTTTTACACTCTCGAGAGGTTGCACAACTTTACCCACAAGTTGTGAGCTACGCTAGTTGTTCATCACACTTCCTTAGGTGAGATGGCTAGCAAGCACACTACGAGACTGTTACAAAGGATCACGTTGGTAAGGTGTAACCGCTAAGGATTCTGGATCAGCAACGATGGGACCCACCTCTGGGGGTACAAGACACACAGCACAGACCAAGCCGGAGGAGCAGGGACCATTGAAGCTTACCACCCCTCTTGCCCACGCAGGTAAGTTACTCCCGAACCAACACGACCTAATTAGTAAGTCAAGACCGTCCCATTCCAGTCTTGTGGTTGCGCAGTTGTCCCAGGTTGTCACTCTATGAACCGGTCCTTATGGAGAGTGGCCAACCAAGCACTAAGCACCGTGCTGGCCCCCTAAACCAAGTTTCTAACAAAACAACTTTTATCGAGACGTGAGCCGCTCAAGCACACAGCACAGAGGGCCACTCTCAGAATTAAGTTGCATATACCATTAATCAAATTTAATTAAAAAGGACCAAGTGTGTTATAGCGCAGCAACCTAGCACAACTAACCAAAATGCAACCCAAAGGATATATATAAGATATAAAGTGGCTAGGAAAATCCTTATAGGCATACAGAATTAAAATGCAGTATGAAATCTGTATTTAAAAGTGATAGGATGTTTATGTTATACTTGCCTTCCTCGTACTCTCCTGGCTGCTGCTCAAACTGCTCAGAAGGTGGCGGCTCCTGGTACTGGTCCAAAGGCTCCGCGTCTACTCACGATCATCAAGCATAGTCCACACATACACACATGCACAAACAATAGCAAACTATAAGAAAACAGTACACCAATACAATAGAATAGCACACAAAACTGGCCTAGAATTATTCTACGCGTTACAACGATCGCGTGGACATAAAGGACACCTAAAACGGAGCTAAGACGCAAAATCTACGCTTGAAACAAGCTCCAGGGACCTATCTGCGAGAAAAACTGGACTACAGGGGGGTTCTGGAGAGAAACCAGGGACCTAAATGTAAATAAAGGGTAGACACAGGGGCTAGCACGTGAAAACACGCAGCATGGACTGCAGGTATGAAATCTGGAAAGCTCAGGGGTCTAAAAGAGTAAAACAGGACCTATCTGCGAATAGTTTTGAACTAAGGGTGGACCGCGGGTTAATTTCCCGAAAGGGCAGGGACTCTTTAGCAAAACGAGCGAGCCGAACCGGTACGCTTTAACCTGGGCCGTCGGATCTAACATCTACGGCCCAGATTAGATCCTAACAGCGAAGCGGTACGCGCGTCTCTCACCCGTCGGATCCCGATCTGACGCTCCTGACTCTCACTTCCCTTGGATCTAATACGGTGCGCTGGATCAAAGACGGACGACTCGGATTGAACCGCAGGGGCGAACCGGTATCTCCTAATCCGGATCGTTGGATCGCGATCCGGCGGCTCCGATCGACTTCGGCTCGATCTAGTCTTGTCCGCTCACCTCGCATCCTACGGCGGAAGTAGACGAGCGCCCGAGGCGGCGGCGTGGTCGCCGGAGCTCAGCGCCCGCGGCGGCGCTACGCCGGCGCTGGACAAACGTGACCGTCCGGGCTCCATTTGGAACGAGGTCAGGCCTAGGAGCTAGCACGCAACACAGTGAACACGTCTAGGCGGTCAAGAAAGCGGTTTAGGGTTCGGGTTGGGGCTCTCCATGGCGGGGGCGGCTCGGGTTCGCCGGTGTACCGCGTGAGCGCGATTCCGGCCCCTGGGGTGACCTACTGGCCATGATGTCGGGTGCAAAAGGGAGTCTGGGTTGGAATGGTGCTCACCTAGGCACGAATCGAACAGAGACGGTCTGCTGGAGCGCGACGGCGGTGCTCGGCGGGGAGGGCGGTGCGGTGCTCGTGGACGGGTCGATGCGGCGATGCCTCAGGCGCCCTGGCACCTCGGTGATGTCCCAGGAGTCGAGGCAACGCTGTTGTGCAGCTCCGGCAGGGCAGGGGTGGGGCAGGACGGTGTGGCCTCGGCGGCACAGAGGCGCTGCGCGGCGGAGCGACGCGGGCGCGGCGAGCTAGGGTTTGGGGCGGCGCTGGCGTGCAGGATAAGGACGCAGGGGTTCCGCGGGGTGGTTTAAAGGAGGGAGAGGGGATCCGGGCGAGCGGGATTCCACGCGGGCGAGGCGAGAATCACGGCAGCAAGCTCGGGCGGGCGTTGCGCGGGGAAGAAAGGAGGAAGGGGGAAGAGGGCGCTGACGGAAGGGGCCCGGCAGTCAGAGAGAGAAAGGGGGAAGCGGCGCGCGAGCGGGGAGGCCGAGCTGGCTGGCTGCTGGGCCAAGCTGGGGGGAAATGGGCTGGGCGCGGCCCACGCGGGGGAAGGGAAAGAGGGAAGGGAAGTACTGGGCCTCGGGGGGAGAGAGAGCCCGTGAGAGAGGGAGGGAGAGGGTTTTGGGCTGGGCTACTACTCTCCTTTCTCTCCTTTTCTTCTTTCCTTTTTCTTTTCTACACTCTAACCATTCAAACAAATCTAGTTGAATTCAAATAAATTTGAATTCAAACCCTATAAACTCAACACAAATAAAACAATGCTCCAGCATGAATGCACAAGCAAGTTGATCCTATAATAAATTTTATTTTCTTGTGTTATAAATTACTTTTAACGCAAGATAAATTAGGGAAAAACCCTGGAAAATTTATTTAAGCCCAAATAAATTCCTTAAAATTTGGGAAAATTACATTAGGGTGTTACAAAAGGTGAGGGCATGGCTGACACACGCGACCGGGGCTTCTGAGAGGAATTTGACCACCTTTTGCGGGGCTCCGCGAAGTAGCTCTAGAATGGGCCGCGGGCTTGCTTCGCCTTCTTCTGGTGGATCCACCATGTCCACCAGCTCCTGGGCGGCCCCCCGGAGGTCCTCCAGCTCCTTCTGTCGTCGCTCATCCTTCTCGCCCAGCGTTTTGACCTGCTGAAGGTAGTCGACGAACTGTTGTTCAGTGTCGCCGATCACCTTCTGCAGCCTCTCGACGTAATCTGTAAGGCGATACAGCAGGTTCTTCACGTCAGTAAGCAGCTCTTCTTTACACATTAAGATTTTCCTAAGTTCTGTGGTGAAGATTTTTTCAGAACCCAGGATAAATTGATAAATGCAAGTACTCGAGGGAAGCAAGGGCTTACCTTGGTGCGCTTTCTTTTGCTCTTTAAGCTGCTCCTGGTGCGCCTTCTTTTGCTCCTCGAGCGCCTTCTTTTGTTCCTCGAGTTGCTTTTGGAGCTTGGAGTTGGCCTTCTCGAGGTTTCGCAGGTCATTCTTGAGGAGCCATGTCTCTCGAGTCTTTTCCTGATTTAGCATGTCAAGCTCCCTCTGCAGATAGCAGTTCTTCGTCTTCTCATCGGAGATGCGCTTGTCCAGGGCAGCTAGCTCTTGGTGATCGCTCACAACCACTCTCAGCTTCTCTGATTTCTTCTAATAGTGGGTGATCACATTCTGTGCAAAGGCGGAGATTGGGTCAAAACAACTCGACAATGTGGACAAATAGACAAATACTCAGGTCTTACCATGGCAAAATCATATAGCTCCTTGTAAGCTTTCTTGAAGGCCTTTATGTTGTCGACCGTCAGCATTGGGTCATCCACCAGGTCGATGTTGATGACATTCTTGTACCCGGGCCCGGCCTTTAGTATTTCACCAGCACTCCTGGATGTCCCGGCGGCTTCTTCAGGCGGTGGCTGCTGGGCACCTGCAAGTACAAATGTTTTCAGCACATAGCGCCTGGGTCTCGGCAGCTAGCCGTGGGCGGTCAGATGCTTAGCTGCGCCATCCGTAGGAGCGGCATCAGGGGCCTCGACTTGTTCCTCGCCACCGGCTCCGGCTTCGCCTTGTTGGAGCTCGGGAGGCGGCAAGTCGGGCAGCGTCGCGTCCGCCTCGGGGGCTGGCTCCATGGGCGTCGACCCTTCGAGGGCTGACAGCACGGGGGCTGGAGTTGCCGTGGCTGGCCCCACGCCTGTAGACTCTGCTCGGGTTGATGACCCGGGGGCTGGGGTAGTCGTGGCCGGTTTCAGCTGGAGCTTCACGGCGCTTGCAGCCCTAATGAAGTCGAGTCTATTATCATACAAGTCAAAAAGAGCATAATGTTTATTGTGCAACCAGATGCAAACTTACAGTGCAGACTTCTTTTTGACAGCTTTCTTCACCCGCAAGGCCTGTCGCGGAGTTTCCGTTGCTGGCGGGGGGGCTTCACCAGCTGGTGGTGTGGTCCCCGCCACGGCAATGGTAACGGCCGTGGTGGCAGATGGAACTACTCCCATATTTTCGGGCTCGGACCTGGGTGAAGAGGTGGTAGGACTACAAATGGACACTATCAACATGTAACAATATCGATGTTTAGCAATTCAACAAAGCAGCATACCAATACCTGGAAGATTCGACTGCTTCCGCCTTCCGCTTGCGCACCACCCGACGACCCTGCGGTACCAAAGGAAGAGCTTCGGTCAACTCCACGGCTGGCCCGGAGGAGTTGTCCCTTCTCGCCTCTCCTTCAGCTTCCTTCTCCACCAGGGGGCTTTCATCCTCCGTGGACTCACTGCTGGGCAAAGTTGCAGCTACTCGAGCCCTCTTCGCTTTGGCAGCGGCGCTGGGGAGTAGGTGGTCTGGCCGAGGGATGTCGGGCTGCGGCGGGTAGCTCCGGTACAACTCGGTGTGCCTCTACAGAAGGTCTTCAATTAGCTGCGGCAGAGCAAATTTTGTTCTCAATAGAAAGTAGTCGAATACTCACCGGTTTCGGAGGGTGTCGTGCGGAAAACAATGCTGGAACGTAGGGGATGGCGTTCACATCCAACAGCACCCGCTGGACTCGGAGGAGCGCGGCTTCATCTGATAGTTCCTCTGCGCACATGCGAGAAGGATCTTCAGTCCCCGCGTATTTGAATCCAAGCTTGTGGCATTGTTGGATGGGCTGAACTCGATGCTTGAAAAAGGAAAACATGATGGATGTGCCGGTCACCCCCATCAGTTTATGAGCTTCTATGGTTTCTAGCAATTCCTCGACTTGGTCCATGTCCCCCCTGGACAGCTCGATGTTCCACTCCGGCCTCACGACAGGTGGATTATTCGTCTTTTCTGGGAGTTGGGGTGCATGGTTTTCAACATAAAACCAGTGGTTTTTCCACTCGGGAATGTTGGAGGGGAATTTGTATGATAGGTACTTGTCACCGGCCTGCTGTCGCAGTTGGATGCCGGCGCCCCCTACAACGGAAGGATTCCTTGTGGTGGGTTGTGGTTTGATGCGGAAGGGGAAACGGAAAAGATCCCAGTGGGGTTCGATTCCAAGGAAGGCTTCGCAGAGATGGATAAAAATCGAGATGTGGCAAATGAAGTTTGGGTTGAGATGATAGAGCTCAAGCCCGTAGTAGTAAAGGAGGCCACGGAAAAAAAGAACAAGAGGGGAGGGCCAAACCCCATTCGGCAAAATGGTAAAATGTGATGATTTCATCCACATTTTCCATGCGGAAAGTTTCGCGGAATGAGGGGCGCCAATTGACAAGATTTTTGTCTTGCAGCAACCCCTCGGAGACAAGTTTATTAAGATCATTGAGGGAACACTTACTGTGTGTCCATTCCCCGATCGTCGGCTGCGCCTCCTTCTTCTTTCCTTCCTTCTCTGATTTCTTGGGCGCCATCTCCGGATCCGCTCGCCATGAGTTGCTCGGGGGCTGCGGGGAGAGGGGCGGGGAGATCTGGGGGGCTGGGATTTCTTCGGGAGGATGACGGCGGAGTGCGGCTCTATTTGGGGATTTTTGGTGGCTTTTGGCAAATTGCAGATTGGAAGCATAGTCTTTTCTCACTGTTACCGCGGGGTTAAATAACCAGTGGTTGGGGAAAAGTTTACTATTTCGAAGTTGAAGAGTCATTTTTGGAATATTCCGCAGATGAGGGGTCATTTGGCGGACTGTTTGGATTAAATATTTGATTAATCATATTTTTAGGGTTAATTGTCCTAAAAAGAGGGGTTTTTCGAATTTCAGATCTAATTTCCATCATTTGTACCATCATGCCGGTATTTTACCGCATGGACATTTTTTGCACTGCACGCCAGGACTTTTGGATCCTTCACTCCAAATTTGGGGGATTTGGATTCAAGGCTCGGGGGCTGCGGGATACGTGGCGTCGACTACTTATTTTTTTAAATTTAATTGAAAAGGTAAGTAAGGAGGATTCAAGACTAATGTGACCCTTAGCCTGATTCTCCGATTCAACCTAAGGCTCAGGGGCTACTCCATATGGAGTGCAATTTTTCAATCGCACACCATATTAAAAATATAATTTGAGGCATGAGCACCTCATAGCTTCGATGCAGCCAAGCAAGTACTCGAAGAAGGACTTCAAGATGGAGCTTTAAAAGAAGCCGAAGACTACTTCGAAAGTAGTCGATAAGCCTGCAGTACTCAGCTACGAAGAGCTCGGGGGCTTGTCAGACCCGGGGCCACGGGACTGTGTACATAACGTAGTTTAAAGAGGTTTAAGAGATTAAGTCCATCTTATCTCTTATTCATCTTGTTTATCTTTTATTTATCCCATTTAAATAGGAGATAAAGCTAACTGATGCAGAAGGAATCTACTCGAGATATGTTCTGGTACGATTCCTTGGCTGGTGTTGGTTAGTATCCTTGTAACCCTGGCCTCCTGGATATATAAGGGGGGACGGGGACCCTCTCAAGAGGGGATCTCCAGATCATTCTATACCAAAGGCAATACAAATCACCATATAGGACGTAGGGTATTACGCATCTCGCGGCCCGAACCTGTGTAAGTTCTGTGTTCCTTGCACCTTCGAGTTCCTGATCTCGGCGTCTCCTCACCTAAACTTACCACCTTGGGTACACCTCTCGGTGGGCAGCCGGTAAAACACCAACACTTGAAGCTATCCACATCTTCTGCGACCAACATCCAGAGGAAGTTGCTGGGTATCCTATTGGCCTATTCCGTGCAGCTAATTCCTATGAACCTAAGTGGGTTTTCCGAGTATCGCATTGTGGCCATTTGCTGGGAGATCTGGCCGAAGAAACAGTACGTACTATGATTAGATTCATGAACGCACAACACCACTATCAGATACTTCAGCATCGTGGTATGAACCAACTGACCAGCATAGCTCAAAATCATCACAGAAATCTTGATCAACAGGTTACTCAGATTGAAGAGCTCCAATCTACGATCACGGCAAAAAATGAAGTTATCGCACAGAGGGATGAAACCATCATTCACTGAGAGGATCAGATTGTTGAGAGTGACACCTTAATCATTCAGCGCAACACCATCATTGAGTTCCTCTAGGAGCAAGTCCACAACCTCACCATTGAGATAGACGATGCCATCGCCCACATCAATGTGCTCCAAGAGCAGCCGGTACCTCTTGATGTACCTAAGGAGCCTGAGAGTGAAGGAGTTTCAGTTCTCGATTCTGAGCATGGAGATCCAGAACCCAACCCCGAACCTAATCATTCTTCTTCCGGAAGCCAGTATTCTATGGGCAACCTCGACGATTTCTAGTTCATCTGTATCGTCGATATCCTAGATGAGTTCAGTGTAGTATAGTGTAACACAGGGAGTGAGTAGTCTAGTTTGACTTAAGGGCCACTTGTTGTATTATATGTGGCATGTGTAGGTATAGCTTGAAGGTAATTGGTAGACTACTAGGATGTAACATAATGACTACCAGTTATGATCTATAATCCGAGTTCCTGTTTGGTTATCTTTTGAGCTATCAATCTGTTGCACTATCTCCATATATTTTAATTTGTGCGGTATATTTCTGGAAATGGAAGCAAGTATTGGTGATTTCTAATGGATATCTTCCATTCTTCAGATGGTTGGCACTACGCGTGGAACCCCTGAAGGTTTCAGGCCGGACCAGGCTAGCAGTTCCCAACAACCGCCCCCAGCACCCCCAAATCTGGCAGAAGTAATGGCGCGGCAGACTGAGTTACTTAATCAGCTAGTACAGGCACAGTTGAAACAATTCCATCACCAGCCTCGAGGTCGGGATGAACATCCATCTGCTGGTTATCAGGACTTCTTCAGCACACAGCCTCCACTTTTCCACAAGATGGAAGAACCTCTCGACGCTGATGCATGGCTCCGTACTATTGAGTCCAAGTTTGCGCTACTATCCGCACCATGTTCAGAAGCAAATAAGGCACTTTTTGCAGCACAGCAGCTTCGCGGCACTGCCCGCATTTGGTGGGATCAATACTATGCCATGCAGCCAGAAGGACATGTAGTCACGTGGGAAGAATTCCAGACCGCCTTTAGGGCGCATCATATTCCTGAAGGACTTATTGAGCAGAAACTCAATGAATTCTTAGCTCTTACCTAGGGAACCCACACCATAATGCAGTACGCACAGGTCTTCAATCACCTATGTCAATATACGGGTTATCATGCAAATACCGATGCCAAAAAGCGAGATCGTTTCCGTCGTGGCCTAAACACCAAGCTCAAGGAATGACTGAATCTTGTTAAGACAGATACCTTCAATGAACTGGTCAACATGGCGATTACCCAGGAAGATTGCATCTCAGCCCATAGGGCTGAGAAGAAGCGAAAGATATCCACTGGACCCTCGAGTGTTCAACCACCAAGGTATCGGTTAGTCCAAAATACAGCTACAAGAGCCCCACCCCAGAACAATCAGTCAGGCAGATGGGTAGCTAGACCCCCTCAGCAGTCTAGGTTCAACAGACCACTAGTGCCTCAGCCTCAGCAGCAGCAGCAACAGTCTGGATCAAGACCGAACTTTCCGCAATTCAACCAAGGAAACAACAACAATCGTTGTTTCAATTGCGGCAGTTCATCACACTTCATCAGAGATTGCCCTCAACCTAGGAAATCACGTCCAACCCGAGCAGCAAGGGCAAGGGCAAGAAGCAAGTTGCGCAAATCCGCCAAGGAAGGGTGAATTTCACAACTCTCCCCAAACTTCCCGAAGGTGCACCAATAATGACCGGTACATTCACTATACACCATCAACCCGCAGTTATACTTTTTGATTCTGTTGCAACTCATAGTTTTATCAATTCAAAGTTTGGAACAAAAGTAGGCTTGGATTACTATCCTACCAAAGGAGCATATATGATAGCGACTCCTGGCGGTAAAATTGTTGCAAATCAAATCTGTAGAAATGTGCCAATTCAGTTTGGTAGCAATCTGGTAAAGACAGATTTACTTGTGTTAGATCTAGAAAGAATGGATATCCTACTAGGCATGGATTGGATGACTAGACATCGAGTATCATTAGATATCTCTTCCCGAGCAGTTGAGATAGACTCACCCTACCAAGGCACTACTGTTCTTTATATCTCACCACGGAAGTGCATCAACTCTTGTGCCTATACTGTAGAAGGAATCAAGCTAGAGGACATCCCTATTGTATGTGAGTACCCAGATATTTTTCCGGATGATTTGCCTGGGATGCCTCCAGATAGAGACGTTGAATTCATTATAGAGCTACAGCGCGGCACAGCCCCCATCTCAAAGAGGCCATATCGTATGCCACCCAATGAGCTAGCCGAATTGAAAACTCAACTTCAGAACCTCCTTGATAAAGGCTTTATTCATCCAAGTGCTTCACCATGGGGATACTATGGCAAAACCAACCTGAATTACACCGGCTCAAGTGCGTGATCCTTTCTCGGAAGGCAGTAAGTACTCAACCGCACTTCAAATGGTGTAACCCCATGGTGTGTCGAGTAAAGTCCCGATAAAACCACCTAACTTAGGATCAAAACAAGGTACCTCGCATGAAGGCGAGCCCAGAGATACAATCACTGACAATTTTACATCACAGGCATAATATTACATTAGCCTTTAAACATATATGGTAGCACGACCTAACTAGTACGAATTTATACAAAACTGTTCAAACTTAGAGTAGCTGCAGTGGAAAGTAAATTACGACACTACCAGACATCGCGGAATGGATATTGAGCTAAGCCCAAGCTCAACATCACTCGGAGGAATCTGTGTTGGCCGGGGATGGATCCCATTCCACGGATCAACCATCAGAAAGGGCATAGGGCCATGGTACAGGCAGAGCAGAGTCCTTAGGGGGATTTCCTGGAACGAAAGTCACATTACAAGGCTGAGTATTCTAATACTCCGCCAAGGCTTACCCGTTTCATGGTATACTTAGCCATGTAGCTAGACTATGAAGACTTGTAATGGTTCAGGGTATAATTTTAGCTGAAAAGCAACAAAGAGTAGATCCTTACTTTCAACTTTTAGCTTTCAGGTTCTAGTTGGTTATCCATTCTAAGTAAGCAACTATAGCTAATCAAGCATGGTAGAACTTTTTAAACAATCATCATCTTTGATCATCATAAGGTTGCTCTTATTACTCTATGTGGCAAAGGGATCAAGCAGTCTCAATCTTCATGAGAAACGGATGATTCTGAATCGAATTTCAAAACCTTGCAAGGGTAAACCTAACTCACATGCTCGGAACATCCAATGATCATTCCAAAAGCAACCGTTTGCCTTTCATTCCGACTTGTGGATCAGTGCCACCACAAGCGACTGTAGGACCATACGCACATCCAATATGCAGGACGTACGTCTGTAGCGTGACTACATGATCGTACTCCTGTTCGCTGTGCGGAACGTACTCCTGCACGTCGGTGCATGTGCGAAAAATCAAATTACGAGTGGTGGGGGTTATATCCACTCCTCGGGCCGATTGGTTACTAGGCTTACCGCTTACCATATTTCACGGCATGTGGCTAGTACTTTCAAACGCTTAACCATCGCTACCACACACTACGACCTTATCAAATTTTCATCAACACAGACGGGGTTTTTGCCAAGGTCATGAATCATAATCACAACCCCATCCGTCATCCTTATAGTGGTTGCAGAAATGTAAACATTGCAACTCCTATAAGCTCGCGAGTGACAGGAAATCACTCGACTTCTACCGGTCCTATTAGCTTAGCAGCTAGTCGGACTCAGGTTCTAGTGTTCAATACATAGGTTCCTAGGAATATGCAACTAAGGTTTCAATACAATTCCTGGAAACTTTAATGCACAAGTAGATACACATGAATATATAAGTTGCAGTGTAGTAAAAATAGTGGTTTATGTCCGGGGCTTGCCTTCTTGGGTGGGGCTGGGGTCAGGGATGTCAATAACTTCCGATATTTGGTTTGGGGCTTCAGTTAATTCCTCAGCGACGTTCACTTGGTCTTCCGGAATGCCCTGCTCGGTTTCCGAAATCAATTCGTAGGTTCCGTCGGTGAGTGTAGTTTTATCTACATGATATGCAGTGATTTGAAGCAATGGTCGTTGATTAAAGAACTTTACTTAACGATAAAGTTGCAATCCAACAAGTTAATTAACCTTTTCTATGGGCAGTCATTTATCGAGTATTAACTTACATTACATAACTTCATTAAACGACATGTGGAGTTACTCTAAACAATTAAGCTAATTAAATTAAGTAATATTGGAAAAGATCGGAATTTATTTATATTAGAAGTTCTATACTAGATCTTGTGTTGAAATTTTGTGAACATATTACACTCAAAAGTAACATTCTAATTTAATTTTATAAATTTTCATAAATCAGAACTATTATTCATGAATTATCTTTGAATCTAAGCCTAAATTCATAACTTAAGCTACTCTATGCAACTGATGTTCAAAATTTTATCATGGATTACACATGCTAAAAGAAGGTTAAAGTAAAATTTTCAGCTACAAATACTAACAGATTCACTTTAGAATAAATCTTAAAGCTTTCATCAATTTGAAACAAAGATACTTGAACATCATAGTTAGGAAACAGTTCTGAGTCTACTAATTTTCAGCACATGTGACGTTCAGGTACTTAGGATTAAAACACAATAGATTCTAATATGAGTTTATGTGTTTGATCTTTTGTATGTGTGTTAAAAACTTTAATTCAAAGGCAAAAGGGGTCTTTTTGTAATTCTGGAAAATTTAGGTCCTTTGGTGCAAAATGTGTGAGAATGGTAGGTAAAATCAAAATATGTAAAGCGTTGTTTTGCAAGAAGCAAGTACTTACTTTTAAACCACAGATAGAAGTGAAACTACCCTAAGGATTCAATTGGAGTGTAGATTTTAAATAGGATTTCTCCGAAGTTTAAAATTTTACCAAGTTTTAAAATAGATTCAAATCCTTAACTCTTTTGAAACTGAACCTTAAAGCAAAGTTGTAGATCTTGTTAAGCTCTACACTTTTGCTTTTAGGCATATTTTCATTTGAGATATGGTTTGAAAGTTGTTTTGTCTTTATAGTGGAGTCCCTGCATTTTTGGAAAATTGCAGAGTAGTCCTCATCGTCTACCTCGAGCCTCTCTCTCTCTCTCTGTTTCTCTCTGCACCCGACCGCCACCTTCGCCGGCCATTTTCCCGAGCCCCAGCTGCCCCCGTGCCGCTGTTCTCCGCGCCACGTGCCCTCCAGCGCCCGCGCCCGCGCCCACCACTCACCACCCCGCGCTGGCCCTCTCCCCGCCCCTCCACGTCGCGCCGCAGCCGCCCGAGCCGCCACGCATGCCGCCGGGCTTGCCAGTAGCTGCTTCGCGTGCGCAATGCTTTTCCTAGTCTTAAAGCTTGCCCAGGAGTCCCTCTTGACTTCTTTTACCCATTTCACCACGCAGAATTGTTTCTCCTTCCTTCCTCCGCTTGACTACCCTCGCCGGAGCTCTGCCGCAGCTCCTGCCCGCCGTCGTCAGTCGCCTCCGCCACCTCCCACCCGCGATTCAGTACTCCAATAGCACTGCTGCAACCCACTAAAGCTCACAGACCCGTCCATTTTCATTTTCCCGCACTCGAGCAGCCCAGACCACAGCGCCGGTGAGCTCGAGCTCCGCCGCTGCTCGGTCTCACCGTCGTCCCGACGCTCCACCCCGTCTCAGCCCCTGCCAAGCACCCCACCAACACCACATCACCCCGAGGAAGCTTTCTAGCCACTTCCCCGCCGCCCTCCGGCACTCCGGCCACCGGAACGCCATCGCCGCCCCTCGAAGCCCTGCCGCCCGCCTCTGTTCACCGTTGACTCGCCGTTTCAGCCCCTCTCTTCCTCAACACCGGCCACCCCAGTGACCGTTGTGAGCTCCTGAACCTTTTCCCCCACTTTTCCCTCGCCGCCGGTGAGCCCTCTCGCCGGAATTTGATCGCCATCGATCGGCTTCTCTGTTTAACCCAGCCAAGCACTCAATTGCAAGAATTCAAATCTTTCCAGGGGCCTTTCTGTGGAGAATCAGTACCCCCATTTCAAATGAGCTAACTTTGAAAATCCATAGGAATTTGTAGAAAAATCCAAAAATTTCCAAACTAGTTTTGTTGTACTCCAGAAGTCTAGCTCTACAACTTTTGTTACTGGAGTTCAGTTTGAAAAAAAATGGTTTTAGAGTTATTTTAAAGTTTAGCAAAAGGGTACCTTGAGTATAACTTTTGCATGCTAGCTCTATTGCTTGTGATTTTTGGTGTGTAGCCTGGTTAAGTTATAAGTAAGCTTGTGTAAAAACTTCATTTGCAGTACTAAACCATAGCTTGAACTAATTTAAACTTATGCAAATCAAGCTTGAAATGGTTTAAATTTATTCAAGCATGTTACTAAGGTTTTCATGCTTAGATCT
This sequence comes from Panicum hallii, assembly GCF_002211085.1. Lineage (NCBI taxonomy): Eukaryota > Viridiplantae > Streptophyta > Magnoliopsida > Poales > Poaceae > Panicum > Panicum hallii. The sequence continues at coordinate 39,689,638 of NC_038044.1, forward strand.
TTTTACCATGTCATGTTCTGTAGTTGAGTAGTTCCTAATAAATATTTCAAGAATTATTGGCACTTTTTTGCCTAAGGTTTGAATTTAAACTTGAGATTTGAACTTAATTCAAATACTTTAGTTTCTGTTTTTAGAAATTTATGAAAAATTTATAGTAAGCTCATCTGTTAAAAGTAAGCTTACCCACAAAAATTCAAGTCCATAGCCTTTATGATAATTGAATTAAGATACAAATAGTAAGTTTAAATTCAAATTTCTTGTTTCATGAAGTTGTGTTTATCAATTTGTTAGATTGCAACTTTATCGTGAAGTAAAGTTCTTAACTCAAGAACCACTTAATTCAAATCACTGCATATCATGTAGAGTCAACGACACTCGACGACAGAGTCTACGAACTAGTCCCGGAAACCGAGCAAGGGTTTTCTGAAGACCAGGTGAACGTCGCCGAGGATTTAACTGAAGCTCGAACCAAGGTTCAGAAGTCTTTGACATCCCTGACCCTAGCTCCGCTCAAGAAGGCAAGCCCCAATGCATAACCCAGTATTTTAAATTACTACACTTATACAGTTTTATACTTATAGAACTATATTATGCATTAAGTCTAGGAGTTGAAATGGAACCCTAGATGCATGAATCCTAGGAACCTATGTATTGTGCCTGAGTCCTTATCGAATAGATGCTTTGCTAATAGGACCGGCAGAAGTTGAGTGATTTCTTGTCGCTCGCACGATATAGGAGTTGAATGTTTACTATTCTGCAACCACTATAAGGATGATGGATGGGGTCATGTGCAGTATCATGACTTGAAAGGTTACCCCGTCTGTGTTGATAAAAGTTGATAAGGTCGTAGTGTGTGGTAGCTGTGGTCAAGTGTTTGAAAAGTACTAGCCACTTGCCATAAATACGGTACGTGGTAAGCCTATTACCTGATTTGCCCAGCGAATGGACTTATCCCCACCACTCGATATATCGGTTTCTGTTGCACACACGCACCGATATGTGGGAGTATGTTCTGCATAGCAGATAGGAGTACAGTCATACAGTCGCACTGTAGACGTATGTCCTGCACATTGGATGTGCGTACGGTCTACAGTCGCTTGTGGTGGCCCTGATCCATAACCCGGAATATAATGGGAATGGTTGTTCGGAAAGTTAAGTTTCTGAATGTGTGAGTTAGGATCCCTTGCAAGGTTATGAAACTCGATTCAGAACCGTCTGTTTCTCACGGAAATTGAGACCGCTTGCTCCTTCTGCCACATCGAGTAAGAACAGTAACGATTGTTGGAATAATTTTGATGGATGCTAATCTCTACCTTACTTGTCAAGTATAGGTGCTTACCTCGAATGATTAATGAAACTAGAATCTGAAAGCTAAAATATGAAAGTTAGATCATACTCTTTGTTGCTTTTTAGCAAAAATAAAACCAGAGCCTCTCAATCCTCCATGGTCTAGCTTCGGGCTAATTATACCCAATCTCGGTTAAGTCTTGCTGAGTGTTAGCATACTCAGTCTTGCTAGTTTGTCTTTCAGGTATGGCTTGTGAGAACAAACGGATAGTCCAGCCTGGCCATTCTCTGTTCCGTTTGGCTGGTCCGTGGAGTGGGATCCGTCCTTGGCTGGCAATGACCCTCCGGAATGACGCCATGTTTCGGGCTGAGCGTGGTGTCAACTTTCGCGACGTCTGTAGTTGCATGTTAATTTCTTCCGCTGTGACTCTGAACAAGCTTGCATAGCTTGTGGTTTCAAACAATGTTTGTATAAGTTTACTTTAAGTTTGAAATAGATTGTAATAATATTTAATATTTCTGTGAATTAAAAGTTGGTGAGCTGTGATGTGATTGTAAACTTGCCTTCGTGCGAGTTAAACCTACCTCGATCCTGTGTAACAGTGGTTGAATCGGGCGGTGACCCGACAAACCAATGGGTTATTCCGTTTGAAGTGCGTTGAGTTAGTATCGCCTGTATAGTGATGACTAGCGCACTTGAGCCGGAATAATTCAAGCGGATTGGTTCTGCCACAACTGGTATCAGAGCTGTAGGTTTACTCTTACAATTAGCACTAAAACTGCAGCAGCTCTTAAAAATGTTTTCAGGATAAAATTTGCTTTACAAAAGAATTTGCAAAGTGCGTTGGATTCGTTAAGGTTGGTGCTTAGATCATAAAGCCCTAGGGGTTTATATGGGGAGTAATCAGGTGGCTACTAACATATATATGAAAATAGTTCAACTCTAACTTGCAGCACTACTTTCTGTAAAAATTTACTTTCAAGCACAACAAACCTTAGAAGTATATTACATGTCTTATTCTTCAATGTGGAGACAAGAAGGTAAGAAGGTAAGGATCCTCAGCCAATTGAGGGAGATTAGCCTTCCCGTCAGTGATGCGAACCGAACGCTGTTTCTCAAGCAGTGGCTTACTTGAGATCCTGCCAATATATCAATAATTAGTTGATTATATTGGGAGTATATGGTTTGGCACAGGGTATGGTGATCGCTGTTCATACCCCCGTTTTATACGGTACCCCCGTGAATACGTTACAGATGTAATGTATGCTAACGTCATCTGTACGGCGGAAATTGTACGGATATAGTTTCTATAGTGAACAATACTATTTGGGGACGCTTTCATGTCGTGCTGCCATGAAAGGTTCATGTTCTATAAATATGTTCTTCTGCAGGTACACTAACCAAGAGGTTAAGAATGATAGGACTTATCGACTAGTTATTAGTGAGAGACGTAAATATTGTGCCACCGAAATTAACCACGTAAGTCCAAAGATATTTGGCAATTGTCTTGGTTGTGAGGTCGAATAGTACGTGCATGCATAATCCATTATCAAGCAAAGTGAGTGCATTGAATATGTTGTTCTTTTAAGGACATATAGAGTGTTTTCTATCTCTAGGATGGTTTCAATAGGATTCTTGAGGTAGCCTTAGTTGAGTTTTCGGCATCCTTCAAAATCTCACCATTTGAATTCTTGCTTCAGATGGCGGCTCCTTCAAACATGTTTTGAATGCGTTGTAGATGTAATGTATGCTAACGTCGTCCGTACGGTGGAAATTGTACGGATACTATTTCTATAGTGAATAGTACTGTTTGGGGACGCTTTCATGTCGTGCTGCCATGAAAGGTTCATGTTATATAAATATGGTCTTCTGCAGGTACACTAACCACGATTAAGAGGTTGAGACGGATAGGACTTATCGATTAGTTATTAGAGAGAGACGAAAATATTGTGCCACTGAAATTAACCATGTAAGTCCAAAGATATTTGGCAATTGTTTTGGTTGTGAGGTCGAATAGTACGTGCATGCATAATCCATCATCGAGCAAAGTAAGTACATTGAATGTGTTGTTTTTTAAAGGACGTATAGGGTGTTGTCTATCCCTAGTATTGTTTCAATAGGATTCTTGTGGCAGCCTTAGTTGAATTCTTGGCATCTTTCAAAATCTCACCATTTGAATTCTTGCTTCAGATGGCGGCTCCCTCAAATGTCTTTTGGGATCATACAGGGCATCTCCATACCAATGCCTTGCACTGGGAGGGTTTTCCCCGTCTCTTGTGGGAGTCACTTATGTTATTCTTCTACACCGAGCCCCCACAGTATGATGGAGTGGAATATAGGGAGGAAGGTGTTCGTCGGTGCAGAGTTATGATGACCATTCCTCAGCACCCTTTTCGCTCTCAGTGGCAGCCTATCGAGGTCGATGTGGTTGGCTATCGTCTAGTCGACACCTTTGAGACTGCAGCTCTTGAGGCCATCCACACTTTCTGTGACCAGCATCCCGCAGAAGTTGCCGGGCATCCTATCAGCCTATTCCCTGCAATAGATTCCAGTGATCCCGAGTGGAATTTCCGGATAGCTCATTATGGCCACATGCTGGGAGATTTAGCCGAAGAGACGCTCCGTGGTACCATCAGGTTCATGAATGCCCAGTGTGGCAGAACCAACCTGAATTATACCGGCTCAAGTACGCGAGTCCATTCCGGAGGGCTCCAACGTGCTTCAAACGGTATAATCCCTTGGCCTGTCGGGTAACGTCCCGATAAACCACCGTTACACAGGATCAAATAAGGTTACCTCACACCAAGGTGAGTCCAGAGATACAGTCACCATCATATTTTACATCACAGAGAATTATATTACAAAAATCTCCAAAAGTAATACTAAGTTCCAAATATAGAAAAGTTATTACAAACTGTTAAAGCTTATGGTTTTTAGCAGCGGAAAAACATACGCGATGATTACAGCACGTCGTCAAGACGGATGTCATGCTAAGCCCGGGCACGACATCACTCGAGATCAACAGTATTGGCCGGGGACGGATCCCATTCCACGGACCCATCTTCTGGAAGAGCACAGGGCCAAGACAGGGGAAGAGTAGGACCTTCAAGACTTTACCTGTAAACATGTAACTAGCAAGACTGAGTATACTAATACTCAGCAAGGCTTACCCGGGATTGGGTATACTTTAGCCCATAACTAGACTCATGGAGGCATTGTAGAGGTTTGGAGGTGTTTTTAGCGGAAAAGCAACTAAGAATATAATCTATTTTCAAATTTTAGCTTCCAGATTCCAGTTTGATTAGCCATTCCAGATAAGCACCTATACTAAGCAAGCAAGGTAGATATTCTCATCCATCAAAATTATTCATCATAATTACACTTCTTACTCGATGTGGCAGAAGGAATAGGCAGTCTCAATCCTCGTGAGAGGCGGACGATTCTGGATCAAATTTAACCTTGCAAGGTAAACCTAACACACACGCTTGGAACATCAAAAGATTGTTCCAAAGCAACCGTTTACCTTTCATTCCGGGTTGTGAACAGGGCCACCACAAGCGACTGCAGGACCATACGCACACCCAATGTGTGCAGGACGTACGTTTGTAGCGCGACTACAAAACCCGTACTCCTGGTTGCCCTTGCAACACGTATTCCCACACGTCAAATCAAGTAACCAGAAGAACCAAATACATGTGGTGGTCAATATGTCCACTTGCCGGGCCGATTGGTTACTAGGCTTACCGCTTACCATATTTCGCGGTATGTGGCTAGTACTTTCAAACGCTTAGCCACCACTACCACATGCTGCGACCTTAACCACTTTTAACAAAACAGACAGGGTAAACTTGCAGGTCATGATACAACACATGACCCTGTCCATCATCCTTATAGTGGTTGCAGAATTGTAAACATGCAACTCCTATATCGCGCGAGTGACAGGAAATCACCTGACTTTTACCGGTCCTATTTAGCAGAGCATTTAAGCGATAAGGACTCGGGTACAGTACATTAGCGATAAGGACTCGGGTACAGTACATTGGGTTCCTAAGATATCATGCAACTAGGGTGTCATTGCAACTCCTAGACGTAATGCAAGATATTTAATGTATAAGATTGCGTAATGTAGTAATTTGAAATACTGGGTTATACACCGGGGCTTGCCTTTACTGGTGGGGCCGAAGTTAGGGATGTTAGTATTGTTGTCTTCCGAACTTTGGTTCAGGGCTTCAGACAATCCCTTGGTGATGTTCATTTGGTCTTCAGGAAAAAGTCCTCCGCAGACTCCTGGGAGATCTTGTAGGTACCGTTTGCTGAAGTAGTCGTGTCTACATGCAATGCAACATTACATTCAAGGTGTGCATATAAAACTATCTTACTTCACAATAAAGTTGCAATCTAACACTCATTTAACATACTACTCACATAACAATCAAAAAGATCTAAACTAAACTTAGATAGAGATTTAGGAGGATAACTAATTAGAATCGGCTATTTGTTGAAGATTACGACAGAGCCGATTGGGACAACAAAGGTTTAGCCGATAGATATGCTTTGGTCGTGCCTAACAGAGGCGTGTCTACTGTGTGATCTTACTGATCTAGGGTTGTGTACTTTGGTCTGGGTAGCCGATTGACAGGTGCATTGGTTTTCTAATTGATCGATGAAAGCATCGATTACTTTAACAGAGGGATGATTCCAAAAGCAGTTGTGTCTTAATTGAGATGTGCTTAAGTGTTATCCTAGGTAACTAGGTGTGGTTGTATCGACTTTATTACGTCAGTATAATAATCAATTGACGTACAGCCGATGGGTTCATCTAAACCGAACTTGCTACAAGAACTAGGTGGAACAGAACACTAGACTTGGTATAGGCTGATGGAACCACAAGCGCGGAACTAGACTGAAGAGGATGTGGTTGATAGGCTTGTGCCGATAGATGTGCAGCTAAAGAAGGCGTGTGGTTGGTAGGCATATAGCCGATGGAGGTCCTACAGACCTGTAGCCAAAAGGCATATGGCCGATAGGGTCATGCCTATCAAAAATCAGCTGAGCTAGAAGCCGATTGCTGAAGCATAGCACAAAGGTGTATTGACTAAGCAGTCGATACACAAGGCATAACCTGGATCTTTATATAGAAAGGGGCTCTAACAAGATTGCAATCAAGACAAGGGCAAAGGCATGAGCACTCGTGTGAAAAGGGTTACTAAACATTACACAGATCTACCACAAAAATATTTTGCACCACATCAGTTTGGCGTAAAAGTTGTAACACATACTTTTAGGTAAATCGATTTAACACCACTAAATTATAAGCTAATTGTGACAGTTCGTGTACTCGTAATGCTAGGCAAATATTTTGTTAGTGTGAAATATGTGTTTGTTTGTGTAAAGCTTGTGTGTGTATATGTGAAACTTTTGAAAATTTTAAGTGCAAGTGAAAAGGGGTATTTTTGTAATTACAGAAAAACCTAGGGTTATTTTTGTAAAATGCATTTGGATGGGAGGTAATCTCAAAATGAGTGAAGGGTAGTTTGCAAATATGTTTTCCTTATTTTATATCTTGTAAAAAAATATATATTTATCCAAAAGTTTCATTTGAAATGTGTGTGTTGAAATATGTAAAAATTTTGGGTAAAGTGGTGAAAATAAGGGTGTTTATGTGATTTTATAAAAGTACGAGTCCTTTTACGCAAATATTAGATTTACAAAAGTAATTTTCAAAAATTACTTAGGGCTAAAGTGTAAAAGTGCAAGTCATCATGACATGTCTATCCAATCATTATGACGAGTCTATCCCGTCATCATGACATGTCATAAATACTTGCATTTAGGTCCTGAATTTTATAAAATTACACTTTTAGGACAAAAGCAACTCAAATCCGACTTTTATTCAAAGATTCACGTGTAAAAATATAAGTTTTGAGTTTTTGAAATTGAGCCCTAAAGCAATGTTGTAGAGTTTGAAAAACTCTCCAACTTTCGTTTTGGGCATTTCTTCATTTGGGTTTTAAATCAACGGGAAATTTTGGTTTTACAAACAGGTCCCTGCTGTTTCCAGAAATTACGCATACGCCCTTGGAGAATCCCACTTGTCCTTCCTCTCTGCTCTTTCTTATCCGATCACTTTCTTCTCCACCGGCAGCACAGTTCCACTTCTCCTCTACCTTTATCCCCCTCTCTCTCTCCTCCTATACACGGTTCGGCACAGGCACAGGGCGCTCTGCAGGCGGCCCATGTGGCCCAGGCGCAGGCCGGCAGCACAGACGAAGAGCACGGGGAGGCGGCAGGTGCGGCGCGTGGGCGCGGCCAGGCGCGAGCGCATGCGCGGGCAGGCAGGCGCCAGGCGGAGCGGGCCAGCGCGCACGGAGGCTGGCGGGCGCTCGGGGCCGGCGCGGCGGCTTGCGGGCAGGAGCGGCGCGTGGCTAGGCACGCGGGCTGGTGGGTCAGGCGGAGCAGCGGGCGCTCGGCGGCAGCAGTCCAGGCGCGCGGGGCCGGGGCGGCTCGGGAGCGGAGGCCGCGCACGTGGGAGCGGGCGAGCAGGCCCAGGCGCGGCAAGCGGCGGCTCGGCCCGAGCGCAGGAGAGAGGAGGCGTGTGCGCAGGGCCGGATCAGGCGCGTGGCAACGGGCGGCTGGCGGTGCCCAGCGGCTCAGGCGCGTGAACGCACAGGGGCGCACGCGAGCGGAAGCTGGAGCACGACACAGGTGACGGCGGGAGCTGGGCGAGCGCGAGCGTGCGCAGGATGGCAGCAGGCCGGCGTTGGTGCGCGGCTCGGGAGCAGACGAGGCGTGAGCGGGAGCAGGTGATGTGGCTAGGGCGTGCACGATAGCAGGAGGCATGGAGGTGCACGGGAGTGAGCGCGTGCGACGCGGGAACAGGCATGTGCGAGCACTGGCGTCAAGCGAGCACGGGAGCAGGAGCGACATGATTTAGGCGATGCAGGAGCTCGTGTGCTGGAGAGCCGGTGCAGATGCTGGAGCGGCAGGAACGTAGGCGGCACCGAGCAAGTCGCGCGAGCGTGGGCGCGATGACGCGTGGAAGCTGGCGGTGTGTGCAGGTGTTGGGCGGCCGGAGCAGAGCGGACCCATGGGCATGTACAGGCGATGCTGGGGTACGACGTGCCGAGCAACGGCACGCGCAGGAGGAGTTATGGTGGAGGATTCCTGCGGAAGATACGGGTACACGGTGACATCGGCCCTATCTACGCCACGGAGATCTCTGATGACGCAAGAGTGGCCGTGTCGAGGGCGCGAGCTCGCTCGCGTGTGAGATGCACGAGGAGCAGCAAGCTGGAAGGAGAGGAGGCAAATCGAAAGTGACGGTTACAGCGCGGCAAGTTCGAAAGGAGCAACTGCGCAGTGGCAAGGCGGTCAGGACAGGAGTAACATGGTGCGGTTTCGGCACGCAGCACAAGGCCGACGACGAAGTTACAGGACCCAGAGATCCGAGCGGAACTGAACCGGCGCGTTCGCGAGTACGAGCGGAAGCATTGTACCGGTGGCCGGCTCAGCTCGTGAACAAGAAAACCCTGAGGTTCGCGGAGGAATCGGCATAGTGAACCAAGCCAGTTTTATCGTCTCGTCCCAGGGGTCCACAACGTCCAGCAGCTCCTATTCCTCGTCGATCGCCGAGCAAGACCACAAGTCACCGCGGGGATTATCTCTTCGGTCATTTTCTACCCACTACAATCCCCGGCAAACTTCTTCGTCACCCACGGAATCTCGTCATCGTCGAGCTTTTCTCTTCGCCGATCCTGTTCACCGCGGGAATTCACTTTCCGCGTGTTCCCCTTCATGACCAAGGCTACCCCAAGGTTTGCCCTGATTCTCTGAATCTTCTTAATGCCGGCGATTCATTTGCCGGAATATCGTTGTTAACTTCCTATTATCTGTTTTCCCGAACCAGGGACTTAATTGCTTCGAATTAGAAAGTTCTAGGGTGTTTTCTGTAAGATTTCCAGAATCTTCTTTATTTCAAATCCGTAAACTTTTACATTTTATAGATTTTTGAAAGAACTTCATAAAAATACAAAACCAGTTTTGTATTGAATCTTTGGGTCAAATCTACAAGTTGTATGTTATGATCATGAGTTAAAAGTCTTTGATGTGTGGTCTAGGTCAAGTGTTAGGGAATGAATGTTTTATTGTGCTTTATATTGTATGCTTGCATTATAGCTAAGAGTAAGATATAGAATATATGTCTTAAATAGAAAGGTGTGATATCTAGTTAATCCTATCACCCTGGTGCTCATATTCTTGCCGTCAAAACGTTATCCTTGTCTTGATTGCCGTTTCCGTGAAATTCTCTTCGTATAAGAATCTTTGTTAGTTCAGGTGTATTCGCTGCTTAGCTAATACATCTCTGTAGCTATGCTTCAGTGACGGCTATTAGCTCATCCACTAAGCATCCGTTTCCTTTGAGTCCGTGATGTTTCTGTGTAACAGCTGTCAGTCGATGTTTCTACCATCGACTGGTTAGCTGATATAGTTGTTCCCTTTCTAGTATCGGCTGCTGCCGATACAATTCTGTTGTTCCGTCCTACACCGGCTATCACATAGCCGATCAATCTGAGGTGCACACATGATCTTAGGGTTCTTGCTATCGGCCGATCCAAGCCAATTCTAGTCGTTTTCCATATCGGTCAAATTTGGTCGATCAATCCTTAGTCTTCCTATCCTTATCCACACACTTCTATCAGCCGATTTATCGGCTGAAAAATCGGCTATACACCTATCGATCATATACCCTTAACCACACTCCATTCGACTGTACGTCACTCAATTGTTGTGCTGACGTAATTGAGTCGATATAACCACACCTAGTTACCTAGAATAACACTTAAGCACATCTCAATTAAGATATAGCTGCTTTAGGAATCATCCCTCTACTAAAGTAATCGATGCTTTCATCGATCAATTAGAAAACTGATGCACCTCTCAATCGACTACACAAGCCAAAGTACACAACCCTAGATCAATAAGATCACACAGTAGACACGCCTCTGTTAGGAACGACCAAAGCATATCTATCGGCTAAACCTCTGTTATTCCAATCGGCTCTGTCGTAATCTTCAACAAGTAGCCGATTCTAATTAATTGTTCCCCTATAGCTCTGTCTAGGTTTAGCTCAGATCTTTTTGGTTGTTATGTAAGTAATATGTTAGATGAGTGTTGAATTGCAACTTTGTGTGAAGTAAAATAGCTTTATGTGCACACTTTGAATGAAATGTTGCATCGCATGTAGATACGACTACTTCGGCAACGGTACCTACGAAATCTTCCAGAAGTCTGCGAAGGATGTTCCTGAAGACCAAGTGAACGTCATCAAGGATTAACTGAAGCCCCGAACCAAAGTTCGGAAGATATTGACATTTCTGACTTCAGCCCCACCAGTAAAGGAAAGCCCCGGACATATCCCACTACTTTATTTACACTGCAATCTATATCTATTTATCTATACTTATGCATTAAGTTTAGGAGTTGAAGTGAAACCCTAGATGCATGAATCCTAGGAATCCAATGTAATGCTCCCGAGTCCTTAACGGATAGATGCTCCGCTAATAGGACCGGTAGAAGTCGGGTGATTTCCTGTCACTCGCGCGATATAGGAGTCATATGTTTACATTTCTGCAACCACTATAAGGATGACGGATAGGGTCATGTGTTGCATCATGACCTGAGTTTTACCCTGTCTGTTTTGATCAAAGTCTTAAGGTCGAAATGTGTGGTAGTGGTGGCTAAGCTTTTGAAAGTACTAGCCACATGCCGCGAAATATGGTAAGCGGTAAGCCTAGTACCCGATTGGCCCGGCAAATGGACGCGTCTCCACCACTCGACCTTTATTTTATGTTCACACGCACCGACGTGTGGGAGTACGTTCTGCATGGCAGACAGGAATACAGGTTTTGTAGTCACGCTACAGACGTATGTCCTGCACGAGTGATGTGCATACGGTCCTGCAGTCGCTTGTGGTGGCCCCGATCCATAACCCGGAATATGAGGGAAACGGTTGCTTCGGAATGCCCTGTTGGTATTCCAAGCGTGTGTGTTAGGTTTACCTTGCAAGGTTAAATTCGACTCGAATCGTCCGCCTCTCACGAGGATTGAGACTGCTTATTCCTTTTGCCACATCGAGTAAAAAGTGTGATTGTTGATGGAATAATCTTGGTGGATGATAATCTCTATCTTGCTTGCTTAGTGTAGGTGCTTACCTAGAATGGCTAATCAAGCTAGAATCTGAAAGCTAAAACTTGAAAGTAGGTTTTACTCTCTGTTGCTTTTCAGCTGAAAATAAACCTAGAACCTTTACAATGCCTTCATGAGTCTAGTTATGGGCTAAAATATACCCAAACCCGGGTAAGCCTTGCTGAGTATTAGTATACTCAGCCTTGCTAGTTATATGTTTTTTAGGTAAAGTCTTGAAGACCCTACTCTTCCCCTGTCATGGCCCTGTGCTCTTCCAGAAGATTGGTCCGAGGAATGGGATCCGTCCCCGGCCAATACTGATGATCTCGAGTGATGTCGTGTCAGGGCTTAGCATGACATCCGTCTTGGCGACGTGTTGTAATCGTCGCGTATGTTTTCCGCTGCCAAAAACCATAGCTTTAACGGTGTGTAATCTTTTCTCTGAATTTGAAACTTCGTATTTCTTTTGGAAACTCTTGTAATGTAAGTCTCTGTGATGTAAAATGTGAGGGTGATTGTATCTCTGGACTCACCTTCGTGTGAGGTAACCTTATTTGATCCTGTGTATCGGTGGTTTATGGGGACGTTACCCGACAAGCCAAGAGATTATACCGTTTGAAGCACGTTGGAGCCCTCAGGATTGGACTCGCGTACTTGAGCCGGTATAATTCAGATTGGTTCTGCCACACTAATACTACCAAACTTATCAACAAGGCAAAATAAACAACATTCTATTTACCAATCATATCATTCATTCTTCTATGGGGCAATCATTTATTGAGTATTAATTAAACTACCTAGTTATATTAAGTAACACGGTTGGTTACCTTAAATATTTAATTAACTGCATGAGGTAGCATATTTGATTAAATAATTATATTAATTATATTATTTTATTTGACTAGCTAATTATATTTAATAACCCTAGGTTATTATTTAATTATGTACCTAATTTGATTAATTAGGAATATAGCATTATCATATCAAGTTCTATTTATTCTAGTTGTTCTACACGTGATCATGGGCTGAAACTTTATAGGTATGACACACTACTCAAGAGTAACACCTTAAAATAATTTCATAATTTCTCATGAACTAGAGCTATTGTTCATGAATTTTCTTTGAAAACAAGCATAAATTCACAACTTGGTGTATAGCTTAATATTAATGCTAATATTTTTACTGTGGATTACACAGGCAAAAAGGAAGTTAGAGTATAAATTTTAGATATAAATATTAACATAAACATCCTTAAATAAAATCTAAGCATTGCATCAACATACAACAAAAGTAATCGAATTTCTAAGTAATTGAACAGTAAAGAACTCGAGGTTTTTACACAAAGCTACACACGGGACATACAACCAAAATTCTAAAAATCAGCCACAACACATGCATATATCATAAGATACAAATAAAACACTCATTTCCTAATATTTAATCTACATCAGAAAATATACACTTACAGCTCAAACTTCCTACATAAAAGTAGTCGAATTTTACTTAAGGATTCCAAAAAAACTGGTTTCGTATTTTTCTGAATTTTCTACAATTTCCTACGAATTTTCAAAGTTCACTGAAATAGATTTGAAAATTTAGACTACTTTACAGAAAGAACCCTAGAACTTTTTGAATCAAAGCAATGTAGTCCTTGGCCGGAGGAAAACAAGGAACAGGGAGAAGGACGGCAGCGTTCCGGCGTAACGACTCACTGGCGGCGAGGTCCAAGGGGTGGAGTAGCTTCAGGAGGCCGAGGCGGACTTAGGAGTAGCCTTGGGGAGGAAAGGGAAGGGCCGGAGAGGGGTTTCCCACGGTGGCCGAGGCAGCAGCGGAGAGGAGATCGACAACGACAGTGCTCCGGTGGTCGACGGGGTGAAGCTCCTCGTGGGGCGAAGGAGTAGAATATGGCTGGCTTGATGAAGGCTCGCGGTTCAGCTCGTCAGGAACGGCGGCGACGAACAGCGATATGGCGGGGGCATTTCGTCGAACAGGTTGTAGGCGAGTAAGGCGGCAACTTGGCTTCAGCTTGCGGTTCATCACTCTCTGCTTGTGGTCGCCATCTTCATCAACAAAGCTGCTAGCTTGCGGCTGCGCTGCTCTAATGCAGGGGCGTCTCGAGCAGCAGCAGCGACGTGGCTGCTTGAGCAATGAGCACGGAGGGGGCGTCGAATCACCGGGCTTGGGGTTGTCATCGTGCTGCTCCACTTAGCAAGGATGGAATGTGGGAGCTGCTAGTGGTGATTGGTTTGCTCGGTGGAGGAGGAAATCAGAGAAGGGAGAGGACGCTTGGCTTGCTGGCTTGATCATGAGAGAGAGGAAACAGGTGACGGCAGCTAGAGCTTCTGCTAGCTTCGGTGGAGAACAAGTAGAAATGGAAGGAGGACAAATGCAAGAGAGCAAGGAAGTGTGCGGCTTAAATAGGAGGAGGAGGAGGATAAGGCACGGCACATAGCTCGTAGAAAAAGAAACAGAAGAGGAAGCAAAGTGGGATGCAGCCAGGGACTTTTCTGCAATTACAGAAAATACAGGGACCTCATTGTAAACCAAGTTTTCCCACTTTTCTAGTGTTCAAATGAAAAAGTGTTTAAAATTAAAGTTGTGCAACTTTTCAAATCCTACAACTTTGTTTTAGAGTTTAAATTCAAAAACTCAAAGAATGAAGTGTTAATTTAAAACCTTGGACTAAAGTCAAAATTATAATATTTTAATCCTAAAGGGTGTAAATTTCATAACATTTAGGACCTAAATGCAAGTATTTATGACATGTCATGATGACTGGATAGACTTGTAATGATGACTGGATAGACATGTCATAATGACTGGATAGACTTGTACCTTTTTACACTTTAACCTTTAGTAACTTTGAAAGTTACTTTTACAATTCACCTTTTTACACTTTTCAACACATACATTTCAAATGAAACTTTTGGATATATACATATTTTTATATATTTTTTTTATTTTTTTATTTTATTATTATTATTATTTTATTATTATTATATATATTTTTTTACAGGGGATGAAGTAAGAAAAACGTATTTACAAAACCACCCTTCACTTATTTTGAAGTTACCTCTTATCCAATTACATTTTGCAAAAACAACCCTAGGTTTTTTCGTAATTATAAAAATTACCCTTTTTACTTGCACTTTAAATTTTCAAAAGCTTCACACAAACACACATGAGCTTTATACTAACAAACACATAGTTTATACTAACAAAATATATTTCTAGCATTGCAAGTACACGAACTGTCACAGCCTTCCCCCCTAAAAAGAATCTCATCCCGAGATTCGGACGAAAGACTCTTAATGGGAGAGAAGCAAATCATCCATCAGAAGTAACACTAAGCAATCACACCAAAGAAGTAAAAGCCGTTGGGGTATGATAAGATAAGTATGACGAGAGCATAGATAGATTGTACATGGATGAGTTTGACGAGAGAAGAGAGAGCAAGGTGATCAAGTTCTCATAAAGTTAAGATCACTACATGACGATGATAAATGTCGGCGACATTCATCACAAAGCTCATGGATAGCAAGTGAGGATAGTACGAGAGATTGATAAGTGATGTTTGAAACATTCCTGCTCAGAGTTTATTATCTGAATTATTTAGATGATGTTGATTGCAAAACATGCCTAGCTATACCAATGCAATCAAGGGATAATGACAAAATGCTCCAACTCAGAGTGCAATGCTTGGTATATAATTATGAACGTGATGCACTGTTGTAATGTATGATTACTATGATGGTGCAACACGAGGATGGAGGACTCCATGCACGACCGAAATGGTGCATATGACACAATGCAATTACCATGATGCAATGCTTACACCATGATGCAAGGATGATGATGCATGTAATGTATGCACATAAGAAATGCATAAAGCATGATGCATACTGCCATGAGTTAATGGCGCATATAACTCGCACCCTGCAACCGTTCTCTTGTAACTAACACCTGGGTAGATCTATATCCTTGAGCAAGGATCAAAAGTTAGGACACTAGTAAGGTTGCACAAGAAGAGTTTGCAGTGGGGTTACGTCACATATACCTAGTCACCAGTGCGCCCCTAATGGCTCAATCATGTGGCTGCAGCACACCTGAGGCCTTAGGTTCCGACACGGCATCATGGTCATGTGATTGAACACCACCACAAAAGAAGAATAACAACCCTGTAGTGCCAACAGCAACAAGATAGATTGAGGAAACTGAAGACAACTCGAAGTTGTACTAAAAGCACACCTGTTAGTCAGTCTACAGGTTTTCGATGATGATGTAACACCATGCACTGACCAGCAATGGTATATGTTATGATGCACGACTTTTGCTGGGAGAATTGTATTCAAAAATTAATTATTGTCGTAAATCTTTTTAATTTATCTAAAATCATCTGAGCAAAAATTGATGGTGCAACTTTTACATGTTGTAACCAGAATAGCCAACGATATAAGGTACAACACCAAGAGAGGATAGATAGATCACTAGATGATGGATTGAAGGTTTTGATGATAATCATCAAGGTTTAACCATCAAAGGAGAAGTTCAATGATTCTAGCGAAACAGATTTAAAGCAAAATTAAGGATTTGATTTGGCTGTCAAGCTAAGATCGGTGATAGGGTTCAAACATAACCCGATTCACAAAAGACCTTCTCACTCCAGGTTAGCCTAGAAGATTACGTTGGCTCCTACCACACAAAGTCAAAACAGGCATTCAGATACAAGCACACATTTCAGTACATCAACATAACAACCAAGGCAATCAGGTCAATCCAAGATAACATGATGCATGCACGTTCTATCATCCTCACAAACAAAAATAACTGCCAAGTAATCTTGGTCTTACGGGGTTAATTTCGGTGGCACAATATAAATACGTCTCTCCCTGTAATATCTAGTCGATAATCCTAACCGTTCAGAACCTATCGAATCGTGGTTAGCATTCCTGCAGAAAACACAATAGGTATATACTGAACCTTTCATGCCAGCATGTCATGAAAGCGTCCCCAATCATTACTGTTCACTATAGAAACAGCATCTGTACAATTACCGCCGTACAGACAACGTTAACATACGTTATCGAGATAACGTATCCACGGGGGTACCGCAAAATGCGGGGATGTTGCTGTTCATACCCCCTTACCTAACTATATACTCCCAATGTAGTCAACCGGAGTTGGTACATTGGCAGCATCTCAAGTAGGCCACTGTTTGAGAAACAGCGTTCGGTTCACATCACCGACGGGAAGGCCAAGCTCCCTCAGTTGGCTGAGGATCCTTACCTTCTTACCTCATCGTCGAAGGTGTCGTTACAGAATATAAGGTTGGGTTGTGCATGAATTTAAGTTTTGACAGAAAAGTAATGCTGCTAGTTAGGGTTATATATACATATATTATAGCCACCTCTATTTCCCTTATAAGCATTACCCTAGGGCTTTACGTACTAAGTACAATCCTTAACGAATCCAACGCGGCTTTGCCAAACATTTTGTTGGTCAAACTTTAATACTGAAAGCATTTTTAAGGTAAAATGTATCTCCAGGGTAACCTTATAGCTCTGATACCAGCTGTGGCAGAACCAACCTGAATTATACCGGCTCAAGTACGCGAGTCCATTCCGGAGGGCTCCAACGTGCTTCAAACGTTATAATCCCTTGGCCTGTCGGGTAACGTCCCGATAAACCACCGTTACACAGGATCAAATAAGGTTACCTCACACGAAGGTGAGTCCAGAGATACAGTCACCATCATATTTTACATCACAGAGAATTATATTACAAAAATCTCCAAAAGTAATACTAAGTTCCAAATATAGAAAAGTTATTACAAACTGTTAAAGCTTATGGTTTTTAGCAGCGGAAAAATATACGCGATGATTACAGCACCTCGTCAAGACGGATGTCATGCTAAGCCCGGGCACGACATCACTCGAGATCAACAGTATTGGCCGGGGACGGATCCCATTCCACGGACCCATCTTCTGGAAGAGCACAGGGCCAAGACAGGGGAAGAGTAGGACCTTCAAGACTTTACCTGTAAACATGTAACTAGCAAGACTGAGTATACTAATACTCAGCAAGGCTTACCCGGGATTGGGTATACTTTAGCCCATAACTAGACTCATGGAGGCATTGTAGAGGTTCGGAGGTGTTTTTAGCGGAAAAGCAACTAAGAATATAATCTATTTTCAAGTTTTAGCTTCCAGATTCCAGTTTGATTAGCAATTCTAGGTAAGCACCTATACTAAGCAAGCAAGGTAGATATTCTCATCCATCAAAATTATTCATCATAATTACACTTCTTACTCGATGTGGTAGAAGGAATAAGCAGTCTCAATCCTCGTGAGAGGCGGACGATTCTGGATCGAATTTAACCTTGCAAGGTAAACCTAACACACACGCTTGGAACATCAAAAGATCGTTCCAAAGCAACCGTTTACCTTTCATTCCGGGTTGTGGACAGGGCCACCACAAGCGACTGCAGGACCATACGCACACCCAATGTGTGCAGGACGTACGTCTGTAGCGCGACTACAAAACCCGTACTCCTGGTTGCCCTTGCAACACGTATTCCCACACGTCGAATCAAGTAACCAGAAGAACCAAATACATGTGGTGGTCAATATGTCCACTTGCCGGGCCGATTGGTTACTAGGCTTACCGCTTACCATATTTCGCGGTATGTGGCTAGTACTTTCAAACGCTTAGCCACCACTACCACATGCTGCGACCTTAACCACTTTTTACAAAACAGACAGGGTAAACTTGCAGGTCATGATACAACACATGACCCTGTCCATCATCCTTATAGTGGTTGCAGAATTGTAAACATGCAACTCCTATATCACGCGAGTGACAGGAAATCACCCGACTTTTACCGGTCCTATTTAGCAGAGCATTTAAGCGATAAGGACTCGGGTACAGAACATTGGATTCCTAAGATATCATGCAACTAGGGTGTCATTGCAACTCCTAGACGTAATGCAAGATATTTAATGTATAAGATTGCGTAATGTAGTAATTTGAAATACTGGGTTATGCACCGGGGCTTGCCTTTACTGGTGGGGCCGAAGTCAGGGATGTTAGTATTGTTGTCTTCCGAACTTTGGTTCAGGGCTTCAGACAATCCCTTGGTGATGTTCATTAGGTCTTCAGGAAAAAGTCCTCCGCAGACTCCTGGGAGATCTTGTAGGTACCGTTTGCTGAAGTAGTCGTGTCTACATGCAATGCAACATTACATTCAAAGTGTGCATATAAAACTATCTTACTTCAAAATAAAGTTGCAATCTAACACTCATTTAACATACTACTCACATAACAATCAAAAAGATCTAAACTAAACTTAGATAGAGATTTAGGAGGATCACTAATTAGAATCGGCTATTTGTTGAAGATTACGACAGAGCCGATTGGGACAACAGAGGTTTAGTCGATAGATATGCTTTGGTCGTGCCTAACAGAGGCGTGTCTACTGTGTGATCTTACTGATCTAGGGTTGTGTACTTTGGTCTGGGTGGCCGATTGACAGGTGCATTGGTTTTCTAATTGATCGATGAAAGCATCGATTACTTTAACAGAGGGATGATTCCTAAAGCAGTTGTGTCTTAATTGAGATGTGCTTAAGTGTTATCCTAGGTAACTAGGTGTGGTTGTATCGACTTTATTACGTCAGTATAATAATCAATTGACGTACAGCCGATGGGTTCATCTAAACCGAACTTGCTACAAGAACTAGGTGGAACAGAACACTACACTTGGTATAGGCTGATGGAACCACAAGCGCGGAACTAGACTGAAGTGGATGTGGTTGATAGGCTTGTGCCGATAGATGTGCAGCTGAAGAAGGCGTGTGGTTGGTAGGCATATAGCCGATGGAGGTCCTATAGACCCGTAGCCAAAAGGCATATGGCCGATAGGGTCATGCCTATCAAAAATCGGCTGAGCTAGTAGCCGATTGCTGAAGCATAGCACAAAGGTGTATTGACTAAGCAGTCGATACACAAGGCATAACCAGGATCTTTATATAGAAAGGGGCTCTAACAAAAATATTTTGCATCACATCAGTTTGGCGTAAAAGTTGTAACACATACTTTTAGGTAAATCGATTTAACACCACTAAATTATAAGCTAATACTACCAAACTTATCAACAATGCAAAATAAACAACATTCTATTTACCAATCATATCATTCATTCTTCTATGGGGCAATCATTTATTGAGTATTAATTAAACTACCTAGTTATATTAAGTAACACGGTTGGTTACCTTAAATATTTAATTAACTGCATGAGGTAGCATATTTGATTAAATAATTATATTAATTATATTATTTTATTTGACTAGCTAATTATATTTAATAACCCTAGGTTATTATTTAATTATGTACCTAATTTGATTAATTAGGAATATAGCATTATCATATCAAGTTCTATTTATTCTAGTTGTTCTACACCTGATCATGGGCTGAAACTTTATAGGTATGACACACTACTCAAGAGTAACACCTTAAAATAATTTCATAATTTCTCATGAACTAGAGCTATTGTTCATGAATTTTCTTTGAAAACAAGCATAAATTCACAACTTGGTGTATAGCTTAATATTAATCCTAATATTTTTTACTGTGGATTACACAGGCAAAAAGGAAGTTAGAGTATAAATTTTAGATATAAATATTAACATAAACATCCTTAAATAAAATCTAAGCATTGCATCAACATACAACAAAAGTAATCGAATTTCTAAGTAATTGAAAAGTAAAGAACTCGAGGTTTTTACACAAAGCTACACACGGGACATACAACCAAAATTCTAAAAATCAGCCACAACACATGCATATATCATAAGATACAAATAAAACACTCATTTCCTAATATTTAATCTACATCAGAAAATATACACTTACAGCTCAAACTACCTACATAAAAGTAGTCGAATTTTACTTAAGGATTCCAAAAAAACTGGTTTCGTATTTTCTGAATTTTCTACAATTTCCTACGAATTTTCAAAGTTCACTGAAATAGATTTGAAAATTTAGACTACTTTATAGAAAGAACCCTAGAACTTTTTGAATCAAAGGAATGTAGTCCTTGGCCAGAGGAAAACAAGGAACAGGGAGAAGGACGGCAGCGTTCCGGCGTAACGACTCACCGGTGGCAAGGTCCAAGGGGTGGAGTAGCTTCAGGAGGCCGAGGCGGACTTAGGAGTAGCCTTGGGGAGGAAAGGGAAGGGCCGGAGAGGGGTTTCCCACGGTGGCCGAGGCAGCGGCGGAGAGGAGATCGACAACGACAGTGCTCGGTGGTCGACGGGGTGAAGCTCCTCGTGGGGCGAAGGAGTAGAATATGGCTGGCTTGATGAAGGCTCGCGGTTCAGCTCATCAGGAACGGCGGCGACGAACAGCGATATGGCGGGGGCATTTCATCGAACAGGTTGTAGGCGAGTAAGGCGGCAACTTGGCTTCAGCTTGCGTTTCATCACTCTCTGCTTGTGGTCGCCATCTTCATCAACAAAGCTGCTAGCTTGTGGCTGCGCTGCTCTAATGCAGGGGCATCTCGAGCAGCAGCAGCGACGTGGCTGCTTGAGCAATGAGCACGGAGGGGGCGTCGAATCACCGGGCTTGGGGTTGTCATCGTGCTGCTCCACTTAGCAAGGATGGAACGTGGGAGCTGCTGGTGGTGATTGGTTTGCTCGGTGGAGGAGGAAATCAGAGAAGGGAGAGGACGCTTGGCTTGCTGGCTTGATCGTGAGAGAGAGGAACACAGGTGACGGCAGCTAGAGCTTCTGCTAGCTTCGGTGGAGAACAAGTAGAAATGGAAGGAGGACAAATGCAAGAGAGCAAGGAAGTGTGCGGCTTAAATAGGAGGAGGAGGAGGATAAGGCACGGCACGTAGCTCGTAGAAAAAGAAACAGAAGAGGAAGCAAAGTGGGATGCAGCCAGGGACTTTTCTGCAATTACAGAAAATACAGGGACCTCATTGTAAACCAAGTTTTCCCACTTTTCTATTGTTCAAATGAAAAAGTGTTTAAAATTAAAGTTGTGCAACTTTTCAAATCCTACAACTTTGTTTTAGAGTTTAAATTCAAAAACTGTTATCGCCATATTCTGGACGGGCCAGAAGTGGGCCAAGGAGCAAGATGGGCCTAGGAGAAGGTTTCGGCACGATTACAGATCGGTTCCCGTACAAGTGTTTGGGGCCAGTAAGGCCGTGTAAACTCAGGTTTAGGCAGTTAGGATTCGTGTTGTGTTTGGTTAGGGTTAGTTAAAGAGGGCAAGTCTACGGACTATAAATATGTACCACGAATAAACAAGAAAGAGAGATTCATTCATCAACAACTCGCGGCGCATCGCCACCCCTGTTCCAGGGTTTTCCATCGGGTAAGTGCCATGTGGCCCCCTGATCACGCTTTGCGTGATCGGGGGCGCATTACTCTTGCCTGTTTACTTCATGTGTTGCTCGTTCTGAAGCCTTGTAGATTGCGAGTAGCATTAGTTATCATAGCACGCATAGAGTAATGTTATTTTATTTGTATCATGATCATGTTCTGTTCATTGTTCTTGCGCGCTCTGCGATCATTGTGCCCGATTATGGATACAATGGTCGCACCTTGCTTTGTTTATGTTGATAGATCCGATCTGTTATGGCTAGTTTCTATTTATTAGGGATTTAGCTCAATATGTGCATGATTAGGCCTTGCAAACGGGTTGAAGGTTCCGGCAGTATGTTAGTATCGGATCTTAGCCTGGGTAGAGGATTCCTTAGGAATCGGCTCTTTAGCTGTTTTTAGGGTCTCTGTTTAGGTTGTTTGCTCTGATGCTTTGCGTATTCGTTAGGCTCAATCACGTGTAGGATGTTCCGATCGTGTAGTGAGGGCTTAGTTATCGTGGATTGGATTAGATCGATATCTATAAAGCAAGTTTCATCTCATTATTGTTTACATATGTTATTTGACCCGAAGGTCCGATCCGGTATTGATGCAATCAGCTCTTTACAGCCGATACCGGGGAGCAGTGATGAGCCGATCACAGCTCGGACTAACCTTTACAAGTATCTATGCTTACAGGAATTTCACGAATCACACCTTCCTGATCAGGTACAGGATCAGGTGGCATGCCTAGCGACTCCAAACCAGGGTGTGCGCCAGATCGCTGGGCCGTTGACCGAGGGACCGGGGCCCGCCAGCCGTCCCGGAAGCCTCCCGGCTCCTCGTGTTGCCTGTCGTTGCTCGCCGGTGGGTTTCGGTCGACAACACATTCTGGCACGCCCAGTGGGACCATCTTCATCGACTTCGTCATCGGCGTTTGCACCATCTTCATCGACTTCGTCATCGGCGTTTGCATCTTCTTCATCGACTTCGTCATCTTCGTCGGCTCTGTTAGTAGTGGTCAGCAGGATGTCAAGGGACGATCCGATCACTTACGAGGAACTCT
This sequence comes from Panicum hallii, assembly GCF_002211085.1. Lineage (NCBI taxonomy): Eukaryota > Viridiplantae > Streptophyta > Magnoliopsida > Poales > Poaceae > Panicum > Panicum hallii. The sequence goes on from NC_038044.1 coordinate 39,712,543, forward strand.
CTGCTGAACATAAGCAGAAGTACGATAAAATCAAGACTCAGTTTGAAGCCGATCTCATCGGCTCTTTCGAAAGGACTCGCAGCCATGGTGTCAGGTGGAAGGGATTTTCACCTGAAGGTGCTCTTGATGGAGTAGATTTATCTATTCCATCTGAAGATCGTACTAGAGCGCTACGTCAGGAAGTGAATTATGCGGTGGCTCATTCATTGCACCAACATTCGGAAAGTTTGGTTAATGCTTTCGAGCGCGTGGCTCTGCGTGTGGTCCAGGAGATTATGAAGCATCAACATTCCCCAACTGGACCTACCTTGGGGAGCCATAGGGGAGAATTGCCGTTCCAAACCAGACCACCGTTGCCTTATACACTTGCAGCTGCAGAATCCCATGGTGCTCCAGCTTATGTAGTTTACAGAGAGGGTGGTGATCCCACGGATCACCAGTTTTTCAGCGAGCCACCCAAGGAGATCCCACATGGTTATGTGTGTGCGTATATACCGGATAGTAACAATCCGGTACGTCCTGTACAGAAGACAATTGGAGGGGTTTCTGGTGCTGATGCGGACAAACAAGCGTGGCTAGCAACTTACGCTACCGGGCCGAGTCATGACAGTATGCACTCGGCCCCTGGGTCACAGACAGTGGAGCAAATCAGCACTATCCTAAGGGATCAGTTCGGCATATTACCAAAGAGGAGAGCGATCGGCTATACTAAGCCGTATCCAGGAGATTATGATTTAATCCCGTTACCACCCAAGTATCGGCTCCCCGAGTTCACCAAATTCAGTGGGGCAGAAGGATCTAGCTCCATCGAGCATGTGAGCTGATATTTAGCTCAGTTGGGTATGATTTCTGTATCAGATCCATTGCGAGTAAGGTTCTTCTCACAATCGCTTACAGGACCAGCCTTTGGATGATACACATCATTAGGTCCGGACTCCATCCGCACCTGGAAGCAGCTGGAGGAGCAATTTCATATTCAGTATCATTCAGAAGCCGCGGAAGCAGGAATTGCCGATCTGGCGCAGCTCCGACAAAAGCGTGGAGAAACCGTAGCGGAGTTTATTCTTCGTTTCAGAGAGATGAAGAACAGGTGTTATTCAACACGGATCTCAGAAAAAGAAGCTGTCGAATTGGCATCAGTAGGATTATTAAAGCCGATCAGAGATCTGGCTTTTCAACTGGAGTTCACCTCTTTGGCGCATCTGGTCCAGAAACTGTCGACATATGAGCAGCGTCATCCCGAGTTATACCAAGATAAGTTTAAGCGTCAAGTAGCGGTAGCCAACGCGGAAGAAGCCGATGACTCGGAAGAAGAACTGGAGGTGTCGGTTGCTGAGTGGGCTCGTGGCGCAAATCCTGTGCCTTGTAAATGGCTGAAGCAAACTGGTCCTGCAAAAGGGTTTGACTTTGATGTGAGTAAAGTCGAACAAATTTTTGACTTATTACTAAAAGAAAAGCAGTTGAAGTTTCCAGAGGGACATAAACTTCCCACGGCACAGGAGTTAAAAGGAAGATCATATTGTAAATGGCATGACTCCTTTACTCACGGCACGAGTGATTGCAAGGAGCTCCGTCGGCAAATCCAATCGGCTATTGAACAGGGCCGGTTGATCTTGGGACAGACCGCCATGAAGGTAGACACTCAGCCTTTTCCTGGTGTAAATATGGTGGAACATCATGATCGGTCTGCAAGGCGACAGTTGGACTTCGCGCTCGGCATCAACATGGCAGGGATGGCGTCGCGATACCAGGCCACCAATAAAGAGGCTGATTCCAGCAATCGGCCCCAAAGGGAGAAAAAAGGATATGTCATAGAAGAGCAAGTAAGGTATGTAAGGAATCAACGTTCCAACTTCTTCTGATCTTCTCAGGAAATATGAGTATCAGTACCAGCAGCGCCTCCGGCGGGAATCTGAAGATGAGGAATATGAGCATCGCACCGGGAAGCATTTGAAGAAGCATGAGGATGCTCGTGATCATTGGCACTGCCCATTCTTCAGGTACTGTTGGGATTCCGGTATGAACCGACTGCCTACTGTTAGGGACTGCCCAGAATGTGGATCTATGAAGACAGAGGCAAGGGAATCAGTTTTCGAACGGTTAGGACCTGCGCCAAATCAGCAACAGTGGGTTCGATCACCACGAAGGGAAGATGAAGAGGAGGATAGGTATCATCGCCCACGTTGGTGCCCGGATGGACTAAACCGTTCACAAAAGCGTAGGGTTCAGAGGCTACGGAGCTTGGAGGAAGCTGAGGCCAGATACATTGAGACATTGAAGAAAGCGCGATCAGATCTGGCAGAACAGGTTCATTATGTGCAGGAAAAGAAACCGCGCGCTTCAAGGAAAGAATGGCGACCCAAGTCAACAAAAGCCTATAAGAAGGTATCGGCTGATACGCACATGGTTTTTGTGCTTCCTGCAGAATTCCATGCCCGGACCTATGAAGAGCCGTCGGTAGCCCAGCTTGATTTGGGACCACGGCCGGTGATATTCGAGAAGCCGCAAGCCAAGAATTACAAGCACTTGAAGGCATTGTATCTCAAAGGGTATATCAATGGTTAGCCCGTTAATAAAATGCTGGTGGATACGGGAGCGGCAGTCAACATTATGCCATATTCAGTTCTGCGCCGATTGGGGCGATCCACCGGAGACTTGATCAAGACCAATGTCACGTTAAGTGACTTTAACGGGCAGACTTCAGAAGCTCAGGGTGTCCTCAGTGTAGATCTCACCATCGGGAGCAAGACCGTCCCGACTTCCTTCTTCGTCGTCAACAGCAAAAGCACCTACAATATCTTACTCGGCAGGGACTGGATCCACACCAACTGTTGTATCCCCTCAATAATGCATCAATGTTTGATCCAATGGGATGGAGATGAAGTGGAGGTAGTCCAGGCAGACAACTCAATTGAGATTTCGCATGCTGCCATGAGCATCTGGGATGCGGAGGACCAAGAGCCAATTTCAGGGATAAGCTTAGAAGGGTGTGATCGCATCGAGGCTACAAAAAATGGAGTAAGGCTGGTCTTATCCACTGGCCTTACAGAATAGAAAAGTTACATGAAGAGCGTCACGATAATGTACCCATTGAGGCCGATTCGCTCAATCGGCCCCCAAAAAATGAATTTTTGGTGACAGGTGTTTTACATAGTTGTCATGGGATGGCCAGCACTGACAGCCGGCCTGATTCTTTTCATAAAAACTTGGAAAATAATGAAATATGTGTATTGGCCGATACTAACGATCGGCTGGAAATCGTTTTGTTATCTTCTTTTCCTATCTGCAGCATTGATCTAACGGAGGACGGGAAGTTAGGATATGGCTTCACATCGGCTGATGAACTTGAAGAAATCGATATTGGTCCCGGGTATAAGCCGCGACCAACGTTCATTAGTAAGAAATTGCATCCGTCGTTGTGAGAGCCGATGATAACTCTATTGAAGGAATACGCCGATTGCTTTGCCGGGGATTATACAGAGATGCCTGGGCTCGATAGGAGCATAGTGGAGCATCGGCTCCCTCTCAAAAGTGGATTTCGACCGTTCCAACAGAGGATACGTCAGATGAAAGCCGATGTCTTGGTCGAAGTAAAAAAGGAAATAGAGAAAATGATAGAAGCCGGATTTATCAGGGCTTGCAGATATGCCGAATGGATTTCAAGCGTCGTACCCGTACAAAAGAAAGATGGCCGGTGGCGGGTTTGCGTGGATTTCAGGGATCTTAATAGGGCCACTCCGAAAGATGAATATCCAATGCCTGTTGCAGAAATATTAATCAATGCAGCTGCCGGCCACAAGATTTTGAGTTTCATGGATGGTAATGCTGGGTACAATCAGATTTTTATGGCCCCCGAAGATATACACAAAACGGCGTTCAGAGTACCCGGAGCGGTGGGGCTGTTCGAGTACGTGGTTATGACCTTCGGATTGAAAAATGCCGGTGCAACATATCAGCGTGCCATGAACCACATCTTCCACGACCTAATCGGCAATCTGGTAGAAATCTACATCGATGATGTCGTGGTAAAGTCAGCATCAGTCGAAGGGCACCTGGATGATCTACGGCAAGTTCTGGAACGAACCAGAAAATTCGGGCTCAGGATGAATCCGAAAAAATGCACTTTTGGTGTAACAGCTGGGCAGTTCTTGGGTTTCCTGGTTCATGAAAGAGGAATAGAGATTGGCCTAAAAAGCCAGGAAGCCGTGCGTACTATGGTGCCACCCACTAACAAGAAGGAACTCTAGCAACTTATTGGTAAGATTAACTTCGTCAGGAGGTTTATTTCTAACTTATCTGGGCGGATTGAACCCTTTATGGAATTGGTAAAAATTAAAACCAATGAAGAGTTCCGCTGGGGGGCAGAACAACAACGGGCATTCGAAGAAATCAAAGAATATTTGTCGAGACTACCTGTGTTGGTGCCGCCACAGCAAGACAGGCCATTTTACATATATTTATCGGTCGGTGACACCTCAATTGCTTCGGTGGTAGTACAATTATACGATGGCAAGGAGAGGGTGCTACTCTGATGAGTGATAATGTGGAGGACCTCACGGAACTCAGGTTATGGTCACTAGAGAAGATTAAGGAGAATAAGGCTAAAGTAGCCCGTGCATATAATAAAAAGGTCAAGCCAAAGGAATTTCAGGTAGGAGACTTGGTTTGGGAAGCAGTATTACCGTTGGGAACCAAAGACGCAGCGTATGGCAAGTGGTCCCCAAACTGGCACGGACCATACAGGGTTGACCAGGTCCTACCCGGGAACGCATACATGCTCGAAGAATTGGACGGCGTCAAATTTCCAGTAGCAGTCAACGGCCAACACCTAAAGAAATACTTCCCAAGTATGTGGGCTAACGAACAGTGAAGCCGATGGCACCCATCAGGCAAGAAGCCGATGCAACCAGCAGGCTAAGAAGGGGGGCGAAGGCTGAATCAACGACGTTGGCATTGGCAAGACAGGAAACAGGAAAAGGCCGATAAGCGTTGATCGGCCCGTACGCTAATAGAAAGGATTAGAACAGCCGATGCGGTGCCATCGACGTTTAGAAGTTTTGCTTATGGCAATCAAGCATCATAAATTATCAGACAGCCGATGTGTCGCCATCGACTCTAGGTTCACTACATGAAAACACAGTGGGTTCACTACATAAAGGTACAAAGTTTATCTTAAACAGGACTACTGAAGGAAAGCGTCTATAGCAGCGATAGCATCAAGGCAGATACGGTCGACCTCAGCAAGTACCGCTTCATCCTCTTCGTCCACCCCCGGCACCACTTGTTTGCTCAAGTTGCTCAGCTCGGCCAAGTCCGTCTTCAGCTCGGAAGTCAAAGCTTCTGCCTCCTGCTCAGAACCCGCAATGAGATCCTTCTCCTCCTGGATGCGCTGCTTGGCGGCCCGGACTTTGGCTTCAAGATCTTCCAGTTCTTTCTCCAAGAGTCGAAGCTGATGGGCAGAAGCAGATGCGTCGACCTTTGCGTCGAGTGCGGCCTTCTTCTTGTTGATCGACTGACACATCTCAGCGATGATGGTCCTTAGGAGTGATTGGGAACGCCGAGTCTCGATCCTGCGGCGAGCTTCTGCCACTTTTGCTTGGAAGGAAGAAAGGTATCCGGCCGGCAAGAGCTTAGCCTGGAGGCTCACAGGGAGCTGGGAACTGACCTCGTCAAGGATCTGTTTAACTGCACTGGAATCTTGAATCAGGGTGGAGATCGGACCCGACAGAAGATCCTTCACGCGGAGGAGCCGATCGGCAGTGCTGGTCAGGCCCGAGGGAGAGTCATCGGCTTCCAATATGGTCGACCCAATCGTGGCAGGATCAAACGCAAGGAGTTCTGAAAGATCCAGGTTCTGAAGGAAAAGAGGGTAAGCAAGGCATCGCGGGAGAAGACCAAAGCAATTGCGAAGGATAAGACAAAGCCATACCTGTCCTGAGAAGGAGGTAGCGATGGCCAACGAAGGGACAATTGGCTCCCGGGGGTGCGTCCTTTCCAAAGGATGAACGATGGTGGCAGAGGCTGTATGAACCGCACCTCCGGAAGAAGAGGCGACAGCCGACGGGGCAACAGTCGGCTCTGCGAGAGGGACATCCGATGAGATGGCGGTCGGCTTCGCGGGACGTACCTCTCGTGCAGGGGAATCGGCAATGGCTGAGGCAGTAGAGGGTCCTTCCAAACAGGGGCCAGCAGGAGATGAAGTCACGATCGGCGCCTGCGGGCTTGGCGAGGCAGTTGGGATAACAGCCGATGCGGAAGGATCCTCCAAGACTGTTGCGCCAGGATCACGGAGAGTGATCAAGGCCCTGATGGGCGCATCCACGTCCTCTGGCACCTCCGAAGATGAGCCCTTCTGGCATGGGGGCTCCTCTCCGCTGGAGACTTCTACAACGGCAGGCTACAAGAGAAGAGAAAACCGTTAAGGAAGACATGAATAAAAGTCTGACTGCAAAGAGGAGGGGCCAAACCTGGTTAGTGACTGGAGATGACGGAATAGGGGAAGATGGCGTAGCTTCCTTCCGGACCTTTCTGACAAGAATCTTCCTCGTCTTAGCGCGAGCCCGGGGGGCAACAGCTTCTAAAAGTCGCTTTCGCTTGGGGGTCAACTTGACGGTGCTCGGATGAATCTGCATCACGCTTTTTGAAGGAGGAGGCGCACTCTTGCCGAAGAGAACCACAGGAGCAACCGCCAGGAAGCAAAAGGGCGATCCATCATTGTTCATCGGCTCTGGGCCGTCTTCTTGCTGCAGAAACAGAAAATGGATTCAGGAGGGGTCTAGTAAAAGTTAAAAGAAGAGACGTCAATCAAAAGGCGGTACCTCTCCAGCGGGAATATCATACTCAGGATGGATCTGCTGCAGCATCGGGCCCAGAGCTCTTCGGAAAATGTGAGTTTTCCACATCGACTACCATCCCTCAAAGTCGACGGCTGAAGAAGTAAAGGAAAGATTGGCAGGGATAGATAAGGGGAGGTCTGTGAACAGGCTATAGCACCTATGGGTGGTCAAGGCGTCAGGAAGGTCCACCCTGTTTGATGTCAACAGGTGGAGAAGGAAGTGGGGAGGCACCTGCGCAAGACCGAACTGCCGGGCTGCTACGACCGGCTGGTAAAACTCATAACCAGGCTTGAGGACCCGGTTAGAGGTACTCATGCCAACTGGGAGAAGACAGGGCCGAACCATGATGGAGTAAAGGCGCCTAGTATCGGCATCATAGGCAATATCGGCTAATCGGAAGGTAGCCGGGTTCTCGAAGAGCTCAGAATCGGCATAGGAAGGAAGTTTGGGTTGTCAAGGGCTTTGTAGAAAATCTTGAACCAACGGGAAGCATCTAAAGGATTCAGTTTCCCGCCAGGGAGACTGTACAAGGCCTGCCCGAAACTAGTGCACCTAATCTGTCTCCCATTCAGATCAGGGAAGGAATTGCCGACTAAGGAAGGGAAATCAGGGTCAGAACTTTGAAAATAAAGACGAGCCCACAATTGGATGAACCACCATGGGCCACCGGTTCTGATTTTCTTCTGAGAAAGAAGGCTGGAAGTCATCAAATGGAGATATCTGTAAAGTTCCCCGAGAAATAGTCTACCAAGGCCAACAGATTGACCCCTGGCTAGCTCATAAGCCAAAGAGAGGTAGTTCTTGGTTGGGGCGAGGGAAGGGCCACAAAAGAGGAAATGTTCGAGCCATAGGTTCAGAAAGGCTGTGTGCTCCTTCTCCGATACAGGGCCCTTGCTTTTCTGGTGTTGGCTCAGGTATGTGCTCCAGTTAGTGCACTCGGTTTTGGAAGACAGTTTATAAGGGACTACAGGGAGGCTGTAAGCAGAAGGGCAGGCTGATGATATGTCCAAGCCGGTAATCATCATAACGTCTAGCAATGTTGGTGCTAACAGGCTGTGCCCTAAGAGAAAACAATTCAAGTCGTCAGACCAGAAATAGCCGATGGTCTTCAGAAGGCTCTCATCTTTTTCGAGGGGAGAGAGGGACAGAGACAGAGCATCGGCTATCCCGATGGATTCCCATAAGGGCTGGTAAGCGTTCGCTACTCTGTTGTACCAAACTATCCAGTTTTCAGGGGGATTTGGCCAAGCGCGGAGGCTGTCCAACCAAGATTCTAGGTCTATATCCTGACTCACAAAGGGGATTCGATTGGTTTCACAAGAAATCAAATCTATGGGTTTCTAATAGGAACGAGGCCCAAGGCAGAAAGAGTTGGAAGAAGGGTGCGGCAAAAAGATTTCGGAAGCCTGAAAAAACCCCAAGAAAAACAAGATCGCCGAGGGAGGAATTAATTAACCGCGCAGTAAAACTTGCAGATACTGTGTTAAATTAATGGGGGTCGGAGTTCACCTTCAGACTGAAAACGGCGGCGGCGGTGCGCGAAGACTCTGCCATCGGGAATCCTGAATCGAGATCCTGGAGGGCGGATCTAGGTTTGGCGGCGCAAGATCGGATATGTGTCTCAAGGACCGGGGAGGATCTTGTGGCTAGGGTTTGTGAGCAAAGGAGATCGGAGTTGATCTGGATCCCAGAATCTTCGGAGATTTGTGTCAGGAGAAAGGCCAGCGGAAGGGTAAAGTAAATTGAAAGGTTACTTCAGATCCGGATCGGTATATTCCAAGGCCGATGCGTTGCCATCGGCTCTTAAACAGATTATTGCGCATTTCCTATCTTGTAAAATTCATAACAATTCACAGAAAAATCCAAAAATAGCAAAACTAGTTTTGTTAGAAATTAGATTTCAAACTCTATGACTTTTGTTAATAGAGTTTAGTTTGAAATAAAATATTTCTACCTGTATTTTAAATCTAAGTTTAAGGGGTAATGAACACTTAACCTTGTCATTTCATGTTTGGTTACTTATGAAATTTGGCATGAATGTTCTATGAACTCTAAATAACTTTGTGCAAGTTACAAACTTAACTTTGATTTAAACTTAACCTCTTTTATTTTGGAACTTTCAAATTTGAAATAAACCTAATGTATAGCCTTCTTTAATTGGAACCTTTTATCATTCACTAATGTAATATTTATAATGTTTAATATCTAAACAAATTTCTATAATCTTTTATTTAAAAGTTTTTAATTCAAATTTTGGTTCATTTCAAATTTAATTTAAATGTTTTAGTTCTTATTACAATAAACTCTACCATATCTTTATAAATAGTGTTTTAAATCTAAAACCTCTTTATTTTATGCATGTTTGTGTGTTAATTGGATGAGTTATAATATTTGAAATGTGAATTTCTAAATTTAAATTTCACCTTATTTGATTTATTGCATCTCATATAGAGCCAACGACACTCGACGACGGGGACTACGAATTGGTCTTAGGACAAGACCAAGGCTTCCCTGAAGACCCAGCACAAGTCGTCGAGGGACTAACTGAAACTCCGAACCCGAGTTCGGAAACCTCTGACACTACTGCCCTCACCCCCACTCCAGAAGGCAAGCCCCGGACATATCCCACTACTTTATTTACACTGCAATCTATGTCTATCTATATTCTATCTTGCATTAAGTCTAGGAATTGAAGTGAAACCCTAGATGCATGAATTCTAGGAATCCAATGCAATGCTCCCGAGTCCTTATCGGATAGTTGCTCCGCTAATAGGACCGGTAGAAGTCGAGTGATTTCCTGTCACTCGCGCGATATAGGAGTTGCATGTTTACATTCCTGCAACCACTATAAGGATGACGGACAGGGTCATGTGTTGTATCATGACCTGGAAGTTTACCCTGTCTGTTTTGATAAAAGCTTTAAGGTTGAAATGTGTGGTAGTGGTGGCTAAGTTTTTGAAAGTACTAGCCACATACCGCGAAATATGGTAAGAGGTAAGCCTAGTACCCGATTGGCCCGGCAAATGGACGCGCTCCCACCACTCGACTTTTATTTTATGTTTACACGCACCGACATGTGGGAGTACGTTCTGCAAGGCAGACAGGAATACGGGTTTTGTAGTCGCGCTACAGACGTATGTCCTGTACACATTGGGTGTGCGTACGGTCCTGCAGTCGCTTGTGGTGGCCCCGATCCATAACCCGGAATATGAGGGAAACGGTTGCTCGGAACACCCTGTCGGTACTCCGAGCGTGTGAGTTAGGTTTACCTTGCAAGGTTAAATTCGATTCGAATCGTCCGCCTCTCACGAGGATTGAGATTGCTTATCCCTTCTGCCACATTGAGTAAGAAGTGGAACTAATGATGGATAATCTTGATGGATGATAATCACTACCTTGCTTGCTTAGTGTAGGTGCTAATCTAGAATAAATACTCAACTAGAAGATGAAAGCTAAAACTTGAAAATAGTTCATACTCTTTGTTGCTTTTCAGCTGAAAATAAACCCAGAGCCTTTACAATGCCTTCATGGGTCTAGTTATGGGCTAAGTATACCCAGCCCTGGGTAAGCCTTGCTGAGTATTAGAATACTCAGCCTTGCCAATATCTGTTTTCAGGTACAACCTACGAGAATCCCACGGACAACCTTGTGTGGCCAACGTCCGTTCCGTTTGGCTGGTCCGTGGAGTGGGACCCGTCCCCGGCCGGCACTGACCCTCCGGAGTGACATCAAGCCTTGGGCTAAGCTTGGTGTCCGCCTTCGCGACGAACGTAGTCGCGTAAAACTTTTTCTTCCGCTGTGAGTTTGGACAAGCTGTTATGCTTGTCAGTTGAACATGATTTGTATAAGTTTACTTATCTTTGAACTCGGTTTGTAATAATGTATGTATGACTGTAAATTAAAAGTTGATGAGCTATTCTGTGATGTGAACTCGCCTTCGTGCGAGGTAAACCTGCTTCGATCCTGCTGAACCGTGGTTGCATCGGGCGGAGACCCGACAGACCGAAGGATTGTTCCATTTGAAGTGCGCTGAGCTGATTGCAGTTGTACGGCGATCAATAGCGCACTTGAGCCGGAATAATTCGAGCGGGTCTGCCACAGCCATCAGCCCCTCCAGCTCGCCGTGCCCCTTCTTGATTTCCGCAGCGTGTCCAGGAGTCCTCCATGACTTCTTTTACCCTCTCACCCACCCGCATTTCGCCCCTCTGCTTCTTCTCCGCTCGGCACCACCGCCAAACCTCCGCCATCGTCTCTGCTCACCGTCGTCAGCCACCTCCGCCACCCCATACCCGCAATCCCGTGCTCCACCGGCACCACTACATCCCACTAAAGCTCTCCGACTAGTTCTTCTCCATCCACTCGCGCTCACACCACCAGAACGCCACGCCAGCAGTCCTGTCCACCGCCGCCGCTCAGCCTCGCCGTCATCCCGATGCTCTGCCCCCTCTCGGCCCTCACTGAGCTCACCCCCAGCACCACATCTACGTGCAGAAGCTTCCTAGCCACTTCTTCGCCTCCTTCCTGCACTCCGACCGCTGGAACGCCGCCGCCACCTCGGAACCTCGCCGTGCCGGCTCGATCCTCCATCGAACCGCCGTCTCCCCACCTTCCTTCTTCGATTCCGGCCACCCTCGAGCCCGTGGTGAGCTCCTGAACCTTTTCCCCCACTTTCCCCTCGCCACCGGTGATCCTCCTCGCCGGAATTTGACCACCACTATTGTTGTCCCTCGGTTCAAACCGGCCAGGGACCCAATTGTAGACATTCTTTTCTTTCTAGGGTCTTCTCTGCAAAATATCAGTATTCCCCTCAATTCAAATCAGCCAGCTTTGAAAATCTGTAGAAATTTGTAGAAAAACCCAAAAATTATCAAACTAGTTCTGTTATACTCTAGAAGTCTAGTTCTACAATTTTTGTTACTAAAGTTTAGTTTGAAACTTAATGCTTTAAGTGTTATTTTAAAGTTTAACAAAAGGGAATCTTGTATGTATCTCTTGCATGCTAGCTTTATTTTATGAGATTTTTGGTATGCAACTTGTATGTGATAGGAATGAACTTGTGTGCAAATTTCACCACCAGTACTATACTCTAACTTGAACCAATTTAAACTTGTGCAAATGAAGTTTGAAATCAAGTAAATTTATTCAAACATGCTACTGATGCTTCCATACTTAAATCTTTTTACCATGTGTTATTCTGATGTTGAGTAATTCATAGGGAATTTTGAATAACTTTATAGCACTGTTTTGCCTTAGGATTTGATTTAAACTTGAAATTTGAATTTAATTCAAATAACTTAGCTTCTGCTTTCAAAAATTTATGAAAAATTTATGGCAAGCTCATCTAATAGAGGTGAACACACTTATCAAAATTCTAGGCCAGAACCTCTATAGATTTCAAAATAAAAATAAAACTTGTTATCTTAAGTTTAAATTTGTCCATTTTTATACTACTATTCTGTTAGGTTTAAAAATATAAAAAATTAACAGAAGTCTTGTATTAACTTTAGGTATTTAACTTTAGGTATGTATAGTTAAATTCCTAACCTCAGTACTCCTATGCTTGAAGCTATAGAAATTAATTATGATGCTAGTAGAGTTAATTGGTTTAATATACCAATAGTAAGTTGAAATTCTTGGAATCCAAACCCTTGCTTTGTGATACTTTGAATGTGAGTTATTGGATTGCAACTCTATCATGAAGGAAAGTTATTAACTTAATAATTAATTAATTTAAATCATTGCATATCATGTAGAATCGACGACGCTTGAAGACGGAACCTACGAGTTGGTCCCGGAACCCAAGCAGGGTATATCTGAAGACCAAGTGCACGTCGCCGAAGATCTTACTGAAGCTCCAAACCAAAGTTCGGAAGTGATTGATATTCTTGACCCCAGCCCCACCCAAGAAGGAAAGCCCCGGTGTATAACCCAGTATTTTAAATTATGCACTTATATTACTATATATCTATCTTGTGCATTAAGTGTTAGGAGTTGTTATGAAACTCTAGTTGCATAAACCTAGGAACCAATGTAATGTTTCTGAGTCCTTATCGAGTAGATGCTTTGCTAGTAGGACCGGCAGAAGTCGAGTGATTTGTTGTCACTCGCGCGATATAGGAGTTGATTGTTTACTATTTTGCAATCACTAAGGATCACGGACAGGATTATGTGCAGCACCATGAATTGGAATGGTACCCGTCTGTGTTGGTTTAAGTTTGATAAGGCCGCAGTGTGTGGTAGTGGTGGTCAAGTGTTTGAAAGTACTAGCCACATACCGTAAATATGGTACGCGGTAAGCCTAATACCTGATTGGCCCGGCTAGTGGACTTACCCCACCACTCGAATTTTGGTCTTGTTGCACACACGCACCGACGTGTGGGAATACGTTCTGCATAGAAGACAAGAGTACGGTCATACAGTCGTGCTATAGACGTACGTCCTGCACATTGGATGTGCGTATGGTCCTGCAGTCGCTTGTGGGAACGGTTGCCCGGAAAGGAAAGTTTCCGAGCGTGTGAGTTAGGATCCCTTGCAAGGTTATGAAATTCAATTCAGGAATCATCCATTTCTCGCGGATATTGAGACTACTTGATACTTCTGCCACATAGAGTAATAACAGTAACAGTTAATGGAATAATTTTGATGTATGCATAATATCTACCTTGCTTGACTAGTATAGGTGTTTACCTAGAATGATTAAAAGAAACTAGAATATGAAAGCTAAAATATGAAAGTGAAGACATACTCTTTGTTGCTTTTCAGCAAAAGAAAACCTAGAGCCTTTCAAACTCTCATGGTCTAGTTATGGGCTAAGTGTACTCAATTGACGGGTAAGCCTTGTAGAGTATTAGTATACTCAGCCTTGCTAGTAATGTGGTTTTCAAGTATGCCATTCGAGGACTCTATGGCTAGTTCTCCTTGGCTCTGTTCTCTTCCTCTTGGCTGGTCCGTGGAATGGGATCCGTCCTTTGCCGGCAATGACCCATCAGAATAACGCCATACTTTGGGCTAAGTATGGTGCCTGCTTTGTGACGAGTAGTCGCGTTATTGTATCTTTTCTGCTGCCCTCTGAATATGTCAGTTAAAACTTCAAGTTTCGAATAATGTTTGTATAAATTTGTATTAGCTAGGATGAAATAAAACCCCTGTGTAATAATGTTTAATTATCCTGTGGTGTAAAACTTGCGAGCTGTTGTAAGACTGGACTCGCCTTCATGCGAGGTAAACCTACGTTGATCCTGTGTAACCGTGGTTGAATCAGGTGATGACCCGATAGACCAATGAGTTGTTCCGTTTGAAGTGCGATGAGATCCTATTGCCTGTATAGCGATGGTCTGTGCACTTGAACCGGAATAATTCAGGCGGTTCTACCACACCTTCTGTCTCGACTTCTTCGGGCACTTTGCGCCTGGAATCAATCACGGACCGCGCATCACGGCCTTCATTGATTCACTAGCGCAAGTCTTCTGGAGGAGGCCAATGATTGGCCTGTCACGGGTTACCTCCTGGAGGTGGCTGCTGTCTCCCGCCAGGGGCCTGACTCCCGCGAGCGTTGTTGTTGTTGCTGCGCTGAGGTCGAGGACGGCCGCCTGCCGTTCGGCTGTGAGCCTGGCTTCAGCTTTTGCCCATGCGCTCCTCCCTGAAGGTAGATGCCGGGTTTTGCTGATCAAGCTGAATCCAGCCCCTCTTCGCGTAACGAAGTGCTTGATGCACGTTCGGATCATTACTGCGCTCGAGTATGGCCGTAACCCTAGCGATATTGGCCACCGGAGTCCTGAAGCCCCGCTCGCTTACAGCAGCAAATTCGGCGTCAAGCTCACGATGCATAGATCGCATGCGCTCATTGACCCTCCTTCGGTGAGCTGCACGAGCTCTGTTCCGGGTCCTCCGTGCCTCACGATCGGCGTCATTCTAGTCGCCGGCGTTGGCTATGGCCTCATCTTCAGATACCTCATCAAATTCGACAATAGGCAAGTCACCATCATCCTTGCCTTCTTCCGCCATCAGCACCTGGCATGAGATGAGCTGGTCAGAGCTCGCGTCGACTAGCTCAGTCGACTCCTCTGCCACGGTGGCTAATGGCCTGTCCTCCTGAAAAGGCAAAGGCTTGAGGTGTGCCACAAGTCGATCTTCGGCCTCGAGTAGATCAGAAAGTTTCATGCCCTTCCAATGTACGAAACGCCCCTCCAGGGTGGAGGTGATCATCAGACCGTTGGCACCAAAACAACCCGAAGCCCCCCGACGTGCGGTGGCTTCAGGCTTTCTGAGTTGGAGTGGAGAGTCCAAGTCCTTCTCCAATGTGGAGAGGGACTCAGAGATGTTGGCCTCCTGAAGGCCAATGGCCAAATCGCGTAGACCGAGTCATGATCGGCTATGCGAGTCCTTAGATTGGAACGAGTCCAACCCAAGGAAGGTTGTTGCAGCGCCGGATGAAGTCGCGCCGGAAGCAGACTCCTCCTCGATCCTCGTAGTGGTCCCATGAATTGACAAATCATCGAGATCATCAACGAACTTGTCAAGGTTGCTATGAGAACCCACCGCAGGGGTTTTCGACTTCATGTCGACGAGGAATCAACAGAAACTGCCTGCACCATCTACGACGCAGACCCACGAGCCAAAAACAAATGTTATGCCCTGAGAAGGTACTGACCTGGTGAACTGGAGAGATGCCATCGAGTTCGCCGGTGGATCTTCGATGCACTCCCCTACCTGGCGCACCAGCTGTCGGTGTTTTACCGGCTGCCCACCGAAGGGTATACCCAAGGTGGTAAATTTAGGTGAGGAGACGCCGAGATCAGGAACTCGAAGGTGCAAGGAACACAAGATTTAGACAGGTTCGGGCCGCGAGGTGCGTAATACCCTACGTCCTGTATGGTAGTTTGTATTCCCTAGGGTGTTGATGTTGTGTTTTGAATGGGTGCCTGCCCCCCTTATATATCCGGGAGGTCAGGGTTACATGGATCCTAGCCAATACTAGCTAAGGAATCGTACCCGGGTATAACTCGAGTAGTTTCCTTCCGTACCGACTAGCTTTATCTCCTACTCAAACAAGTAGAAAACAATATAAATAAGAGATAAGACAGGCTTTATCTCTTAATCCTATTTAAACTACGTTATGTACACAGCCCGTAGCCCCGGATCTGACAAGGTGTACAACCCCTACAGGGTGAAAACTATACGTATAGCCGCGTCCTCGGTCATGGACAACCCTACTCTTTTGTTGCTCTTATTAGCTAGTGTTACTCATGATTTCTACCTTCCTCTAGAGATGACTTCCTGCCAGGGGCAGTTGAGTTGCGAGGAGAGGGAGTCCTCGCATTGACTTGGTGGTTTTGAAAGGTGTGCACAGACCGGGAGTCCGGAATGTCGGAGGAGCCCTAGTCGAAGTTGGAAGAAGATATATACTTTCATATATTGTTGCGCATGCATAGGAAACCCTAGCTTAATCCTTTGAACTTTGTTATACCTTTAGTATAATCCACTTTAAAAGCTTACATTCGGATGGTGATGTGAACCTATCCCATACCTTGGGGATGGGCCGGTACGATCCAGGATCCGATCCGGAGTTCGACCCCAATGATGATGGTTGGTATGACTGAAGCTCGTGCTACGCTCGAGTTGCCTGTGGAGGAGATTCTAGAAGATGAAGGACGGCCAGAAGCCTAGTTATCGTTTTCCGTTTTCTACTTGTTCGCTCTACCCGAGAGGCTTTTAATGAATTCAGTACTACAAATCCTATGGATTTATATAATAATTAAACCCGTGATTGACCTTATGCGAAGTATGACTGTGATATTATGATTGGAATGAGTTATATATGTGATAGCGCTTGATCCAAGGACTATCACAATGATACAGGGAGATGGATTCTTGTCACACCCGGTTTTTAAAGACAAACCGAATGCATAACTATATGTATGCCAGGATCAAGTTCCATACATATAGTGACTTCATCAGTGAATAATCAGCAACAGTATCACGAAAAGAGAATTAAAAGACTATAAAGATTATCAGAGTTATACAGCTTATCCTGGAAACGAAGACTCCAAACTTCACAGGCAATCGACCGGGGGTTGCGCTGGCCTAGAACTCAGCATCATCTTCAAAAGACTTCAGATCACTTTCTCCTCTGAGCAGCAATTATAACAAGCGTGAGTACACTTATGGTTGGTACTCAGCAAGTGTTGGGAATTATATGACATGAAGGCCAA